>NW_012115688.1:147358-174241 GCF_000951035.1 Colobus angolensis palliatus | reverse complement strand
TTTTTTTTTGAGACAGAGTCTCACTCTGTCACCGAGGCTGGAGTGCAGTGGCGCGATCTCAGCTCACCGCAAGCTCTACCTCCTGGGTTCAAGCAATTATCTCACCTCAGCCTCCCAAGTAGCTGGGATTACAGGCACCCACCATATCTGGCTAATTTTTGTATTTTTAGTAGAGACAGGGTTTCCTCATGTTGGTTGGGCTGGTCTCAAACTCCTGACCTCAAGTGATTTCGCCTACACCTCGGCCTCCTAAAGTGCTGGGATTACAAGGTGTCAGCCACTGTGCCCAGCCCATGCTGTATTTTTTTTTTTTTTTTTTTTAACCCAACAGAACGTAACTATTTTCTTTCTTTTTTTTTTTTTTTTTTTTGAGATGAATTCTGCCTCTGTTGCCCAAGCTGGGCAGTGGCTCGATCTCTGCTCACTGTAACCTCTGCCTCCAGGGTTCAAGTGATTCTTGTACCTCAGCCTCCTGAGTAGCTGGGATTACAGGCATGCACCACCAAGCCCAGCTAATTTTTGTATTTTTAGTAGAGACGGGGTTTCACCATATTGGCCAGGCTGGTCTCAAGCTCCTGACTTCAGGTGATCCATCCGCCTCAGCCTCCCAAAGGGCTGGAATTACAGGTGTGAATCACTGCACTCAGCCTGTTTTATTTTTTTAATTATTTTTATTTTTAGATGGAGTCTCGCTCGCTCTATTGCCCAGGCTAGACTGCAGTCTTCCAGGCTCGAGTGCACTAGCGCGATCTCGGCTCATTGCAACCTCCGCCTCCCAGATTCACGCCATTCTCCTGCCTCAGCCTCCCAAGTAGCTAGGACTACAGATGCCCACCATCACAGCCAGCTAATTTCTTTTTGTATTTTTAGTAGAGATGGGGGTGTCACCGTGTTAACCAGGATGGTCTCCATCTCCTGACCTCATGATCCGCCCATCTCAGCCTCCCAAAGTGCTGGAATTACAGGCGTGAGCCACTGCGCGTGGCCCACCCTGTATTCTTAAACTAGCCCAAGCATTCACTAGCTGTGTGGTCTCAGGCAAGTCACTTAGCCTCTAAGCAATGACATTTCTAGAAGCCCAAGAGCATAGGACTCTCACATAACATATGGCAGTTATTAGGATGCAATTAGCATCACCGTGGCTTTCCTCCACACCCACAGCTGCAGAACCAGGGCACATGAGCATTGTTTAAAGGAAAGCTTCAAAGATGATGTATCTTCAGAGCTTGATGCCACCTGCCTTTGCCTACCTGGTGCTTGGCCACAGACCTGGCTCCCCTCCAACCTCCCATTTCTAATGCCACATCAAAGGCTGTGCTTCTCAGCTGGGACCAGATTTGTCCTTTGGGGGGCAGTTGGCAATGTCTGGAGACATTTTTGATTCTCACAACTGGAAAAGTAGGACTGGCATCTAGCGAATGGAGGCCAGGGATGGTGCTAAACATCTCATGATACACAGGATAGCCCCCTGCAACAAAGAAGTATCCATCCCCAAATGTCACCATGCCAAGAATAAAAAACCCTGCTCTAAGGATTAAGTGAGCTTGGTCCCTCTAAAAGATGTGTTTACTTTACTGGAATACTAGAGAAATTCCTCAGGCTACCATCCTAAGAAGGAGTAGCATAGCCCCTAAAGATTGTAACTAAATTTTACACTCCCCAGGCAGAGGTACAAAGATGTCCCCAATTTGTGAAAGCAACACATGACCGAAGGGTAATGGGCATGACAGAATAGATTTTTAACATTCTGATTCCCATCTTTAAATCCTAGCTCTTCCACTTTTTTAGCTGTGTGACCATGAGCATAGGAAATACTAGGATCCTCAATTTCTTCAACTGTAAAAACAGAAATAATGCACCTGTCTTGCATAAAATTGTTGTGAAGATTAAAGGAGATAATGCCTGTAAGCCAGTTAGCCAGTTACTGCTGGTATATTGTTATGTTCTCGACAAACATAATCATTATCATCATTACTCTTCCTATTATACTGCCTACAGTAGTCAGAGCTCAAATAGCTATTTTCATCATTATTATTATTTTAGGTCTCTTTTAGTTCCGTAAACAGTTGTGGGTGGCTGAGAGGCGCATGTACCTATCTCTTCTCTGTGCCAAGACTCTGCAGAGTGGTGAACAGCAAGAAAGGAAAAGAGTCCAAACAGATGGAACCTTCACGGGGCAGGTTTCTCCTGGTCCGCCCCCCACCACACACACACAGAAACTAAACACTTTTCCAAGCTGTCTTCATCCATGAGATAATTTCTTTAAAGCCTGCGTGGAATCCCAGGTAATGAAGAATGATGAGGCTAATTATAGACTCACCATGGTACAAATGCCTGTTGGTTGTATGTTCATATAGATTATCCAGCTTGAGTCACAGGCCATTCAGAGTGTTCAATTTCAGAACCATCCAGAAGCTATCAGACCTAGTCTGTCAAATCTGGGGGGCAAAGATGCTGTATCATCTGGTTTTATAGTTTGCACAAAGCCAAGAACTGTTCTGGCACATAGAAGAGCACAAAAAACATGGCTTGTGGTATCAGTGCTTAGTGAGACCACTGACTCACTTGGAATGGCCAATTACAGATTGTAGAATTTTTTGTTTGTTTGTTTGTCTTGAGAGAGAGAGAGAGACTGTGTGTCTTACTCTGTCGTTCATGCTACAGTACAGTGATGCAGTCATAGCTCACTGCAGCCTCAAACTCCTAGGCTCAAGTGATGTTACCACCTCAGCCTCTGGAGTAGCTGCGATTACAGGCACTCACCATCATGCCCATGTAATTTTTAAATATATAGTTTCTGAGACAGGCTCTTGCTATGTTGCCAAAGCTGGTCCCGAATAACTGGCCTCAAGCAATTGTCCTGCCTCAGCCTCCTAAAGCACTGGGATTACAGGTGTTAGGTACCACACCTGGCCGGAACTTTTTTCAATTGTTATTTTTTCCTGATAAGAAAAGTAGCACATATTCAATAAAGACATTTAAAACTGTGTCCCTTCAAAGCAAGAAAAATCATACTCCCATTACCAACAATAACCCTTGTGTATGAGTTGTCTTTTCTTCCAGTATTTCCTTTTTGGACATGTGGGGATTTGTTTTTGCTTTTGTTTTCTTTAGTGGCTTGTTTTTTTTTGTTTGTTTGTTTCAGGCAAAGCCTCGCTCTGTCCCCCAGGCTGGAGTGCAGTGGCGAGATCTCAGCTCACTGCAAGCTCCGCCTCCCAGGTTCACGCCATTCTCCTGCCTCAGCCTACCGAATAGCTGGGACCACAGACGCCCGCCACCACGCCTGGCTAATTTTTGTATTTTTAATAGAGACGGAGTTTCGTTATGTTAGCCAGGATGGTCTCGATCTCCTGAATTCCTGATCTGCCCGCCTTGGCCTCCCAAAGTGCTGGGATTACAGGCGAGAGCCACCATGCCGGACCCGAGAATGTATCTTAAAGAAATAAACCTCTAATTGGAATTTTATTTAAAAAGTATTTATATCTAAAACGTTTGTTGTAGCTATACCAACAAAAATGAACAAGTCACTTTGGGAGGCCAAGGCAGGCGGATCACGAGGTCAGGAGATTGAGACAATCCTGGCTAACAAAGTGAAACCCCGTCTCTACTAAAAAATACAAAAATTAGCTGGGTGTGGTGACGGGCGCCTGTAGTCCCAGCCACTCGGGAGGCTGAGGCAGGAGAATGACCTGAACTCAGGAGGCGGAGCTTGCAGTGAGCCGAGATCGCGCCACTGCACTCTAGCCTGGGCAACAGAGCGAGACTCTGTCTCAAAAAAAAAAAAAAGATACATTCTCAGAAATAGAATTGCTAGGGCAGAGAATTTTAAAGACTTTGCAAGGTGTTTTAAAGACCTTTTAAAATCTCTGCCAACATTTCCTACTCTGCTCAGTGTGGATGTGACTTCAGTTTATTCTTATTGGAATGCATTGCCACCTACCTCTCCAACTTACCAACCTCTTGGTTATGGAGACTTCTTAGATCCACCCTTCCTTATGACTCTAGAGGACCTGACTACTGTCCATCCATAGCCATCCCTCTGGGATCAGTCCCATTTGAGATCCCAGTGAACCCCAGGCTGAAACAAGAGTGGCTGAAGTCTGGCTATCCATCCCTAGTTGACCTCTGAGCAGGAATGGAAAGTTGCTGGAAGACAACACTTCCCTCAGCCACTCACTTTAATTCCTTGTCTATTGAGCCTGTTTTTGTCTCGTTACCATGGCAACACAGCCTCAAGGCTGATAGATATTCCTTGCCACTTAGACGAAAACACTCAGCTGATAGGCAAGTGGGAAGGACACAGGAAAGAAAAGGTGAGCCCTTTTCTGTTTACCTTCCCTGCCTCTGCAAATGGGCAGAGATAATTAAAAATTAGATTTTAAAGTCACTCTGACACGGATGGAGGGAACATAAGGAGGATTCCAGGGTTCACAAAACCATCTGCTTCTTGTGCTAATTAAAATGGATGAAGATAAATCAAATTACCCCAGATCTCATCTCTCCTTGATGAAGAATCTTTGAAAGCACAGGTCATTTTAGGCACTCTTTTCACCCTTTGGGGATTACCTGGCTTCTGAAAAACCTGCAACAATCGTAAAGATCAAGTGGGTTTTAACAGCATGCCTCTGCATCCTATCTCAAATCTTGTTGCTCTCGCCTCGCCAGCCTCCCTAATTCCCGGTTGTCATTGGTCTCCCAGTTTCTCCCCATCCAGGGCCCATTAGCCAACATTACTCTTGGGGTTATCTTCCTGAAACACACTTCTGGTTGCGTCCAAGTGAAGACCACGCCCAGCTCCCTCCTGCTCACATAACGGGGGCCAGCTCACCTTGCCCAGCACACAACATCCCTAGGACACCCAATGCCACTGTCAATCACTCTCAGTCCCCTGAATGAGCAATGCATTCCTTTCAGGACTCTGTTCTCTTGCCCGAGTGTACGCAGTTTCTCTTCCTGAAAAATGCCTCCCTCCCTCTGTTTTTGAGATGGAGTTTCGCTCTTGTTACCCAGGCTGGAGTGCAATGGCACAATCTCGGCTCACCACAACCTCTGTCTCCTGGGTTCTAGCGATTCTCCCGCCCCAGCCTCCCAAGTAGCAGGGATTACAGGCATGTACCACCATGCCTGGCTAATTTTGTATTTTTGGTAGAGACAGGGTTTCTCCATATTGGTCAGGCTGGTCTCTAACTCCCAACCTAAGGTGATCTGCCCGCCTATTACAGGCATGAGCCACCGTGCCCAGCCCTACCTCCCTCTTAAAACCCAATGGAACAGTTGTTTTTCTCTAAACTGAGTCATTTCCTCCACTGGACTCACATGCCTCTTCATTCGTAGCTAGGATAGAGCTCTTCCCACGCTCTGTTGGAATTGACTGTCTCCATGGCCACTTTCCCTCCTCTCCCGGCTTCAACGGCAGGGGCTGCCTGTGCTCATCTCTGCGTGTTGCCTGGCACATAGTAGGTGGAGGTTATTATCCCACAAACACAGGCCATTTGATTGAAAGGGTACCCTTGTCTATCTGGGAAATGAGAATAACACATTGAACTTCTCTAACAGCTAATTCCTAGGAAATCCAGACCCACCCCTCATTTGCAACACCATCATCAAACATATGCTGGGTCCTTAGCAATATGGTGTCACAGTTAAACATTTGGGTGCTGGAACTGCCGCTGTAAGTTCTCATGTGGGGAAGAAAGCTCAAAGTTCACACTTTGCAAAGTTTTTGGAAAATTTCAAACATTTAAAAGCAGCAGTTATAGGATGCTGACACCCCCTGCCCCCATACTCCTTCCCTGTCACCCAGTCTCCACAATGATTAGTATTTGGTTGATTTTTTTCTTCATCGCCTTCCCTTTCTCACTATTTTTCTGGAGTATTTTAAAGTAAATCCCAGAGATAATATTATTCCATCTGTAAATATTTCATAAACATTTTAAGTTAAAATCCTAGCTCTTTGACATACTATGTGTATGACCTTAGGCAGGTTAATTAATGTCCCTAATGTTCATCTTCTACATATGTAAAATGACAATAATTATGGTATATTCCTCGTAGGGTTATAATGAGGAGTGAAGGGACTATTCCATGGAAAACATTTGACACTTAGCATGTACTCAGCTCATGTGCTAAGGGGTCAGTGTTAGCCATCAAAATCACTGTCACTTATCAATACTGAATTTACAGCACAGCATCAAGCTCTTGGGACATGAAAGACATAAGATCTATCAATAATCTGTATCTATCAGTAATCATGACTATGGCAGCAGGACGGGGGCAGAATGGAGCATGAAGCAGCTGGGACCTTCAGAGAACAAATAGGAGGCTAGAAAAAGAATACTGTAGGGAGATGATGAGACCTTGAATGACGCAGTGACAGAGTGGAGACAATACACGCGGGGAGATTAGAGCCAAGACCTCTGATCGACTGGCTGCAGCAGGGAGACATCCTTCTGCAATTAAAGGTCAAGTCTAGATTCTGGTGGCCTGGAGCAAGTAAATCAAGGGAGGTGGAGGCAATGGCAGATAACAAGTTTCTTCTTCCTAGGATCGTGGTACTGACAGGGCATCCCACAATGGGGCATCCTGGAAAAAAGTGTAGGCAATGTGCTAAGAGTTTGGATGTTTGTTCTCCAAATCTCATATTGAAATTTGATCCCAGTGTTGGAGGTAGGGCCTAATGAGAGGTGTCTGGGTCATAGGAGTGGATCCCATATGAATAGATTAATGCCCTCCCTACAGGAATGGAGAGTGAATTCTCATTCTAATAGTTCCTGCCACAGCTGGTTGTTAAAAAGAGCCTGCTGCCTCACCTCTCTGTCTTGCTTCCTCTCTTACTGTGTGATCTCTGCACATGCCAGCTCCCCTGCACCTTCCGCCACGAGCAGAAACAGCCTGCAGCTTCCACCAGATGCTCAATCTTCCAGCCTCCACAATCATGGACCAAATAACTCTTTTTTCTTTAAAAATTACGCAGCTTCGGGTATTCTTTTATAGCAATACAAAGGGACTAATAATAGCAGGTGAGACTGCTGATTATGACACGGCAATGCTTGTCCTGTCCTTTTTGTGAAGCACGTGGCTCCTCCTAGACAGTTGGTTGTCAGTTTTATGTTGGTGTTACTTATGCAGCTTCTAATGAAAGATTCCAGATGACCCTACCCCTAAGCTTTCCGTCAGCCATGGCTCTGTAGCCTGATTTCACTGCTGTGGTGATCAAAGTGAACTGGTGATTGCCTATAGTCACTTTTAATAACATTATCCAATGTACATGTGCTCATTGTACTCATTTTTTAAAACACAAAAGCGTTGGCCAGGTGCAGTGGCTCATGCCTGTAATCCTAGCACTTTGGGAGGCCAAGGCGGGTGGATCACTTGAGGTCCACAGTTCAAAACAAGCCTGGCCAACATGGAAAAATCCTGTCTCTACTAAGAATACAAAAATTAGCTGGGTGTGGTGGTGGGTGCCTGTAATCCCAGCTACTCAGGAGGATGACACAGGAGAATCGCTTGAACCTGCTAAGCAGAGGTTGCAGTGAGCGGAGATCACACCACTACACTCCAGCCTGGGCAAGAGAGCAAGATTCCATCTAACACACACACACACATACACACACACACACTATTTATAATGGAGAAAATGAAAACTAGCCCTAACCCTATCACTCAGCTATAGCCAAGGTTGATACAACCCACAATTTGCATTAATATATATTTTACATACATAAGATCATGCTGAACATACAATTTCTTATTCTGCCTATCATGTTAATGAGAAGTAGGAAGCAGTGATCTTCAGGGATGTTCTGTGATGCCCTTAATCATACTAATCCTGATGGATGTTTTGCTCCAGTTTTTTACTTTTCAATATTGAATAACATATAGTAACTGTTAAATTAGTGAATGTTATACAGCTTTATTCCATTTCTTTAATTTTTCTCCTTTTAAAAGGCTGTTTCTGCTGACAAAGAATCCATTATTTATACTGCCTTTCCTATATAACCTGTTTATCACTGGTGATCAAATAATGGATGAAGGGAAATATCTCCTTATGAAATTATGGCAGCTAATAAATGAACACGACTGTATTTATCTCCCCAGTAAATGACTGCATCTAGGCATTAAGCTAGCATCCTGGAAAGAGAGCCAGCCAGCCATTGTATAGGTTCCGGAGAAAAGACACAGCAGCGCCTGCGGTCTTAGCAAAGAAAATCTATGAACCTAATCAAACCTCACACTCACCTGAAGGAAATAGAGAATGGAAAGAGATGTTAGCTGCACTGGCTGGCTAAAATGTGTACAATCCAGATGGTGTGCAACTCCACAGAGCTCAACAATCGGAACTCTTCAGACATCTTGCAGGGAACAGCAGCAAAGTGGAGGGGTAACTTGTAGTTTTAAAAGGACTTAAGTGCTGGGAGTGGTAGCTCATGCCTGTTATCCCAGCACTTTGGGAGGCTGAGGCCAGCAGATTACTTGAGGTCAGGAGCTTGAGACCAGCCTGGGCAATATGGTAAAACCTCGTCTCTGCTAAAAATCAAAAAATTAGCCAGGTGTGGTGGTGGGAGCCTGTAATCCCAGTTACTCAGAAGGCTGAGGCAGGAGAATCACTTGAACCCAGGAAGTGGGGGTTGCAGTGAGCTGAGATCGTGCCACTGCACTCTAGCCAGGGCAGTGGAATGAGACTCTGTCTCAAAAATAAAGACTTAAAAGTATGAGTGCATTTATATTTTTTTTAACAAGCAAGACAATACTATGATGCCTGGGATGCACAGCTGGGTGAAATTAAGGAAATTCAAGGAAGTGATTACTCTAAAAGTCAGGATTGAGCCGGTGATATTTGAGGGAGGGGAAGGAGGTAAGATTAGCACAAGGGACACAGAAAGGACTTGGGGGTGGCTGACAAAGTTCTACTTTGATGCATTGGTTTTGTGTAGTTTTCTATATCTGTGTTTTATAATTTTTAAAAGTTTAAAATTAAAAAATAATGAGAAAACAAACTTTGAAAGCTGTTACTAGGCAAGATTATTTCAACAGGGCAGAGAGATTGAACTCAATTCCTTTGAAACAAAAGGTAGAGCATTTTTGAGCACTAGGGGGAGATAGTGGCAAAGTCCTAGAGGACTTCTTCCTTTCAGGAAGAAGGCAGGTGAGCTGAAGTCATCAGGCCATCTGTGTTTGCTAAGTGGTGCTAATGGAAGTTAGGCTCTTATCCTTCCCAGAGACTGGGAGATACGGATTCTATCTTTCTTGATTACATTTTGAAGGGATGGTTCCCAAGTCCCTGAGAAAGACATTCCTGGGTTATAGAAGATTTATGTCTTAAAGGAGCAAAAATAATTTACAGTAGAAAGTTTTCTAAAGTAAATGCTCTAAGGGAGGATTAGGGACCTATAGTCAGGAAGAAACATGTTGATACAGTTTGGATCTATGTCTCAACCCAAATCTCATGGGGAAATGTAGTCCCCAACGTCACAGGTGGGGCCTGGTGGGAGGTGTTCGGATCAGGGCAGCAGATCCCTCATGAACGGCTCTCGCTCAGAGTTCACACCAGACCTGGTAGTTTAAAACTGTGGGGCCCCTCCTCCGTGTGACCCCCATCACCACCCCTCGCCTGCATCTCCTTTTGCCATGTGACATGCCTGCTTCCCCTCTGAGGCCTCCCTAGAAGCTGAGCATATGCCAGCACTACGCTTCCCATAAAGCCTGCATAACCATGAGACCCTGGTGACTCACGCCTGTAATGCCAGCACTTTGGGAGCCCGAGGCGGGCAGATCCCGAGGTCAGGAGTTTGAGAACAGCCTGGCCAACATGGCAAAACCCCATCCCTACTAAAAAATACAGAAATTAGCCAGGTGTGGTGGCGCATGCCTGTAGTCCCAGCTACTCAGGAGGCTGAGGCAAGAGAATTGCTTGACCTGAGAGGTGGAGGTTGCAGTGAGCCAAGATGGTACCACTGCATTCTGGCCTGGGCGGCAGACACTCCATCTCAAAAACAAAAAAACCATGAGCCAATTAAACTGCATTTCTTTATTTAAAAGAAAAAACAAAGCTGTTACTAACTATACTGTGTTGGAGAGTGTCCCCCTAAATTCATGTTTCTCCCTGAACCTCAGAATGTGACTTTATTCAGAAATGGGGCTGTTGCAGATGTATTGCAACATTGCAGGTAGTTAAAATGAAGTCATATCAGAGTAGGGTGGACCCCTAACCCAACATGGTGTACTTGTAAGAAGAAAAAAAGAGACAGAGAGAATGCTATATGATGATGGAGGCAGAGACAGGAGTGATGTGTCTCCAAGCCAAGGGCCACCAAAGATGCCAACAACCACCAGAAGCTAGGAGAAAATAATGGAAAAGATTCTTTCTCAGAACCTCCAGTAGGAACCAATCCTGCTGACATTTTGATTTCAGACTCTGAGCCTCAAAACTATGAGAAAATCAATTTCTGTTGTTTTAAGCCACCCGGTTTGTGGTACTTTGACAGCAACCCTAGGAAACTAATATACTACCCAAATATTACCATGTGTTCTTAATTTTTTTTAATGAAAAGAATGATTACTTTAGCTGAAGACTGGGTATGATTTGTGAAAGCATTATGTCTAGTCCTTGTCTGTATGCAAACAGTTATTTACTTGGTTGAAGTTATAGCCCAATACAGTTTTATTTCTGGACTTTTTTTCATTTGACAGAACACCAATTTACATTTCTTTTTGTTTGTTTAGTTTTATTATTGTCATTATTTTTGATAAAGGGTCTCACTCTGTCACCCAGGCTGGAGTACAGTGGTGCAATCATGGCTCACTGCAGCCTCAAACTCCTGCGGGCTCAGCCTGCCAAGTAGCTAGGATTACAGGTGCGTGCCACCACATCCAACTGTTTTTTCATTGCCCAAGCTGGTCTGGAACTCCTGGACCCAAGCAATCCTCCCACCTCAACCTCCCAAAGTGTTGAGATTACAGGCGTGAGCCATCTTGCACAGCCTGATTTGCATTTCTTAATTCGAGCATGTGCATCTCTCCTAGGCATTAGTTCACACTAGATCCTGCTGTTTCCTTCCTTGAAAAGAAGCCCACCTACTGCATTTCCAGCATGCAACTTTGCTTCTGAGTTTTCTGTTCACGTTGCACTAAGATCTGGCTCATTAGACCATAAACTGTGGGTCGCTCTCATAACCTGCTGATTCTAACTTCTCACACACATCCTGTGACCCCACCACCACTGAGATTCCTCCCTCAAACCATCAGCAGATGAAACTCGGCTGCTGGGTCTTTTGAGGGACCACATGGAGACAATGAATAGGTACAATTAACAGAAAAACAATATCCTGAAGGTTTCTTCATGCACTGAGCAGAAATCAAGTTGATACTTGCACAGAACCAAAGCTGAGATCTGATTTCTTCTCTGTTGCCTTGGAGTGAAAAGGGTTGTAGTCACTGCTCTCTACTGCTTTCCAACATGCCAGGATATTTAAGTCAAGTGTTAAACTAGGCTCTATCCAGATACTAAAAGTGGAATGTCAGGCCATGCGCAGTGCCTCACGCCTGTAATCCTGGCACTTTGGGAGGCCCAGGCGGGCGAATCACAAGGTCAGGAGTTCGAGACCAGCCTGACCAACATGGTGAAACCTGGTCTCTACTAAAAATATAAAAATTAGCTGGGCGTGGTAGCACATGCCTGTAATCCCAGCTATTCAGGAGGCTGAGGCAGGAGAATTACTTGAACCTGGGAGGCACAGGTTGCAGTGTGCCGAGATTGTGCCACTGCACTCCAGCCTGGGCAACAGAGCGAGTCTGTCTCAAAAAAAATTTTAAAAAGGAACGTCATCTGCCCCTCTCAGCACCTCAGCCAAGCAGGGGACCCGTCTTTCTTGTTCTTTGCATGAGTCACCCCAGCATGATGCCTTCTCACAGTAGGCAGTCAATATTTGTTAAATAAAGCACTATTTGAATTAAAAGGCTCTAAAACGTCAGAGTTGCAGAATCACCAGAAGTGGACTACCTGCCCAGTCTCAAAACAAGAGGTCTAGGGTGAGGCCAATACATCACTTTTCAAAAGCAGCATGTGCGATTTTTTATTTATTTATTTTTTTAAGATCAATGCCAGTGATAAGAAACACGTGATTTTAATGCAGGCAGTCTTTAATTTCTATTTTTAAGAAAAACTAATGTAACCACTTGAGTGTTTTGAAATCAGAGACCACATTATGTTCTGTTCACGAGCGCCTATTGAGCTGTGTACTACACACTCTTCCTCCTTCTTGGGAAAGAGTAGAACCAAATCTCCTGTGTGCAAGGTGTTACGTGAATACTGAGATGAGGCAGGTGTGCCTGCTCTTCAAGAGCCCATGGACCAATGGGAGGGTAGAGATATAGAAAAAGTTTTTAGAACACCGATTCTCAACTGGAGGTGCTTTTGTCTCCCTAAGGGACATTTGGCAATGCCTGGAAACATTTTTGTTTGTCACAATGGGGTAGTGCTATTGACATCGAGTGAGCAGAGGCCAAGGACGCTGATGAACATCCTGCAGCGCCCAGGACAGCCCCCACAACAAAGAGTTATCTAGGCCAAAATGCCAACAGGTAGTAGATTGAGGAACTCTTCAAGAGAGAATGGGGTCGGGCGTGGTGGCTCACACCTGTAATCCCAGCACTTTGGGAGGCCAGGCGGGAAGATCACTTGAGGTCAGGAGTTCAAGACCACCCTGGCCAATGTGATGAAACCCTGTCTCCACTAAAAACACAAAAATTAGCCAGGTGTGGTGGCACTCGTCTGTAACCCCAGCTACTCAGGAGGCCGAGATGGGAGAATCACTTGAACCTGGCAAGTGGAGGTTGCAGTGAGCTCATATCGCACCACTACACTCCAGCCTGGGTGACAGAGGCTCCATCTCCCAAAAAAAAAAAAAAAGAAAAAAGGAGAGAGAGAAAGAGAGAATTTTCATTCTCTCTCTGTAATGACCCAGGGACAAGCAAGATGCATATAGAAGTACAAAGGAAATAAACCATTCCTCGTCCTGCAATACCATACCCAGCATCCTACATCCATCCTTCCTCTCTCTCCCCTCTTCATTCTCCATTGCTTCCAACCTACTGTCTCATATCCAGCAATAGTGCATCAAGCCTGTAGTTGTTTGGGGCTGGGTCTGAAGCCTAGTTTCTCTGTATTCCGCTGTTTAACCTTAGGCAAAAACAATGGGTAAGACCTATTTGATAGCACAATGGGGTGACTATAGTCAACAGTAATTTGTACATTTTAAAATAACTAAAAGAGTATAATTGGATTGTTTGCAACACAAAGAGATAAAGCCTGAGGGCATGGATACCCCATTCCTCATGTGATTATTATCTATTGCATGCCTGTATCAAAACATTTCACATACCCCATAAATATGTATACCTACCATGTACCCACAAAGATTAAAAATTTTAAAAATTTTTAATTAAAAAGAAAAAATAACCTTGGACAAGCCATTAACCTTCCTGAACCTCATTCTCATCTTGACTCTCCTCCTCAAGCAACAGAGACTCAGGAAGAAAAGGGGGCCTATTTTTATGTACCCCTGATTGACACCCTGACAAACTCCCACTTACCTCACTGGGTTGATGCAATGAAATGAGGTCATGCATATGAGGTGCTTTGCTCAGTGACAGCACCTGGTAAGCACTTGTCATATGTCAGCTGCCGCAATGAGCATGAGCAATGGCCTCCACCACCCCATAGATTTACCACCTCCGCCTTGTCCTTTACGTTTACCCGATTTGGGGTTCATCTCTTTCCTTGAGACTTATCTTCTCCCATTACAAGCTATGGGCATCTGGTGACTCTCATATTACTACATTCTTAGGTCCAGAGCCTATAGCTTGCTCCTCCTATCCTTCCTCTCTAAGTGGGAGGATCCAACATATACCCCCCTTTAGATAAAGTTGGGGAGAACCAGCTTTTGATAAGAACATTTTGGTTGGCAATGCTTACACAAAGAGAACCACTCTTTTAGTTCCACTTTATACTTTAGTCTATTCCCAGACTCTTTATCCTGGTTTTGGACTCTGTCTCTGTTGGCCGACTCTAATTTTGCAGCCTAGGAACCCTAGCGTTTGTCTAGACAAGTTATATATGGATTATAGAGTCAACGTATCTCAATTTCCTCAGGTACTAAAAATACCACCTATTCCTGCAAACCATCCCTTTTTCTCCAAGCCTAAGAAATGACCACCTCTGACTTCTATGGAAGTAATTGTGCATTTTGCCATTGAAAATAAGGGCAAAAATCACAATTCCTTTGTACCAACTTAATAAATGGTGCTTTTCCCAAATGCTATTAGGTCTGGCTGTCATCCCTTTCAAAGATAGCTCGCCACTTGGGAACTTTCAAGTCTTTGAAGGGTCTTTGGACTCCTTATATTTTTAGCCCTTTTCCATGAATTCTCATGTTTGACAATTCTGGGTGAAAACTTTCAGACATTATGGAATGACACAGTTACCAATCTGTGAGTAAATTGAGTAAATAAAACCAGTGTTACCTGGAAGCAAGGTAATTACATCGTTAGTAAAGAACTAGAGTCCTCCATGCAGAAATATCTTTCTCCCTGAGTTGAAGGTTTTGCTGAAAGATTCAAAACCAAAAAGAAGTTTAAAATATATTTTTCAGCTGGTCGCAGTAGCTCACACCTATAATCCCAGCACTTTGGGCGGCCAAGGCGGGCAGATCACAAGGTCAAGAGATTGGGACCATCCAGGCCAACATGGTGAAACCCCGTCTCTACTAAAAATACAAAAGTTAGCTGGGTGTGGTGGCACGTGCCTGTAATCCCAGCTACTCGGAAGGCTGAGGCAGGAGAATCACTTGAACCTGGGAGGCAGAGGTTGCAGTGAGCTGAGATCAGGCCACTGGAGTCCAGCCTGGTGACAGAGCGAGACTCTGTCTCAAAAAAAAAAAAAAATTATTTTTTATATATATATAAGTTCTACCATTCTCATGTGGAATTTCAGGAGTGGTGGGAGCTTGGGTTGTTACATTAACTGCTCATTCTCTTAATAGAGCAATATTTCCTTGGGTTATTCATGCATTTATTTTTGAGACAGGGGCTTGCTCTGTCACCCAGCCTGGAGTACAATGGCGTGCTCTCAGCTCACTGCAATCTCTGCTCACCAGGCTCAAGTGATTCTCCTTCCTCTGCCTTCCAAGTAGCTGGGACTACCGGCATGTGCTACCAGGCCTGGCTAATTTTTTTTATCTTTTGTAGAGATGAGGGTTTGCCATGTTGGCCGAGCTGGCCTCCAACTCCTGGGCTGAAGTCATCAACCTGCCCAGCCTCCAGGTTGATTACAAGCTGGGATTACAGGCATGAGCCACCATGCCTGGCCTTCTTGGGTTATTTATATGTCCCTCTGTTTGGCTGAGTGACCAACTTCTACTCAAGGTACTTCCTCTCAACAGCTTCCTCTGGTTTTCATCCTTCTCCCATACCAAATAAATGGCTTCCTCTTCTGTGCCCATCGCACTTCAAGCATCTCTCTTACACACTGTGCAACAGATATTTTTCCGCAGGTCTTTCTGAGAGGCTGAGCATCTCCAGAAGAGAAAGCACCTCACATGTATCTTACCCTCTTCCCCAGGTCTCACTCCCGTGTTGGAATCAGCTTCCCCTGAGTGTCCACTTCAATTCTATTCAACCACCCAAATCCAGCACCATGGAGCATTGTTAACTAAGACAAACACTGGAGGGAATTCACCTGATTTTTTTTTTTTTTTTAATCTTCTGTAGTTCAAAATACAGTAAGACAAGAATATCTAGTTTCGTTTCATTATGAGTCAGATTTCTGCAGAACATTCTGGCTCTTGGTTCAATGTTTAATTCATATGAACCCCTTATGACCATGAAGTATACTTGATCAAGAGAATCAATACCATCCAAGGATGCAGGACAAAAGGAACAGTCGCGCCATCCAAATTACACTGCCTTGCTTTTTGCTTTCTCTTCTTCTCCCTGGAAGCACATTCTGTCTCTTGTAAGCCAGTGTTCCTACTAATAGCCCCTTTAAAAATCCTCTTGGAGAATGACATTAGTTATCCTGTTGCCAAGTAGGTACTTGCCTTATAATACCTGGTTGAATGTTTCTACCATTCCTTTAAAAATAATAACCATCCTTACAGGACCAAGACTATGATTAGTCAAGAGAGACAGTTAGGGTATAAAATGTAAGACAACGCTCACGTTCAGGTGATGATTCTGCACTTGCGCAAATCAGAGAATGGACACCTCCTTATATTTTGCATCCCAGTCACCTTTGCCCCACCCTAGTCTATGCCCTGCATTATTGCCAAGACCCAATATGCAGCTGGTCTAAAAAAGAGTCGAGTGTTTGAATCCTTTCTCTACCCTTCCAGTGGATTAATTCATGGTTCCCGACATTCTACTTTTTCCAGTCACTCTTCCATCTGGGTCAAAATCTTGGGGCTCGTGCACTTTAGACTCCAGAAGCTACTTGGCAGAGGCCAGAAATTCCAGATCTCAAACCTACTTGCAATTAACGTGTTACATTTAAACACCCGCTTTGTATTTTAGATAATCATCAATCCCTCCCAAAGATGGATATTGTTAATATGAGGAATATCTCACCGATGACTTTGGTAGATGTGCTTCTTAATTATAGTATTACTCATTTCTTCATTTTCAAAGCTTTTAATTTATCATCTAACAGGCATAGTGATCCATGGAATTACCCCCTCTTGATTTTTTTCCCCTTTTTTACATGGATATGCTTATTACTATTCACAGCACAAGCCGAGTACTATGGTTATTAAGTGGTGTCATTTGTACCCTAATGACTTTGTGACTTTCACACCATTGAAAAGGAAGTTGGCTATTATGAAGCACTAAATGAAATCCCAAACAAAGATTGAGGAATTGTTAATCCTCATGGCCCAAGTGTGAAGGAACTAACCACTCAGGTAGGTGAGGGGAGATAGAAGGAGGTTCTACATTTGCAACCACTTTCATGGAAACTCTTTGGAATGTAGTAACCAAAGTCCCCAAATACTTTCCAGAATTTTGCCCCACCTTGACTTTTGCTCTTTTGTCCCCAAGGCCATTGGCTTTTTTCAGTCTGTCCTGTCACATTCTACTTCCTCTGCTTGGAATGGTCTTCTCCCTATCCTCTTGTCATATCTAAATCCCATCCATCCTTTAAATCCCAGCTCAATTATCACTTCTTCAGAGAAGCACTCCCTGATCTTCGCAACCAAATCCCCATCCACATCCTCATAACACCATCTTACCAAGTGGTAATGTTACATTTGTTTGAGTCATTCTTTGATGAAACCCATGGCTCCATGAGACTGTAAAAGCCTCACCAGCTCAGGGGGTCTTGTAGGGGTTTGGCTTGCTTTCCGTTGTCTTCCCAGGACTTAACAGTTAGTACACACTCAGTGTATTTGTTGAAAAAAAAAACTTGGAGCCAAATATATCAGCCAGTGCCCTGACAGAAGCAAGCAGCACACTTAGCTGGAGTTCTAAAGGTATCAGAGTTAAGGAAACCAACTCAACATGAATGTTGAGATGCCCAGAAACAAGTCATAGTAGGAAGGTATTACCCACCCTGGGCCTGAAGGAGCATGAGGAAGGAAAGGCATTACCAGACTGCAGAGAGAAAGCTAGGACCTTGCAGGAGCTGTAGTTGTAAAGAGGCATAGCTACTTCCAGAGACCCATCACAAGGCAGGAATGAAGGGGGAAATATTTTCATTCTCCTTCCTTCTGTTTTCTGATCTACCAGGATCTCTCATTGGCCAAAGCCAAGTGGAAGCCATGGGACAAGGAGCCTGGTAGATACAGTCCATGGGGGAATGAACAGAGGCCAGAGAATGGATGAGGGGAGGAACCCTCTAATGATAACCAAGACCCCAAGGTTGCAGCCCATGAGCCCTCGTCAGCCCTGATTAAGGCTTCCACCCACCCCACCTCTCCTAATTTCATTGCAGACAGAAATGACTATAACTACTGCCAAGAAATGACTGACTACTGTTCCTCTGCTTGCATGGGGTGAGCCAATTAAATTTTCCCCATGGGTCATGCACTGAGTCTTAAACACCAGCCGACTTCATTGAGAGCACGAACCGATGGCATGAGTTCAGCTCCAGTGGGTTGCAATCCACTGGGGTTAAATAAACAAATCAGGAATTCTCCATTAATGAGTCTAGCTACAGTGAAATATTTTTAAATAAATTTTTCTGAGAGCATCTATCAGGATGCTGCAGCCTCTCTGTTAGTGTCTGTCTTTAACCTTGAGGGAAACAGCTGGGGCAGTTTTCAAAAAGGATGGGCTTGAGGAACAAAAGTCTTTGCTGGCTGCACATCTATTCACAGAGAAGCAAAAAAGTTGGAGACAGGAGTTCCAGGCTGTCACCAAGGGGGGTTCTCCTCAGTGCACTGTGATCTAGCTCCTGCCCACTCTGCTTTGCCGAGTCAGTCCTCTCTAAATTACCATGACCCGGGTTCAAGGGCCTCATGCCAGTTTTTCTCCTTCCTCCCTTGGATCTATTCACCTTCTTGTTCCCTCACCTTGCCCTACTCCTGGCTCCCAGATCCTTGGGCCTGTTCCAATCTCTGATCTACCTTTTAGAGATGGAGGTGGGAGAAGAAACCATTGTTCTCCAAGGTTTCCATGGCCCTCTTCTTATCGGGGACTGATCAGTCTGTGACTCACAACATCCAGGCATTTCCTGCCATTTTCCCCTGGCTGCCCAGTCAGGATCTCAAACACAACACTAGACATGAATGCAGCCGCTTCTCCTTGGAGACGAAACCAGGTCTAATAGGAAAGCCTGGGCTTGGCCCCCTCTCCTCTAACCTTACTCCCAGCTCCTGCACTGTCAGCTGTGTGACCTTAGGTGAAACACTTAGCATCTCGGAACCTAAGGTTTATTGTTCCAAAACAAAGCTCAGCAAAGAGGGGAATGCTATACAGATGTGAATATTGTCATCATTTTTGTCATTATCATTCCATTGTGACAAATCCCTCACTGGGTGCCCCATTCTAACTAGTATCTAGAGCATCATAGTCCTTCTGGTCAACTGTGAGTCATCTCTAATTCTTTCTGTCCTCAGTCTCCATGTCATACCCACATCCTCATTTCCAGAACCTGCCAGTCATGCCACGTAATCACTGTGTCCTGTCGCCAAACCCACTGCTCACATCTGCAGGGCCCTGGGCTAGAGTGCAAATGGAGGATCCCAGCCCGCGGTCAGCCTCTTTCTGTCTCCACCCCAGAGTCCCACCCACACCACCAGAAGGGGTCCGGCCCACATAGTGGGAAAAAGTCCCCATTTGGTCTTGGGGCCATTTGAGAATAGAATTCTGCAAGGCCAGGAACTCAAAGCATGGTCTAGAAGTGTATGTACTGGGGGAGACAGTTTGCTTTAGCATGGCTGTCTCTTTGGCTCCAACCAAAGGGAGCCATAGGTAGAGGTGCAGGCATACGTAGGGGTGCAGACAGAGGAAGGCCAGGGTAGGCCCCTCTAAGTAGGGCCCAGGTCTCAGAGTAGAACCTTTCCTCTGGACTTGGGAGTCAGAAAGAACCCAGTTGGAGTCTACCTTTTATTAGGTGGCCTTGAGTATACTGTAGGCAGGACCATCCTATAAATAAAGAGGCCACAAGGCCAAGGCAGGAGGAGCATGGCTTCACTCTAGAAGTTCAAGACCAGCCTGGTCAGCATAGCAAGACCTTGTCTCTACATAAAAAAAGAAAAGAAAGAAAGAAAGAAAGAAAAGAAAAACAGAAAAAGAAAAAATAGCTAGGCATGGTGGCTCATGCCTGTAGTCTCAGCTACTTGGGAGGCTGAGACAGGAGGATTGCTTAAGCCTGGGAGGCAGAGGCTGCAGTGGGTTGTGATCATGCCACTGCACTCCAGCCTGGACAACAGATAATGATCGTGCCTCAAACACAAAACAAGAAAGAAACAATCTTAGGGTTCTGGGTGAGGAGGACATAGATGGCTTTCAGAAATCCAGTAGAGGGCGCTGGATCCCCAAGTTTTCTCCTAAAGCAGCTTCTAGTGGAGCCAGTAACAGTGTCAGACAGTTAACAGACATCGGCCCTCGACCTTCACGGCATTTTTATTAGGTGGGTGAGAATCTGGGCCAGGCAGAATACTACCACGCAAACATGCCCACATCCTCATCCCCAGAACCTGAAAATCTGGTACCTCACATGGGAAAACGGACTTTGCAGATGAGATTAAGTTAAGGATTAGGTGTTGGGGAGATCCTCCTGGGTCTTTCAAAGAGGGAGGCAGGAGGAGAGTGAGAGTCAGAGACATTTGAAGGTCTACTGTGCTGGCTTTGAAGATGGTGGGAGGGACCTGCAAGCAAAGAAATGTAAGTGCTTCTTCTAAAGATGGGAAAGTCAAAGAAATGAATTCTTCCCTGGAAACAAATGTGGGAAGGAATGCAGCCCTGCCAGAGCGTTGATGCTAACCCTTGTAAAACCCATTTCAAAATTTGACCTCCAGAACAGTAAGATAATAAATTTGTGCTTAAAGTGTTTTGTGCATAATAATTTGTGCAACAGTGGTTGTGCAAAATAATTTGTGCAAAATAATTTGTGCAACAGTGGTTGGTGGTCATCTGTTACAGTAATAATAGGAAACTGATATAAAACCTTACTTCCACTTTGTAGGAAATAAAGGGGGAAAAAACCCACAGTGTCACACAGAGGCTGGGGGAACTGCCCGAAGTCACACTGTCAGAGAATGCAGGAGCCTGTTCTCCCACTGCTCCACAGTACAGGCTGGTGTCCTCACAGGAAAGGCATATGCATTTGGCAAATAGGGGAATATTGGGGAAGCCATGGGAAAGTGATATTCACTTCTCTGTGACACTTCCCAGCACAGAAATGATTTGAAGCAATCAGAGACGAGCTCTCTCAACTAGCAAAGAGGAAGTCTTTGCGATATGTGAAGGCCGTCAGAGCAAAACCAGAAGTCTTACAAAGGGGCCTTCAGTGGTGCAAATAGTGACTAGTTAGGGACTTCAAGATCTGCCACGCTCTTCACTTCCAGACCCCAGTGTCAGGCCTCTGAGCCCAAGCCAAGCCATCGCATCCCCTGTGACTTGCACGTATATGCCCAGATGGCCTGAAGTAACTGAAGAATGACAAATGAAGTGCAAATGCCCTGCCTCGCCTTAACCCTTGACATCCCACCACAAAAGAAGTGAAAATGGCCGGTCCTTGCCTTAAACAATGATATCTTGTGAAATTCCTTTTCCTGGCTCATCCTGGCTCAAAAAGCTCCCACACAGAGCACCTTGTGACCCCCACTCCTGCCTGCCAGAGAACCCCCCTTTAATTTTCCTTTACCTACCCAAATCCTATAAAACGGCCCCAACCCTTATCTCCCTTCACTGACTCTCTTTTTGGACTTAGCGCGCCTGCACCCAGGTGAAATAAACAGCCCTGTTGCTCACACAAAGCCTGTTTGGTCTTTTCACGCGGACGCGCATGACACCCAGGATCTGGCCGCTGCCTTCCTCTCCACCCGCCCTTGTATTTTTCTCCACCACTCTGACCTCCTCTTAGGGAATCCCACGTCGGATTCAGATCCACGTGGAGCCAAAGCACATGCTGCTCCCCTCCCTGAATCCCTATTGCTCAGCTCTTTCCATGGCTCCCTCTTTCCTGCTTTTCAGGTCTCACCCGTCACCTTGTTAAACCCACCTATATTAGTGTCCTGTAAGCTGCTGTCACAAATGACCACAAATATAGTGGCTTAAATGACATAAAAGTATTATCTTACAGTTCTGAAAGCCCAAAAATCAAGGTGTCTGCAGGGCTGGGCTTCATTCCTCGTGGAGGCTCTAGGGCAGAATTTTTTCCTTCCCTTCTTTAGCTTCTAGAGGTCACCTGTGTTTTTCTTGCCTCATGGTCCCTCCAGCAAGGGCATCACTGCAAACTCTGCTTCCCTGGTCCCACCACCTGCTCTCTGACCCAAACCCTCCTGCCTCCCTCCTGCAAGAATCACTGTGGTTCCATGGAGCCCCCAGATAATCCAGGATAATCCCCCATCTCAGATTTTTAGCTTAATCACTTCTACAAAGTCCTTTTGCTATGTCAGGTAACAAACATATCCCTCAGGTTCTGGAAATTAGGGAATGGATGGCTTGGGAGTGTGAGGTCATTCTGTCTGCTTTCCCCAGGGATCTTGTTTAAGTGGGTCACTCTCCCTCCACCCCTCACCATCTATTCTCCATTGTGGAACACTGCTCACTTCCTTTGTAGCACTTTTTTTTTTTTTTTTTTTTGAGATGGAATTTCGCCCTTTTTGCCCAGGCTAGAGTGCAATGACATAATCTCAGCTCACCACAACCTCCGTCTCCCCGGTTCAAGTGATTCTCCTCCCTCAGCCTCCTCAGTAGCTGGGATTACAGGCATGCACCATCACGCCCGGCTAATTTTGTATTTTTAATAGAAACGGGGTTTCTCCACGTTGGTCAGACTGGTGTTGAACTCCCGACCTCAGGTGTTCCGCCCGCCAGGACCTCCCAAAGTGCTGGGTGAGCCACCCCTCCCAGCTGTAGCACTTTTTTTAAATGATTATAATAAGCCTATTTAATAAGGGAAACTATAATTCCCCCAGGACAGACGGGGAACATCTGTTTCACCCAGTTCCTGGCCCAGGACTTTGGTTCTGTTGAATGAATGAATGAATGGGTAGTATAGCTATTATCATTCACATAAGAAAGATGAGATGCACAGAGAGGAAGCCACTTGTTGGAATGATATGACCAACTCAAAGCAAAGCCAGGATTCAGTCCTGGAATGTTCCCAGTGCCTCCTGCCACCATCCACTTGGGATGCTGTCAAAGTGGCCTCCCAGACACCAGAAGTGTCAGAGAAAGTCCAGATGTCCTCTGAGCTTAGAATGTTGGCATCCTGAGGTGCTTGAATGACATGACTCAGATTTCCTCCCTCCAGCTCTGTTGGACACGGCCTGAGTAAATCCAGAATCGCGGCCCTGGAAAATCCAGCTGCTGAGACCAGATCTGGCCAGCCACGCCGCTGGCAGTGGCGTCCCAGACTGGGTGTGGGACCATGGTCCTGATTATGAACAGACTCCGCGGGGCCACCCAGGCTGCACTGAGCAGGCCACCAAGAGAAAGCTGCCCAGGCCAGGGGTTCTAGGTTGTGGGGTAGGCCAAAGACCTCTAGGTGAGGCTCAGCCACATGGCATCTCACATTCTCCACATATCCACTTTTTCATTCATTCATTCATCCTGGAAGCTATTGTGTGACAGATGTCCTTTTGCTCTATGGACTCTGAGGTAGACACCACTGTCCTGCCCATATACAGCTGAAATCCCAAATATGGTAGCTGTGAGCCATGGGAGGCCAATGAGGACTTCAAGTGTGGTTCATCTGAATGGAGATCTCCTCAGTAGAAAATACACCCTAGATTCCAAACGGTCCCCCACAAAAAAGTGTAAATTATTACTTCATCATATTGAGTATATATTGAAATAACATGTTGGATGTATTTGCTTAAATATCTTAAAATTAATTTCACCAGTTTCGTTTTACATTTCTTGACTTGGTTAATTAGAAAAATTTTAGCCACATTTGTGGTTCACCTTATATTTCTTTTAGATGGCACTGTTCTGTTGATTTGCAATGGAGAGGAGAGGCAGATGTGTAACTTACAAGGCTGGGGTAGGGTTGACATTACCAGCCAGCTACGTGTGAAGGGAGAAGTGCTTGGGCAAGACTGTGAGGTTGGGGGTCAGTCTTGTGAGGTTGAGGAGGGCAAATGCTTAGAAGAGCTCACATCCAAGTCAACAGCCGCAAGACAAATCCAAGGT
The DNA here is from genome assembly GCF_000951035.1 of Colobus angolensis palliatus. NCBI lineage: Eukaryota > Metazoa > Chordata > Mammalia > Primates > Cercopithecidae > Colobus > Colobus angolensis. Next base: position 150,388 of record NW_012115688.1, on the reverse strand, counting down.
AGCTCAGGGACCGCGGCACTCCAGGAAGGGACGCAGGATATAGAGAGAGACAGTGCAGAGAGCCCAGTGAACTTCAGATGCATTGTAAGTGGTGGACATGAGGGTGCGTTAAGAGGTGAAGAAAAGCAATAAAGCCAGAAAAGGCAAGTTACCAGCTCCAGAAACATGTCGTCCAGAGGTGTTCAGCAGAATTACGTGAGCCACACGCAAAGTGTTAAATTTTCTAGTTTCTAGCCATATTTTCAAAACTATAAAAAACTAATTTTAATAATTGTTATTTCAACATGTAATAAATGTCAACAATTCTTACTAAGATAGTTTGGATTTTTTATGATGATTAAGTCTGTGAAGTCTGGTGTGAATTTTACACTGACAGCACACGGCGATTTTTACTAGCCAAATTTCAAATGCTCACTTGCCACATAGACTAGTGGCTGTAGTATTAGGCAATGCAGGTCTACTAGATGATTCTCTTGAATACAGTGGGGAAGGGTTTTAAACAGAAGAGTACTTTAGGAAAAAAAAAAAAAAAACACCTCTGACAGTCCCAACGGAGAAGACAAGTCTCCCACGTGCTACTGAGCTTTCTGGAGCCCATCACCACTATCTTCTGGGCACAGTCACCCACGCTAGGGTACTTCCACTTACAAATGGTAATTTGGGAGTAATGTCTCTTTTGTGCAGACTGCTTTGCCAAGGTGTTACTTGAGAGCAGTGTGGGGTGTTGACAACAGAGGAAGGGGAAGCTGCCATCTCAAATCCCCCATGGTTCTCGCCACCTTTCAGATGGGCACCAGAGGCAAGAACCTTGGATTTTGTAATCATTGGTTTTTGCATCTGTGAAACTGTGGTGCTTAACTCAGCTTATCATCTAGTTTCTCCTCTGTGAAACTGATGCAGACACTTCTAAGAGGCTTGGTGTGTGTGGATAAAAGGAAGCAACTTATGCAAAGAGCCTCATATGGTGACCTAAGAAAGAATTAATCAGGAACAGTATCATTTCTTTCCTTCAACATTGTCATCAGAAAGGGTCTTTTCCATCTCCAAGAGCATAGAGGATAGAAATGCAAACAGCGTGACTAGGGGGTCAGGCTACTGAAATGGCCTCTTGGAAATACTGCTAATCCTTTATCCACCCTTTCCATAAGGGACTTCAAGGAGTCAGTTCATTTCAGAAGAAATATCCAAAAAGCATGCAGATTAGAGGCAGCCCTGCAGGGAGCTTTTTCTCCTGGCATCACAATAAGCTTTAACTGGTGAGAAAACAGCTTTTCAGTGTCTCTGGGCTCTGTCTTATTGGAGAGGCAGCTTAAAAGTTGTTTCTAGTCCCCAAGGAGTTTTCAGATGCTAATAACCTGCCAGAGTGAAAAATAACTGAATGCTAGGAAGCCATGACGTGAGACATTACCTACCTCGTTCCTCTGCCTTTGAGAGTCAAATGAAGCAGTACAGACTGGGCAGAACTGGGAAAGAGCTTTGAAGTCTGGCAGCCCTGAGTGTCAACCACAATTCTGTCACAATTAACTATATAATCTTTGGATAAATTGCTTCTATTTTTGAGCATCAGGGTACGTATCTGTAAAACGGGAATATGTGTTGAAAGGTAAGAATTATGTACGTAAGAATATATTACCTATTATTGCATTTAACCCCCACCCCCACCCCTGCCGCCCCCCAACAAACTTAGAGGCACTTACGATCTCCCGGTTTCTGTGAGTGGGGAATCTGGGCACAGCTTAGTTGGTCCTTTGACTCTCACAAGACGTCTTGTAATCAAGAAAGGGGTCCAGACCCCAAGACAGGGCCTTGGGTCTCACACAGGAAAGAATTTAGGGCGAATTGACAGTGCAAAGCAAAAACAAGTTTAAGAAAGTGAAGTGGTGAAACGATAGCTATGGCACAGAGTAGGGCGTTCCAGAAAGTAAGAGGAGTAACGTGTTCACTCTGGGTACAATGCTTATTTAAACGTAGGATTAAAAAAGAGCACGGGCCGGGCACGGAGGCTCACGCCTGTAATCCCAGCACTTTGGGAGGCCGAGGCGGGTGGATCACGAGGTCAGGAGATCGAGACCATCCTGGCTAACACGGTGAAACCCCGTCTCTACTAAAAATACAAAAAATTAGCCGGGCGTGGTGGCGGCGCCTGTAAGTCCCAGCTTCTCGGGAGTTTGAGGAGGAAGAATGGCGTGAATCCAGGAGGCGAAGCTTGCAGTGAGCCGAGTTCGTGGCACTGTACTCCAGCCTGGGCAACAGAGTGAGACTCCATCTCAAAAAAAAAAAAATTGAGCATGGGGTGTCATGCAGGTCTGCGTGAAGAGACCACCAAACAGGCTTTGTGTGAGCAACAGGACTGTTTATTTCACCTGGGTGCAGGCGGGCTGAGTCCGAAGAGAGAGTCAGCAAAGGGAGATAAGGGTGGGGCCGTTTTATAGGATTTGGGTAGGTAAAGGAAAATTACAGTCAAAGGGGGGTTGTTCTCTGGCGGGCAGGAGTGGGGGGTCACAAGGCGCTCAGTGGGGGAGCTTTTTGAGCCATGATGAGCCAGGAAAAGGAATTTCACAAGATAATATCATCGCTTAAGGCAAGGACTGGCCATTTTCACTTCTTTTGTGGTAGAATGTCATCGGTTAAGGCGAGGCAGGGCATTTGCACTTCTTTTGTGATTCTTCAGTTACTTCAGGCCATCTGGGCGTATACGTGCAAGTCACAGGGGATGCGATGCCTTGGCTTGGGCTCAGAGGCCTGACATGGGGGACATGTGCTCTGCTACAAGGGTTTGTGATAAAGGATTAATTTTCTTAATTACTGTATTTTGCAAGAATCAATACTATTTTTTTCTTTTTTCTTTTTTTTAGACAGTTTCGCTCTGTTTCCCAGGCTGCAGCACAGTGGTGCGATTTCAGCTCACTGCAACCTCCACCTCCCGGGTTCAAGCAATTCTCCTGCCTCAGCCCCTCAAGTAGCTGGGATTACAGGCACCCACCACCACACCCAGCTAATTTTTGTATTTTTAGTAGAGATGGAGTTTCC
>NW_012115688.1:129787-146353 GCF_000951035.1 Colobus angolensis palliatus | reverse complement strand
AAAAAAAAAAAAAAAAAAAAAAGCAAAACATTAGCTGAGCATGTGGTGACGCTTGCCTGTAATAATCCTAGCTACTTGGGAGGCTGAGGTGGGAGGATGGCTTAACACCAGGAGGTCAAACCTGCAGTGATCTGTTATTGTACTACTTCACTCCAGCCAAGGCAACAGAGCGAGACCTTGTCCCCCCAAAAATGGGTTGATTCTGATCACTGCCAGGTTGTTCAAAGACTGCATTTAAAAATGCATTTATATTAAATACTGATTTGATGATATGTTACCAGACAGACACTAAAGTTAAAAGGTATCCATTTCTTCTACATGTTTTATCATATATCCATAGCTCTTTCTAGTTATTTTAGTATATGTATGTTTTTATGGAGACAGAGATTAAAATATTTTAAATATGCATGTCAGTTCTCATTTAGCAATATTACAACATTTAATTCTGCTGTGCAGTCTTCGTAATTAACTGCATATATCTTTATATTCTTTAACAGTCACTTATCATTTCCTTTCAGTGGATAGATGTGAGTGAGTCATTGTTTACTTAACCATCCCCTTAACTCTGGGACATATAAGTTGCTTCAATGTTTTGCCATAAAAAGCAATACTGTAATTGAGTATCTTTTGTGTAATAAGTTTTTTTCCCCATAATTTAAATTACGTCTTTAGGATAAATTTCCAGAAAAGCAATTAGAATACAAACATTTTAATAGCTGTGTCAAGTTGTTATCCAAATGTGTAGAAGGCTTCCGTTTTCATACAAGCAAACACTGCTCTATCAATCAGCCACAGGGTGAGTTCCTCAGAGGCAGGCACTGTATCTTACTTTTTGTTGAACCACATAGCATCTAGGCTACAAGCAACATTTAATGAATATTTTTGGACTGAATGAACACAAATTTTAAATGTTTGAGGCTTCAGGAAAAATATTTAGGCTAGATCTATTTAAAAAAATTTTTTTTCTTAATAAAGAGATGTGGCATTTCCATGCAGGTTTCGCTGAGATGTGGAGCACAGGCCTGTACCAAGCACCAAACTCCATAGTACCCTTTCTGGATTTCATTTAACTCTCATGCCTTCCTCCCCGACCCCACCCTCAACAGTTGGAATTCCACCTGGCAACAGAATGAGATGCTCAAAATGCAAACTGGATTCTGCCACAACCTTGCTGTTTCAGAAGGTCCCAGGAGACACCTGTGGGCCTGGCAAGCCCCCAACATTTGAAAAGAAACAGGAGGCCCTCTTTTCTGGGGAGAATACTATAATGTTGAGGGGAAACTCCACTTAGAGACAACATTTCCTCCCAATAACCAGAATCGTGAGAATTTTCCTGAGTGCAGTTCAGCCTTGAGTAATGGGTCAATTTAGCCCAACTGTGAGTCAGAGTTACATAACACTGAAGCAAGCAGGGCACAAACGACCTTCAGAAAGTATCTTTATTGGTCAAAATGTAATCTGACTAAAGCACCCTGCCACCCTGCAGCATGTCACTCTGAGAATTCCAGACAACCTTCCCCCCACCCTTTTAAGAAATGTTCGTCTACTTATTTCAAGAGCTGTCACCCTCATTTTTTCGACCCAGAGGATGTTTGCAAAAGATCGGGGTGTGTGAATGGCACAACCAGAATGAAGTTACACCCCCAACGTCTAACATCGCCTTCTTAGCCACTAAGCTTGAGCCGCAGCGCCCTCTGGTGGTCACTTGACACTTTGAGTTTTCCAGGCCCTCTTTATAACAGCAACACTTCACCTAACCAGCACCTCTGTTTCTCACCTTGTCTGGCAGGTGAAGGAGGCCATGCAGCGGATTCACGACCGAGGGAACATTGGCAAGTTAATTCTGGATGTAGAAAAGACCCCAACTCCACTGGTGAGTGAAAAGCAGAGGAGTCTGTTCAGTTCCACGTGAGAGAGCACCACGGATCAATCAGGTGCACACATAGGTGGGGTAGAAGGAAGTACAGGTAGCTTGTGGGCTAGTGGAGGAGACCAGGGGTAATCAAACAATTTCACACATGAGGGATTCATGACAAACTGAGATGATGCTGAAAAGGCAAGGCCAGTGCTTCAGTGAGAGCATATCAAAAGCAATCTGAAGACATAGGCAGGAAAGCATAGCAACAACAGACCTGTCTATTACAGCTGCTAGCTCTTGGGGGAAACTCCTGGAAAATTTCAATAATTTCACATTCATGTTCCTGACAGAATGATGCCAGCTGCTTCCGAGATGCTCCCTGATGGTTCCACAGATTTTTTTCTTTCAGAGGGAGAGAGTGAGTCTCACTCTGTCACCTAGGCTGGAGTGCAAGAGCACTGTCTCAACTCACTGCAGCCCCCACCTCCTGGACTCAAGGGATCCTCCCACCTCAGCCTCTTGAGCAGCTGAGACTACAGAGGAGAGCACTGCTATGCCCAGCTAATTATAATAATTATTGGCCAGGCGCGGTGGCTCATGCCTATAATCCCAGCACTTTGGGAGGCCAAGGTGGGTGGATCATCTGAGGTCAGGAGTTCGAGACCAGCCTGGCCAAGATGGTGAAACCTCATCTCTACTAAAAGTACAAAAATTAGGTGGGTGTGGTGGTGTGCACCTATAATCCCAGCTACTGGGGAGGCTGAGGCAGGAGAATTGCTTGAACCCGGGAGGCAGAGATTGCAGTGAGTCATGATTGTGCCATTGCACTCCAGCCTGGGATACTAGAGCGAGACTTCATCTCAAAAAATAATAATAATAGAAAATAAAATAAAAATAATTAAAATATAAATAAAAATATAATTAAAATATTATCATTATTATTTTTAGAGACAGGGTCTCACCATGTTGCCTAGGCTGGTCTCGAGCTCCTGAGTTCAAGCAATCTGCCTATCTCGGCCTCCCAGAGTGCTGGGATTATAGGTGTGAGATACCACACCCAGCTGTGATTTCTTTTTTTTTCTTTTACTGGGACGAAACCCTTATATCCCAGGGATACCACCAGTTCTCCCCAGGGCCTCTCAAGGAGGGACTATGTAGTGGTGTGGTCAGTGCACACACCACCCGACTGCACGGATTCAAAACCCTGAGCCCCTGTTTATGACCTGGGCAAGTTACTTGACTAGTCAGCTTTGATCCCCTGTCTGTAAATTGGAGATCGATAAGTTCTCAGTTAGAATAACATTCATAAAGCATTGTCTGGCATGTTCTAAGTTCCAGATCATCTTTTTTTGAGACGGAGTCACTCTGTGGCCCAGGCTGGAGTGCAATGGCACGATCTCAGCTCACTGCAACCTCTGCCTCCCGGGTTCAAGTGATCCTCCCACCTCAGCCTCCCAAGTAGCTGGAATTACAGGAGTAGCTGGAATTACAGGCACATGCCACCACACTCAGCTAATTTTTGTTTTTTGTTTTTAGTAGAGGCAGGGTTTCACCATGTTGACCAGGCTGGTCTCGGACTCCTGACCCCAAGTGACGCACCTGCCTTGGCCTCCCAAAGAGCTGGGATTACAGGCATGAGACACTGTACCGGGCCCTCCTGAAGGCTTTTATCCCTGAGACCTAAAGAAACAACAAGACAGTAGAGAGTGGGTATTCGGAGCAACCACGTGGTGGAAAAGAGGCCAAAGGCCTATCTAGACGGAAAAGCAGACTTGAAGGAAAGGGAGCATGTCGTCAGGTTAAACAGAAGACATGGAGACACAGGAGGGATCCAGTGAGGTCATTTTAGGGCTAGCACCTGACGGAAGAGGAAACAACTCAAGCTCCAGGCTCTGCAGGATGGGTCGCTGTCCACTTGGCAGGTGTTGGAGGAGGGGGACGGAGGCGCCTGCAGAGGTGCTTTCTCCTACTGGAATGACCACTTTTTTTTTTTTTTTTTTTAAGACAGAGCCTCATTTTGTCACCCGGGCTGGAGTGCAGTGGTGTGATCTCGGCTCACTGCAACCTTTGCCTCCCGGGTTCAAGTGATTCTCATGCCGCAGGCTCCAGAGTAGCTGGGATTACAGGTGCACACCACACCACGCCCAGCTAATGTTTGTGTTTTTAGTAGAGACTGGGTTTCACCATGTTAGCCAGGTTGGTCTTGAAATCGTGACCTCAGATGATCTGCCCGCCTAGGCCTCCCAAAGTGCTAGGGTTACAGGCGTGAACCACCGCGCCCAGCCATGATCACCCTTAGCCCTCACTCAGCCCCGAATCTGCCCAGCCAGCACGCTGCAGGAGTCACACTGCTCCTCTAGAATAGTCTGGGCTGTAAGGCGCATTGGCAGCACCCAGGCAGGGGAAGTCGATTGCTATTGGCAGCTCCAGAAGTGAATTTCCTGGGAAGCACTAAGAGTGGAGTCTCTCCTGTGCAGAGCCTCCTCTCGATGAGGCTGGACCAAAGCAAAAGTCGGAACTCATCCTATGACGTGTCATGAGGCCAGAGCAGAGGCAGAACTGCTGCCTCCAAACCCCATAGAACCAGAGGGCAGCCCTGCCCCAGTCCTGGCCATCAGACCAGTGCCCCAGAGAACAGGGGTGGCCTTTCCTGAAGGCAACTGACCTCTACTGCCCTTACGGCTTCTGCGGTCACATCACCTCAGGGTCTCCCTTTCCACTGCTGCAGAACGGAACTAACAATAATTACTACTATTGCTACGACTTCATAGAGTCGTAGAGAAGATGAAAAGAACCAGTGTCTGTGAGCCAACTGGCATATTGGTGACTATGGATTATAATATACACTACTAAGGGACAGCTTCGTTGGTTAGTTCTTCATTATCCTAAAGCGCCTGTTGCATACATACCTAGTTGTAGGGAAGAAAACTGCAGAAACCTGGTCCTCCCCTGTGGTATCTATGGTTCGGCAGGGGCAGATGGACATTGGTCAATGAGCCATTCATATAAATGGGACATTGCAACTCTTGATCAGTGCTACAAAGAAGAGGTATTGGGGCCATGAAAGCTCTTAATATGGAGATTGTTCCAGTTAGGGAATTCTGCAAAGGCTTCCTTGAGGAAGTAGGATGAGCCCTAAAGGAAATGTAGGGATGAACTGGGCAGAGGGGGTGGAGGAATGACATTCCGGGGAGAAGGCACTGCACATGCCATGGCCAAGGGGGGAAACACAGCTTCACGTGAGACAACATGGAATGGGCTGAGATTCAGGGGCCAAATTCCTGTTTATCAGAATAGGCCATGAGGCAGCCAGGGACTCGAGTTTGGGAGATCTGGGGTCCAACCCAGATCAGGAGCTAAGAACAGAAAAGAAATCTGAGACACACACAACTCACATAGGGGGATGTTAATGGACATTTGTTCTGAGCCTCTCTCATGTGCTCAGCCATTTGCTAGACTCTTCAGATACATTGCTCCATCTTCTTTCACCTGGTTCTTGTAACAACTTTATAAGGCAGGTGGATTTATTCGCCACTGTCATGATGGAGGAAATGAAGGCCCAGAGGGGTATTCCTAACTATGCCAGGTACCAGTGGTTAACAAAAGAAAAGGCACCAAGCAAAATCGCGGTCTTCCCATAAACTATATTCCAATGGGGGAACAGAGACCAAAAAGCAGATCAATACACCTTTGTTCTGGTTGTTGTGTCTGTTCTTCGTAAGTGATGGCATTAAGACTTCAACTCTGGGGCTCTGTGCAGCTGACGCTGTCAATACCCCTCCCAGCTCCCCTTGGCGCTCGGGTCCCCTGCACTCCAGGGTCTTCCTCTTGTGGGCACCTGCCCCTCTCTGCCTGACAGCTAACTCTCATCACCAGAGCATGCTTGAGTTTTGCACAGAACCTGCATGGGGTACAGGGAGATAACTCACCTCCCCTGAGAGCAGTCCTCAGCCATAAAGTGGTTTCCTCCTCCCTCAGAAGGGGCAGCTCTAAGATGTGCCCTCCAGGGTCTCTCAGCGGTCCCCAGCAGGACTGAGTCCCACTACTCACACAGGAGCTGACTTACTAACATCCCCTGCATTGGATTCTTCCCCTTTTCAGTCTCATTTCTTCACTCCCCTGCTAGTGCTTCATGGGATCACCTCCCAATTCCAGATACTGGCATTCAAATCCTTATCTCAGCACCATCTCTTGGGGTCCCCAAATATGACAGCTAATCCTGCACTGCCTTCCAGGGAAACAAGCAATCCTAGCCCTAGCCCCCAAGTCCTCCCATGGGACTCTGTCAGATGCTCAAAGATGACGGGTCTGGGTTGCATAGCTCTCAGTAACATCCTCTTTTGAATTACAGATGGCCAATGACAGCACAGAGACCAGTGAAGCAGGGGAAGAGGAGGAGGACCACGAGGGAGACAGCGAGAACAAGGAGCGGATGCCCTTTATCCAGTAACCCAGGACCCAGGTGGGAGAATGTGAAGGATGGTTTGGAAGACGAGGACCCGGCTGAGAAAACTCTTCTGTGCCCCAGTGAACAAATGCTGTAGTCCAGTGTGTGTCGTGTTTGTCTGCAGTCAGCTGAGCTAAAAAGCTGTTGATCACTGTTGTTTTTTGAAATTAAGTGCCAATCCCATGCCATGCAGTATTATGTCCCTCTTCTATCTCTGTATTACACACTCCCCTCTCCCCTGTATCAAAACCATCCATCTGTGGGTTCTTCTTGACAGTTCTAGAACAGCCTTGCAAATTAATACAAGCCCCAGGGCCCAATGCCTAAGAGACCAGACATGGGCAAAGACAAGTTTGGATGGAAAGGTGTTATCACAGAGCCCTGTTTAGCTCCTAGAATTCTTCAGGCCAATGACACTTTTTTGCTGCTGACCACCCATGCCTCTGATGAGAACACTTGCTAATTTGGCCAACAGAAAGAGAGTAGGCCGGATGTTTTCACAAGCCCACAAATTTAGAAACTCTTAGTAGTACATTTTCCTCTCTCCATTTAAGAGACGACTATGGTCAAAAGTTTGAGCCATTTCTCTTCTACCCCTTCAGTGTTTGACCCTTTCACTGGCTCTCATCCATAAACACAGGGAGGCAAGTATGGATTTTTCACAGAAGACAATGGGTCAACATCATGAGTTTGAGGACCTGCTATGAAGATTTATCCTCCAAAACATCTCATGAGCAGGATTCTTCCTGCTCCATATCTATTTTGATTTTAAGAGAACACCACATACGAGATGCATTCAGAAGTCATTCTTGAGCATTGTTGGTGTTTGCACACTTGCCACCTGCATTGCCAATTCTGTGAACTTGAATTTCTGGGGGAAAGTGACCACTTTGACCATGCGTGGATTTCCCAAAGAGTTTCCTTGCGGACCATAGGTGGAAAAGTCAAGGAGCATCTCCTTCCTGGCCGAAGCATGTCCCAACATGTAACAAACTCTAGTGATGTAAAAGGTTTATATTCAGCATCTGATGCCAGATGTACAGTTCCTCCCCTCCCATATATAAACCCCTGGTGTAGAATCTGCATCACCCCTGCTCTTGGGAAACCAAGGAACAAGCTACCTGCTCACACACCTTGTTCAATTTTTCAGCTCCTAAGAACCCCACCCCCATGTCATTTGACTGCACTTGAGAGGTGAATCTAGTTACCCTGGAGAAAGAGAAGGATCTCAAAGTCTCCCCCCAACGGCGCCCCTCACTCCCTCATTCCAGTCCTTTAGGCTAAAATGGTTAACTATCACTCACAAACCAATCTGGAAATCCCAGGAGCTCACGGGATTAGTACCCCAACTTTGCGTTCTGAAAAATATCAGAGGGCTTTTATGTTGCCCAGTTTCTCCATCAACAAGCCTTAGGGTGGACCCAAGCCTTTCCCCAGGTGGTAGGAACGAATGCATCTTAGCAATTACCTGATTTCCAGTCCTTTTGTAGCAAATGTCACCTCATTCATGTTCTTTTTTCCTATCCTAAGCTTAGGATGATGAGTTATGTATGCCAAATATTTATCTGAAGTTTCTCCCCATTGTGAATGTGTATATAAAATATGAAGACAAGAAAGGGTGCCGTCATCTGAGGAATCAAGGGATGAGAGTATCCCAAAAGAGGACACCAACATCATTCTTTTCTTCCTACTCCAGGACTCACCACTATTCCAGTTCTGGGCCATTTAGAGAGATAATGGGGCGTTTATTTCCCTATTACCTTTGCTAAGTGCTATATTATTGACTGTTTCTCCCGTAACCATGCCAAAAAGGGGGTCTTGGGGAGAACTGTCATCCAAGTGGCATTCCTAGTAAGTTGGGCATAAATGCCATTTTCCAGAGCTGAAGGAGCGAAGAGCCATTGGCCATATTAGGGCTCTCCTTCCCCAGGGGCGTGGGAACTCAGCTACGTTCAGAATTCACATCGCCTTTATTATGACGAGAGGAGAGGCATAAAAAGGTACTCCCCACCTCACCCCCAAATCTGGGTATGGTTTTGTTTTGTTTAACTAGCAAAGTTAATCCAGTAATCACAAATTATACCAGATGTAAAGAAAACCCTTTCAGAGTACAGAATGAGAAAACTAGAGTTTGACCAGTAAGACTAATTTCTGCCATGAAGAACCAGGGGGACGCAAGTTAATTGTTTAACGTACTCTCATTTTAAGCACCTTCTTTCCTGTCTCTTGATTGTTTTTTCTGAAGGAAGTGTAAAGAATGTCTCAGTCTGTCCTAAAGGAACTGTGAAGGCTTCTCTGTAATTTAAGCTTGATTGAAGTGAACTGAAACATTGTCTAATGTCTTCGTGGCTTTAGAGCTTTTGTTATATTGTGCCTACAAAGCAAATTATGTTTACATAAAAATATAAATAAAGTATTCAGCATAGCAAAACCTTGCCTGGCATCTGCTATTCCACATAAATCATTGCTGGATAAGCAGTTGCACTATTTTTTTTTTTTTTTTTTTTTTGAGACGGAGTCTCGCTCTGTGACCTAGGCTGGAGTGCAGTGGTGCGATCTTGGCTGGCTGCAAACTCCACCTCCCAGGTTCACACTATTCTCCTACCTCAGCCTCCCGAGTAGCCGGGACTACAGGCACCCACCACCACGCCCGGCTAATTTTTTGCATTTTTAGTAGAGACGGGGTTTCACCGTGTTAGCCAGGATGGTCTCGATCTCCTGACCTCGTGATCCGCCCGCCTCGGCCTCCCAAAGTGCTGGGATTACAGGCGTGAGCCACAGCGCCCAGCTGCAGTTGCACTATTAAATATGCAATGAATGGGGAACTGAAACAGGAAAAGTTAAAAATCTAATGGGAGCATGTCCAGATGAGAAACTAAAGATCACACGGAGAAAATAGGAGTTAAGAAGAGAAAAGCCTTTAAAACCATGTTCAGGTTCCCTCAAGCTAGAAAGTAAAACCATAAGGTAAAAAATATATACATAAATTGAAAACATCATATGGGCCAGGCACAGTGGCTCACACCTGTAGTCCCAGCACTTCGGGAAGCTGACGCCAGTGGATCACCTGAGGTTAGGAGTTTGAGAAAGCCTGGCCAACATGGTGAAACCTCATCTCTGCTAAAAATACAAAAAGTAGCTCAGTATGGTGGTGTTTGCCTGTAATCCCAGCTACTCTCAGGAGCCTGAGGCAAGAGAATCACTTGAATCTGAAAGACAGAGATTGCCATGAATTGAGATCACATCACTGCACTCCAGCCTGGGTGACAGAATGAGCCTCTGTCTCAGAAACAAAACCAAACCAAAAAAACTATTATATGATCATGATGACAGTGATGATACAGGTAACGATAATAGAATAACAATAGGCCGGGCGTGGTGGCTCATGCCTGTAATCCCAGCACTTTGGGAGGCCAAGACAGGCGGATCATGAGGTCAGGAGATCAAGACCATCCTGGCTAACACGGTGAAAACCTGTTTCTATTAAAAATACCAAAAATTATCCGGGCGTGGTGGCAGGTGCCCGTAGTCCTGGCTACCAGGGAGCCTGAGGCAGGAGAATGGCACGAACACAGGAGGCGGAGCTTACAGTGAGTAGAGATCATGCCATTGCACCCCAGCCTGGGCGACAGAGTGAGACTACATCTCAAAAAAAAAAAAAAAGGATAGAACAACAATAATGCCCAACGTTTATAAGGCGACCTACTATATGTAGCTAAAAACTGTCCACATATTAATTCACATGCCTTCCCCACAGCCCTAAGAGGTAAGGTCTATCATTATGTCCACATACAGGTGACAAGATTGAAACACAGGGAGCCTGTGCCCTTTCTAAGATCACATGCTACTAAGTGAAAGCTGGAACTCACCAATTTCCAGCCCTACTTTTGCCGCCAGAATTCATGCTCTTAACCACCTGATCATGCTACCTTGAACCTTAAATAAGGGAAAAACATAACACATTTCCAAATGAGCGATCGCTTGTCCACTTGAAACCCATTAGGGGTTCGGTTTTCTCTGATTTCAAGGATATGCGTGTAAATTTGTCTTGCTTCGTAGCAAATAATATGCATGTCCAGAAGCATATTTACCTTTCTAACCTTCCATACAAGTGTTTGGTGACATACTGATTTTGAAACTCACATGTCTCATCAATAGTTTTCATTTTCATGATCTAAAATCCTCAGGGTTACCTAAGAGATACAAAAAAGTAAAGATCCACCAGCTAGGGTTTCACAAAAGAGGAATTTATGGCTGGGGAGGGTGTGTAGTATTTTACCATCTTTCTCAGCAGGAAGTCAACAAAACAGGCCTATGTCAATAAAACACCAGATATATAAACCAGAATTGACAAAGCAGAAAGTTAGCCACGCCATCAGTGAAATTCTTAGGAAGTTCCACACTACTAACTTTGTTTTTTTTTTTTGAGACTGAGTCTTGCTCCATTGCCCAAGCTGGAGTGCAGTGGCACAATCACAGCTCACTGCAGACTCGACCTTCTGGGTTCAAGCAATCCTCCCACCTCAGCCTCACAAGTAGCTCAAACCATAGGCACGTGCCACCATGCCCAGCTAGCTTTTTAATTTTTTTTGTAAAGACAGAGCTCTCCCTATGTTGCCCAGGCTGGTCTCATACTCCTGGGCTCAAGTAATCCTCCTGCCTTGGTCTCCCAAAGTGCTGGGATTATAGGCTTGAGCCACTGCGTTCAACGTGTGTGTGTGTGTGTGTGCACGTGTGCGTATTTTTTCAGACCCAATCTCACTGTGTCACCCAGGCTGGAGCGCAGTGACATGATCCTCGGCTTACTGCAACCTCCAGCTCCTAGGTTCAAGTGCTTCTCCTGCCTCAGCCTCCTGAGTAGCTGGGATTATAAGCACATGCCACCATGCCTGGCTAATTTTTATATTTTTAGTAGAGATGGGGTTTTACCATGTTGGCCATGCTGGTCTCTAACTCCTGACCTCAGGTGATCCACCTGCCTCGGCCTCCCAAACTGTTGTACATTCTTATTTAAGGCTCACGTTCTCTGTATGAATCCCATGGCTGCACCCAGCCAGTGTTTGTGCACTGTCACATTTAAAAATGGCTCAGCCACCAAATCTAGAAACTAAACTAAATCCACATCTTCACTTTTAACTGGAAATGGGAAAGAGGTCTACTACAAATTGGAAATAATTTATTTTGTTTTGAGATAAGGTCTCGCTCTGTCACCCAGGTGAAATATAGTGGCATGATCTCCACTCACAGCAGCCTCCACCTCCCAGGCTCGAGCAATCCTCCCACCTCAGCTTCCCCAGTAGCTAGGATGACAGGTGTGTGCTAACTTTAGTATTTTGTAGAAACAGGGTCTCACCATATTGCCCAGGCTGCTCTGGAACTCCTGGGTTCAAGTGATCCTCCCACCTTAGCCTCCCAAAGTGCTGGGATTACAGACATGAGCCACCCTGCCCAGCCCAAATTAATTTTTAAAGGTTTGAAGGACGTTAGGGTAGTAATATTTAAAACGCCATTTGGGGCATAGGAAACATTTGTGTATGAGCAAGGAAGACAGAAATTTGTGAAGCAGAGAATAGAATAGCGTAGCTGAAATACAAGATTGTGGGGAGGGAGTGCAGCAGGAGATAGGCACTATGGGAAGTCAGCACCAGATCTGGGGGCTGCTGAATACCACTGGCACTGGTATGTATTTTATGCTTACAGCACATCTCAACTTTGACTAGACACACTTTAAACATTCAGGATCACCTGTGACCAATGGCTACCATTTTGGACAGGCAGGTGTAGAGGAAGGGCAGGAATGGACTGCAAGATATAAAGGTAGCCTTTAAAGATGCAATGGGAGAGGGGATAATGAAGATGCAAAGTAGGGAGGGAATGGCAAGGAAAGCAGATACAAAGGAGGCGGCGATGCTTGAGTGAAGCCACGAAAGATGAGCACATGCCATCCACGAGAATAATTTAAGTACCTTTAAGGTACTTAAAGGACACAGGATAGTGCCTGGCATGCAGCAAGCACTCAGTAAGCATTACTTCTTTTTCCCTAACCCCATTTGTCAATGCCGGGAAGAATGGGATGCTTGGGAAAAACTCAGTAGCTTCTTTTTTCTACTTTTTTTTTTTTAAACAACAGAGACTATATAGATCTCAATATTTTGCTTCCAGATTTGTTTGTGGGAAAGAATAAAATAAATGTTTTAGTATTCTCTGCCATGAGCAGAGCTTCTATTGCCAGCCAAGCAAAGACACTGGGAAATATGTTATTCAAATTAGCATCCAAACACCCAAACAAAGAAGAAACTCAGACGGGGGCAACTGAAACATCAACACAGCACAGGAGTGCACACTCACGAACAACTGTGCAAGAGCAGAAGCCTTGGAATCTTCCAAAGTAGACATCGAACTTGGGGAATTGGCTTGGTGTCTGAGCTTTCTCCTGCTACAATGGAGCAAATCATATTGTACATATTGTAGAAGATCAAACGTCACAGTGTAGGTGTAAACCAGCTGAAATCATGATCCACAATTCCAGTCGAAGAGCCAGACAACAAATGCCTCCAAAACCGGGTTTCTCCACTCATTCACACACTGATCAAATGTCTAGTATGTTACCGACATATTATTTTTAGTGTCTTAGCTGCAAAAATAAGTGCATAGCCCCTGCCATTCAGGAACTCAGTTTAATGATGTGGTAATAAATAAGTTATTCATTGTGCAAATGGCAATTTGTTTGTAGAGCCTGCCTTGGTACTGGGCATTTATGTGGGCCGAGTGGCAAAGAGGCTATAATTGATGAGAAATGTGTATCAGGAGCAGACAAAGAGAGCCATCTAGGACAAGTAACTATCATTAGGTACATCAGTGAGGAAGTCCAGGGTCGTTTCATGGAATGGTTCACTTAACTACTGCATTCATCAAGAGAAAAGCTAGAAAATCAATAGGACTGGATTATGGAAATCCATGGATTTCACTTTAAGGGTTCTGGATTTTGTACTAAAAGAATAATTCATTGAGGGACGAATCAAGGGATTGCTAGAGAGGGTCTCAAGTAAGAGAAGACCATGGGAAATCTTCCCAGAATGAACTTCACTATTTCACTTGGTTCAGCTGTGGGAGGTGGAACAGAGGCAGGTGCCATATTGGAATAACAGTTCTTCGGCCAGTCTCCCAGCACCCATGCAATGTCTATTTATTTATGAGATAAGGTGCCCATGGAATTGGCATGAATGGGAACAAGAGAACTCCTCTCCATCTCAGGAGTTGTGAGACAAGGAGGGGTTGGTGGTTCTTTTTCTGGGGATATGGGACCTCTTCTCCATGGAAGTAGAGGCTCCCGGAAAGCAAATCACCATTCATGAGAGTCAAAACTAGTGCAAGTGACCCATGTGGCATACTCACAAACACTGACACTCAAAGATTGGAAACGTTTTCAAAAATGTGCCCCAGCTCAGAGTTTACAGATGTCCATTGAGTGGAATTGAATCGAGACCAACCATGGAAATGAAACTAACATTTGCTGAGGATTGCTACTTGCCAGGCATTTTACACATACCCTCACTGAATCGTGGCAGTGCCTGGAAAAGCAAGCATCATCCTCACTTACAGATAAGGACCCTGAATTTCAGGGAGGTTAGGTGGCCTGCCCTTGTTCACGCAGTTGGAAAGCAGAGGTGTCCAGTCTAGAACGCAGGGCTCTATATGACAGAAAGGCTTCTCTCAATAGCTGGGAGATGATGAAGGCCAGGAGTTCCAATAACCTCCTGGCAAAGAAAAAGAACCTTCTCTTTACTAGCTCTAGTGAGAACCAAGGTGCTCTCAGGAAGGCTCTGATTAGCCCTTTCTGGGTCACATGCCAGCCTGTAAAACAGTCACTGAAGCAGAGGGGTGGCTATTACTTGGCCAGCCTGGGTCACACAGCCCTGGTAGGTTCCAGCAACCTGATTGACAAGACAATCAGGACCATGTCAAGCTGCAAAAGGATCCTCATAGGAAATGATGCTGGATGGTTAAACTATGTCCACTATAGCTACAGTATATGGAATACTCATTGTGTGCCGGACACTGTTTGAAGCCCCTGTATAATTACCACTGACACCCACCACATGTTGTCTTGGTGCACTAGAGTTCACCTGCAGCTATAGATAGTTCCTGGCATGGGGACAGCTTTCCACATCAAGCACCTGCGCTGGTCTTTCTTCTGTGCCTGCAGGCTTCCTTCAACACCACAGGGCACAAATGCATGGGGGTCACCCAGAATTACTGTGGTACGGGGCAAGGGGTAGCTTCAACTAGCGGAAGATGGCAGCTGGAGGATAAATGCCAAGATTTCCCACCTTCTAGTCTCAGGATTTGGAGGTGTGTTCCACACCTCATTCTCCTACTCCTGCTCCTGCTTTCTGAGATCACATTCCCAATAAACCATTTCCATCCAAGTCCTTGTCTTGAGGGATCCTATTGTGGAACCCAAGTAAAAAAAGCATTTTACATGTCTTTACTTGCCAACTACCCCCAAAAACCCTATAAAGTAACTGACGCTATTTCCATTTAACTGATGACAAAATGAAGCACAGAAAAGTAAAATAAAGTGCCCAAAACTACACAGCTAGCAACTGAGTTTCCAGAATTGGGACCTAGAAACCTAGCCAAGTTCTCTTGAATGTCCAAGTCACTGGAAACATGCATTATGGCTTAAGCTGGAAAAATTATTCAAAAGCTAAGCTAGTGTCATAATTAAATTGACTTCTGGGGCCCGCCCTTCTCAGTCTTTCAAAACCCTGCCCAAGGAGTGAGAAGGGATTATTGCTATTTTACTGGTTCTGGAGAACTCTATCCAAGGCCAGCGGGAGGGAACCCAGCAGCATGATGAGTTAATGGGCTATGCTGGAAAAAACGGAATCGGACAAACCCCAAGAATCATAATACATTTGGTCTCTTCACCCTTTGCCAAAACAAACAAAATACCAATTTACTGAGCCCAGGCTGCTACTCAGGCTGACGTCTGATGTTAAGAGTTGTTCTGCCTGTCTTTGTTTGGAGGCAGAAGTTTGATTATCTCAATGGTCCTTTGAAATTAATCAACTAGCAATGAAGGAAGTCAATCTATCATTAAATTTCATTTACATAATTTAATTAACTAGATAAATTCAGAGTGTATTTTTAAAACTCCCATTCTTACTCAGGCACTCCCTCTCTCTCCTAATCTTAATGTTATGAAATAGACTCGATTCTGTTCTACAAATATTACTAAGCCTTGGCTACGTGCATGGCCCTGTTTTGCATGTTATGAAGGAGTTAAACACAGCCTGGCCACTGCTAGCAAAAAGCCCACGGTTGGGCCGGGCGCGGTGGCTCACACCTGTAATCTCAGCACTTTGGGAGGCCAAGGTGGGCGGATCATGAGGTCAGGAGATCGAGACCATCCTGGATAACACAGCGAAACCCCTTCTGTACTTAACATGCAAAAAATTAGACGGGTGTGGTGGCAGTCACCTGTACTCCCAGCTGCTCAGGAGGCTGAGACAGGAGAATGGCGTGAACCCGGGAGGCAGAACTTGCAGTGAGCCAAGATTTTGCCACTGCACTCCAGCCTGGGCAACAGAGGAAGACTCGGTCTCAAAAAAAAAAAAAAAAAAAAGCCCGTGGTTGAGAAGATGGCATGAGACAGGGACATCAATCACCAGGAAAAAGCTAGAAGCATAAACAGAAGAGATGCATGGGGCTCAGGGCTGCAAGAGTGGAAGAGGCGGTATTTGGATAGAGGATAAAGAAGCTCTATGGAATGGAGGTGGGATGGACACTCTTGGTTTTGCCTGCCAAATTTGGCTTATAGTTCCATGGTCAAAAGCAGAGACTCTGAAGACAGATGGTCTGTGTTTGAATCCTGACTAGCTGTATAGTTACCAGCTAAATGACCTTGACCAAGTTATTTGCTCTCTGGGCCTTTGTTGGCTCCTCTGTAGAAGGGTATGATGACACTAAAATGTTATGAGGTTATGGTGATATTAAATGAGTCAATAGGTATAAGATGCTTATGTGAGTGCCTGGTATGTAATAAGAAATTGTAATTGCGATGTGTTTTGTCCATTGCACCTGATTTTCCTTTGGGGAAAGACCCACGCTTTATATATTGTGTTGGGGTTTCTGTAAGTCAAGATGCCTCGCCCTTGTTTACTCAAATGAGGCTTATGATCCAGGGAAGGTCAAATGAATGGTCTAGTAATTGGAAGTTTAAGAAGAGAGATGCAAACAAACAAATGGGTAGAGC
>NW_012115688.1:38237-129285 GCF_000951035.1 Colobus angolensis palliatus | reverse complement strand
GAGATCGCACTACTGCACTCCAGCCTGTGAGACTTTGCCTATAAAAGAAAAAATAAAAAGACAGTGCCCTAAAGATACTCTCCATGAATTCCTGATACCCAGATCCCCAAAGCTGCTTGAGTTTCTATTTTTTTCTGAGACCAGATGTTCAGAATTGGATTCTGTAAGCTTAAGTTAGCCAGACCTGATTTCTGTTACCTGCAACCAAAGAACCCTATCTGATCAAAAGAGAGCCTTTGAACTGGGTCTTGAATCATGTGCTAGGGTTATAACTCAGATGGTTCTACTTCCTGGTTATATCCATATAAAAAGCACATTTATTTTTAAAAGATCAGGACACATAGCTGGCAAAGGATTTTAATGGCACATCAGTGATAACAGCAGCATAAGAGAATAGGAATGCCAAACTACAGTCATTCCTGAAACAGTCCAGATTTTTCATTAAGACATAATGGTCAAATATTTGAAGTACAAAAAAATACGACCAACATATTCATGGATCAAGAGCAGTATTTGCCAAATTTCAATTTTTTGTGTACCGCTTTGTGATTTTTGTCATACCTAGGTCCCAGGTATCACTAATATTTTTTATTATATATATAGATACATGTATACACATACATACCTCCCCCTCAACACATACCCCATTACATCATTAATATTTCTCTTTAAATCCACCTACTGTTAAAGTCATAAATATATTTTTAAATTATATTACTACCATAAATGGAAAATAAATACCATTCTTGATGAATAGAAAGCAATCATTAGCATTAATACCACAGAGCAAGGTTAGGGAGTCCCACTGGTCAAATATGGGGCAATTTCAGCATAAAATAAATAATAGATCATAACCCATGAATAAAATAAAAACCCATGAGCCCAGCAATAACTAGTATGTAATTATAGCCAAATGCCAACAAATAAATCCAAAAAAAATGGAGTTAGAAAATCATGTAGTTGGTGAAAGTTTCATGAGTAGCAGATGTTCCTAGCCCCAAATGCTTCCCCACAAATTACCAATTAATTACAAAGTGAAAACTGATAACTTTATTGTTGAGAAGCCCAGCAGGCAGCATCTTAACCAAGGGATCAAAGGCGACACCACCAATGTGGACCAGCCGACACTACTTGCTTCCTAATCGGATGCACTGAGAGGGACACAACCTCATCTCCTTAATATTCCTACCAAAATATGCACAACTAAATTTATTCAGGAAAAAATATCAGGCAAACCCAATCTGAGGAACATTCTAAGAAAAAGCCCCCAAAATGGCCTGTACTCTTCAAACATGGTAAAATCAAAAAGGCCAAAAAAAGGCTTAACACTGTTACAAATTTAAAGAGTCCAAAGAGTAGACAAGACAGCTAAATACAATGTGTGATCCTGGACTGAATTCCGGGCTGAGGCAGTAGGGGTGGGGAGGAACTATATAGAAGTGTATCAGGACAACTGATGAAATGTGAATATGCACTAGATTAGAGTGTAGCGTTCCATCAATATCACATTTCCTGATTTTGATGATTGCATTGGGTCTATATGAGAGAACTTCTTAGGAAATACACACTTAAATGCTTAGGTGTAAAGGAGACTGATGTCTTCAACATTCATTTTCTCAGGGTTCCAAAAGAAACATGCATCAAGAGACAGAATGAAGATTATAAAACAAATGGGGGCCGGGCGCGGTGGCTCACGCCTGTAATCCCAGCACTTTGGGAGGCCGAGGAGGGCAGATCATGAGGTCAGGAGATCGAGACCATCCTGGCTAACACGGTGAAACCCTGTCTCTACTAAAAATACAAAAAATTAGCCGGGTGTGGTAGCGGGCGCCTGTAGTCTCAGCTACTCCGGAGGATGAGGCAGGAGAATGACGTAAGTAAACCCGGGAGGCGGAGCTTTCAGTGAGCCAAGATGGCGCCACTGCACTCCAGCCTGGGTGACAGAGCAAGACTCCTTCTCAAAAAAAAAAAAAGAAAGAAAGAAATATGCATCAAGAGTCAGAATGAAGATTATAAAACAAATGGGACAAAATGTAGTCAAGGGAATCTGGATAATAGGATTAAAAAATTCCTTATGTAATTTTTGCAACTTTTCAACAAACTAGAAATCATAATAAAAAGTTACCAAAAATCACTAATACAATATAACAAAACATGTTATTACAGTTGTCAACGAAAAAAATCAAACTTTTGTCAGATACAGTGAGTTCTGCTTCAAAGGTTTAGTTTTTGACCTCCTTGTTCTTTGTTCTCGAGATCAACTTCCCTGTCCCTTCTCCTAAACTACCTGCTCTCTAAACATCTCCCGCCAATCCCAATCTGTAACTCACATCTCTTATTTGGAAAGAGTCCTCTTTGCTCCTGGCTACCCATTCTGTAAACTGCCGCTCCTGCTGCAACAGCTCTTCCCACCGAAACTACCCTTCCCCCGCCTTTGCCGTGCCCTGGCATGTCCAAATATGCCTTGTACCATCAGGGACAGCCTCTCCCTTCCCACCTAATTAGCCATATTCAATTTTAAATAGTAGCCAATTGGGTCAGTTTAGATTGTGCTGTCCAACTCCAGTCAATGGGGATAGGACATAGAAGGAGGGACTAACTGCACTAGGGATAAAAACCCCTTCCCTACTTTGTTCGGTATGCTTTCCCAGCAGCCAGAAGTGCAAGCAGCACCCTTCTGCAGAAGTAAATTTGGCTTGCTGAGAAATCCTTTGGCTGCTGGTTTCCTTCCAACTCCAAGCTCTTGTTTCCATCGCTTTGTAAAATATTTGGAGAGATTTATTCTGAGCCAAATATGAGTGACCACGGCCCAAGACACAGCTGTTAGGAGGTCCTGAGAACATATGCCTAAGGTGGTCAGGGTGCGGCTTGGTTTTATATATTTTAGGGAGGCATGAGACATCAGATATATTGGAGGAATACATTTGTTTGGTCCAAAAAAGGCTGTACAAAGTGAGGGAGCTTCCAGGCTGTAGGTAAATTTAAGTATTTTCTGGTTGACAATTGGTCAAGTTTGTCTAAAGACCTGGAATCAATAGAAAGGAAAAGTTCAGGTTAAGATAAAAGATTGTGGAGACCAAGGTTGTTTTGAAATCTCACAGTGGATGCCCTTAGAGACAATAGATGATACATGTTTCTTACTCAAGACCTTTAAAAGGTGCTAGACTCTCAGTTAATCTCTTTGGGATTGCAAGGGCTTGAAAGAAAAAGATGGAGTTATGTTAAGAGATTCTTTACAGATGTAAATTTTCCCATACAAAGGACAGCTTTGCAGGGCCATTTCAAGAGGTAGCAAAGAAACATGTTTTGGGGTAAAATATTTTGATTTTCTTCTTTGTCACATAATGTTATGCCAGAGTCAGATTGGAACGTAAGTCATGATATATAGAGTTAAATAAAACCTATCTGATGAGAATTTATGGTTTGCAGGGTGTGACTCCCCAGACCTCTTAGCTATATGGGCAAGATAAGAAAAAAAAATATCAGAGCTTAATCCCCAGTGGCAAGTTCAATACTATTGTCCATCAAAGTCTCCAATGCTGGAGATCAGTTTCTTAATAAAAAAGAAATAAGCATATTTTAGAAAGATTTTAAAAGGCATACCAACATCAGGGTAACAACTACCTCCTTGATACTATAATCAAGGTTTGGAAAGCATTGGAAAAGAAAAAACATTTCCCCCAATGTGATCCAACGCTCTTTAACGGATGTGCGCCAGCAGTAAGAGCACTTAACCTGGGGAAACCTTCTCTCAAGCAAATGAGGCTTGCAGACACTTTGATCCAGTGAGCAGCTAAAACCAGGGAAGGCAGGAGGCCAGAACAGCCTGACTTTTTTGCACAGCTCTTGGTTGAGAAAACGTGCCAGTACATTAAATTTAATACACTGGCTTTGCCTGTTAGAAATCCACTTTACTCACAACAGTTTTGAAACAGATCTCACTTTTGGGTGGTGACAATATTTTCTGCAGCCAGGCGTTTCTATTTAAATGCTGGCTAAACCAAGCTTCAACAATGAGTCATCAAGAGAGAAGTTCTGTTTTCCACACATCAGGAGACCCAGATGGAAAGAGAAACCATCTGCCTACCACTCCTGTAGTCTATTTCCAGCTACTAAGCATCTGCACTCCCACAATTAAGATAGAACTCCCTGAAACAGCCCCCCAAAATGGTCCCAGTACTTTGAAAGGGCTAAGCTTCAGTGCCACCAACTACCGAAGCAACCCCCAGTGAATTTTTAATGTGATACTGAGAGAGTACTGGGAATCCCCAGTCATATTTATTTATCTGTTACCGCCAGGAAGAATCCCTGCTAAGCTATCTTGATGGATTATTTCATTTAATCCTCTCACTGTCAGAGAAGTTTGAATCAGAGCAACTCCATCCTGAGCGAGGGCTAGGAAAATGAGACTGAGACTTGCTGGGCTGCATCCCCAGAAAGTTAGGTATTCCTAGCCTCTAGATGTTTATGATTAAGGGAACGCATTCATAGTGTTTACTAAACAGACCCAGACTTGGGAGTGTCCCAATATCCCCACATCTTAAGAACAGAAGCATTCCTAAATTTGCTTGAAAGATAATATTGATTTTTGCAAAATATAGTAATTAAGAAAATTAATCCTTTATCACAAACCCTTGTAACAGAGCACATCTCCCCATGATTTATCTCATGTATACACACATGCACACACACGTAAGTATAGTACCTAGGTGGATACGTTCTTCCTTACTTTAGGGAAAGCCTTACTCTGTCTGTGGAGTAGCTGTACTTTCACCACTTTACTTTTTTAATCAACTTGCTTTTGCTTTGTACTGTGGACTCACCCTGAATTCTTTCTTGTGTGAGGTCCAGGAACCCTCTTCTTGGGGTCTGGATCAGGACCCCTTTCCGGTAACGTCACCGCATGAGACTGTGCTTTCATTTCATAGATGCAGAAACTGAGGCTAGGAAAAGTTAACCAACTTACCCTGGTTCCATAGCCAGCTACGTGGTTCCAGGATTCAGATCCAAGCTGTCTGCCTCCAGAAACCATGTTCTTGGACAAAATCAACCACTAAGCTGGGTTGCCCCAAGGAAAGTAAAAGAGGTATCTGGCTGGTGGGTTGCCAACTAAAAAATGGAATATGGATTTAGAGTGGAATTTCACACAAACAATGGGGGAATAATTTTTCAGTATAATTATGTTCCAAATATAACATGATACATACTTATACTGCAAAAGTTATTGTTTATCTGAAATTTCAACATAACTTGGCATCCATCCAACCTTTATTTTTTGTTGTTGTTGTTTTGAGACGGAGTCTCCCTCTGTCGCCTAGGCTGGACTGCAGTGGCCGGATCTCAGCTCACTGCAAGCTCTGCCTCCCGGGTTTACGCCATTCTCCTGCCTCAGCCTCTTGAGTAGCTGGGACTACAGGTGCCCGCCACCTCACCCGGCTAGTTTTGTTATGCCCAGACCGCTTATTCCCCAGAGAAGACCACCAGAGTTCGGAGTCAAAGCCAAGTGGCAAGGATCTTTATTACAGGTTCGAACCTGGAACTTCCTCACTAGTCATGAGACGAGCAGGAAAGTTCCTTAACTGGGCTCCAGACAGCATTTTTATAGTCAGGGATAAACAGGTACAGAGTCATAGGGGATTTTGTACACATCAGACTTGGGATTGGCTGACATTTGAACAACGTGATTTGGCTGATTATGATCGGTTCCCGCCATTTCTGGTATTTCGGTTACATTTTGAAACACTGATGACGTTTATCAGGGGCTTGCAGGGTAGGGGTAGGGTAGGGGTAGGGCGGTTACATTTTGAAACACTGATGACGTTTATCAGGGGCTTGCAGGGTAGGGGTAGGGTAGGGGTAGGGCGGTTACATTTTGAAACACTGATGACGTTTATCAGGGGCTTGCAGGGTAGGGGTAGGGTAGGGGTAGGGCTTGTTTTCCCGGTCTGCTCACCCGGTCTGTTCTGCTTTCTAGATTCCTGGAATTGTTTGCCTAAGTTAGTTCGGGAGTTGTTTTGCAGCCCTGGTCCCTGCTGTCCTGGTCCCTTTCAGTTTTTTGTATTATTTTTTAGTAAAGATGGGGTTTCACCGTGTTAGCCAGATGGTCTCGATCTCCTGACCTCGTGATCCACCCTTCTCGGCCTCCCAAAGTGCTGGGATTACAGGCTTGAGCCACCCCGCCCGGCCCCAACCTGTATTTTTAAATCTGGAAACCTTACAGCAGGTAGGACCAAATCTATGCAACCTCTAGCTCAGAAGACATGTGGCTTAACTATTAGACCACAAGACCTACACCTTTGGAATCCAGGTCTTCTGTAACCCTTCCTAAATGTCTACGTGCCTAATAACCTTCAGGTCATTTTTGAATTTTGGGGCATTGGTGGGATGGTGGTACGTGAGTTCTAGCAAGATGCCAGAGAATCCCACAAGCAATTATTATAAAGAACTAATGGGGATACCTGTGGAAAAAGCCTACTGAAGCAGCGTTGTTGTCTGGAGTAAAAACCAGGGTTTGTCATCTCACTCCAGGAAAATTAAGGACACAGATGCATGTGGGTAGGTTAAGGAGTGGAAAGTTTAACAGACAAAAGAAAGGAGACAGGAGAGCAGCTCCTTGTGAGAGAGACATTAGGGGAAAAAAAAAAGCTGGGGGAGAAAGGTGTGGACCACAGCAGATTTTTTAGGCAGGCTTGAGGAGGCAGTGTCTGATTTACATAAGGCTCACAGATTGG
The DNA here is from genome assembly GCF_000951035.1 of Colobus angolensis palliatus. Taxonomy (NCBI): domain Eukaryota; kingdom Metazoa; phylum Chordata; class Mammalia; order Primates; family Cercopithecidae; genus Colobus; species Colobus angolensis. The sequence goes on along the minus strand of NW_012115688.1, from coordinate 122,554 downwards.
TTTGACCACGTGTGATGTTTACATAGCATGGGGAAAAGACTGGTCACCCCAACCAAATCTTATTATGCAAATGGGCTTTCCACTTGGCCTGGGCCATCTTGTCTGCTGCTTACTTCTACATGTGGCTGGCAAAAAAAGATGGAGATGCCATTTTGAACATGCCTATTCCCAGGTAGTATATTCCTACGGGCACAACTGCAGGCATTCATCCATGCAAGCTTCCAGCTTATGCCTGCAGCTTGATTTTATAGGATGCTCTTTCTTAGAAAGGAAGATGATTTAGGGGCTGCTTTACATTAAAAGGAAAACCTTACCAAGGACTTTGCCAGAGATGGTGAATTCCTCTTCAAAGAGTTTAATTGTGTAACATCCTTGTCCTTGGTTTGGAGGCCTCACCTCCTTGTACTCTGTTTCTACCCAGAGAGCAGCCCTTCTGTTCTTGTTGTGCCTGACTTGCTCAGACATGTCCGAACATGCTTTGTGCTGTAGCAGAGGGACCACTCCTACCCCTCTCCCGCTCCCTATGGAATCACCCATTTACCCTAATTGGAAAAGTTTAAGTCTTAGCCCACCAGGGTCAGCTTAGATCGTGCAGTCCAACCCCAGCCAACAGAAGGACACAGGGATAGGGACTATGTTAGGGACAAAAAACTCCTTCTCTTCTTTGTTTGGTGTGCTCTTGGAGCTGCCAGAAGTGTGAGCAGCATCCTTCTGCAGAAGTAAATTTGCCTTGCTGAGAAATTCTTTGCTCATTTTCCTCACAATTCCGAGCTCTTGTTTCTAATGGACTTCCATACCTTCACTATCTAAGTAATTTCTTCTTAGCTCCTAAATCACTACAGTACTGAGTCCAAAGAGTGAGATAGAAACCTGAGCCTCACATCTCAAACCCAAGACAAGCCCTGGATGGAGTGTTGTCAGCTGTGTGACCTCCATGACACCACTTTTCCTCTTTGAGCCTTAACCTCCTCTTATGCAAAAGGAGGGATAACCCTGTTGAACTAGGCTGAAGGATCTCAAAGTTGGTCCCTAGTCTGCCTGCACCAGAGTCATCCAGACAACTTGTCAAACAGGTATATTGTGTCTCTTTGAGACGGAGTCCCTCGTGGTTGCCCAGGCTGGAGGGCAGTGGCACCATCTTGGCTCACTGAAACCTCTGCCTCCCAGGTTCAATCAATTCTCCTGCCTCAGCCTCCCAAGTAGCTGGGACTACAGATGTGTGCCACTACACCCAGCTAATTTTTGTATTTTTAGTAGAGACATGGTTTCGCCATCTTGGCCAGGCTGGTCTCCAACTCCTGACCTCAAGTGATCCTCCATCTTTGGCCTCCCAAAGTGCTAGAATTACAGGTGTGAGCCACAGCATCCAGCCCAAATAAGCAGATTCTTGATTCCCACCCCAGACAAACCAAAGCAACAATTTTAGAGGAGCCAGAAAAACAGCACTTTAATAAGATCCCCAAGAGGTTCTGATGCATCCTGAAGTTTAAAACCAACTAGACCAATGATTCTTGAAAAGTAGATGCTAATTGAAAGAAGCCAAAGACAAAAGTTCACATATTCTATAATTCCATTAACATGCAATATCCAGATTAGATTAGTCTATACAAACAATGGATGGATACAGGGAGCAGGAATGAGGAATGATTGATAGATATGGGTTTCCTTTTAAGGAAATAAAAATATCCCAAAATTTGATAGTAGTGATGGCTGCACAACTCATAAATATAGTGTAAGAAAACATTGACTTGTACACTTTGAAATGGTTAATTTTATGATAGTTGAATTACATCTTATTTATTTATTTTTTGAGATGGAGCCTCACTCTGTCACCTAGGCTGGAATGCAGTAGAACAATCTTGGCTCACTGCAACCTCTGCCTCCTGGATTCAAGCAACTCTCATGCCTCAGCCTCCCAAGTAGCTGGGATTAGAGGTGCGGGCCACCATGCCTGGTTAATTTTTGTATTTTTAGTAGAAATGACGTTTCACCATGTTATCCAGGCTGGGTCTCAAACTCCAGACCTCAAGTGATCCACCTGCCTCAGCCTCCCTTAATTTTTAAGTATAATAATGAGTTTAAAATGGTAATGAGAAAAAAATTCACTCAGCTGGATGATCCTAGCTCAGGGTTTCCCAGAATGTGCTCCCCAGATTTCTCCACCAAAATCATCCATGAGAACTGAGTATTAGAGTTCATCCCATAGCCAGGCATGGTGGCTCACACCTTTAATCCCAGTACTTTGGGAGGCCAAGGCAGGCAGATCACCTGAGGTCAGGAGTTTGAGACCAGCCTTAACAACATGGTGAAAACTCCATCTCTACTAAAAGTACAAAAATTAGTCGGGTCTGGTGGTGCGCACCTGTAAACCCAGCTACTCAACAGGATGAGGCAAGAGAACCACTTGAACCCCGGAGGTGGAGTTTGCAGTGAGCCGAGATTGTGCCATTACCCTCCAGCCTGCGTGACAAGAGCGAGACTCCACCCAGCCCCCACCCCTCCCAAAAATTAAGAGTTCATCCCAGAAGGTCACAGGGCAGCTACTAGAGAGGAAGAGCTCTGAGAATGTCTGTTGATAAAAGAAAGAAAATATTTGGCCCAGCAATTCCTACACTTACTTTCCCCCTAAAGAACACCTAAGTATCTATGAAACAGCCATTTAAAGGTGGATGTCCAGGTGAGATGTCATTTCCTCAAATTAACGGTCAATGTCTGCAATGGGCATATGGATTAGAGGGCCCCTTGTGTCACTGCCACAGCCTTCAACTGGGGAAGTGGTCCGCACAGACACTGACTCACCTAAATATACCTGCCTCCTGTAATCATGACCACTTCGTGGTCATTTAACTCCTCTTTTTTCAAACAAAACTTACCTACTTCATGGCAAGAGTTACACCTTGTTCCTCTGTTTTCCCAAGTCAGGCAGATAATTTAGTCACACTTAGTAAATACTTGCAGATATATTGACGAACTGAAGATTAAGTTCAAAGGTAAGGTGTGCTTGCTTCACAGACACAGCTCCAGCATAAAGCATGACCCTGGATGTTAGAGAATAGGAAAATATGGTGTGATGCAAGGAGACAGACCTGGGTTCAAACCCTGTCTTCATTTGTTCAACACATTTTGATTGTGCCCCAACAATGTGCTGGGCACTAGACTAATGAAATGGGAGGAGTTTTCCCTTATTCCTCCTGCTGGGTGTGCAACAGGGGTGTGGCTCTCTTCTTTGGTGCCCTGCTGCTCAAACCCCTAGGGGAAGCAGACCGACAGGCAGGTTATAAGGAGTGTTTTTGGGATCCAACCCCATAGCAGTGTCTGGGGTTGAAGGTTTACAGCTTCTGAAGCCACCCCAGTGGGTGTGTATGACAGTGCACTCTGTCAGTTTGGCCATATGCAGGCAGCTTGTATTAATCAGCTCAATAAGACCTTCTGTCTTACCGTAAGGAACAAACTAATACAGAGGCCTTTCTGTATCCCAGGTGCTTGCCCTAATTGTACCAGAAAAATTGTATCATACACGGTCTTGGAGGATGGGTGCAAGGTTTTACTAAGTGGTGGAGGTGACTCTCCGTGAAGTGGATGGGGAACCAGAAGGGGGATGGAGTGGGAAGATGATCTTCCCTGGGAGTCAGGCCACCCAGCAGCTGGACTCTCCTTTGTCACGACTAAATTTCACATTGTCCTGCTTCGATGGCTTGCTGGTGTCTGCTAGCATCTATCAGTATGTTCTTCCGTTCCCTCTTCTTATTTAGCTTGTATCTGTGCCCACTAGGGTCTCAGGTTTTTATGGGCACAGGATGGGGTGTGACAGGCCAGAGTGGTCTTGGAAAATACAACATTTGGGTGCAAAAACAGGAGCGCCTGTTCTCACTTACGTCCATGGGCACAAGCCCAAGGATGAAGCCCTCACCAGGGCCCCGCCCTTCTCTACCTGGCATTTCCCTGCCCTCCACTCATATCACTAAGTATGGGCATGGTTGGATATATGCCTCAATTTCTCTGGAGCTATGAAAAGACTTTCTGCTGCTTAGCTGTGTGAAATGACCTTGGGTCATTTGCAGGTCTCTGGATTCATTTTTTATTACTGCATAATAGTAACCACAAACTTTGGGGCTTAAGGCAATGTATGTTTACTATCTCATAGTTTCCATGGGTCAGGAATCTGAACATCCGTTGATTGGGCTGTTTGCCTGGTGTCTCACAATCCTGCAATCCTTTTGTCAGCAGGCTGTATTCCCTGCTGGATCCCGGAATCCTCTTCCATGCTCACAGGGCATCTCACAGCATGGCAGCATACTTCTCCCCTTCATGGATGGCCAGGACCCTCTTATAAAGAGTTCACAGGATTAGGCTAGGTCCATACAGGATCATCTGTGAACTCAAAGCCAACACATTTGGGACTTTAATTGTATATTTAGAATCAATCCCTTCACCTTGTCATATTTTCTGGCAGGTTCCACACAAACTCAAGGGAAGGAGATTCTGTAAGGGTGTTAATATGGTTTGCCTGTGTCCCCACCCAAATCTCATCTTGAATTGTAACTCCCACAACTCCCACCTGTCGTAAGACGAACCTGGTGAGAGGTGATTGATTTATGAGGGTGGGTCTTTCCTGTACTGTTCTCATGACAAGGAATGAGTCTCACAAGATCTGATTGTTTTAAAAAGAGGAGTTCCCCTGCACAAGTTCTCTCATTTTGCTTGTTGCCATCCATGTAAGACATGACTTGCTCCTCCTTGTTTTCCACCATGATGGTGAAGCTTCCCAGCCACATGAAACTGCAAGGCCAATTAAACCTCTTTCTTTTGTAAGACTTGGGTATATGTTTATCAGCAGCATGAAAAATAATAGAGGTGTAGATACCAGGGGGTGGGAGGGCAGGGTAATCAACTTCAAATTCTGCCTATGATACTCTAAGTATCAGTTCCTTTAATGGTACTTTGATATTGTTCATGGTAATAGTACTGTTAGCGGTACCAAAAAATTTTCTTTTAATGACAGACGTTCTCAGAGCCTTTCCTCCCTAGTTGCTGCCCTGTGACCTTCTGAGATGAGTTCTGATACTCAGATAATACCCATGGAGGCTTTTATCAAAATTCTGGGGAACACAACTCTGGGGAACCCTAATCTAGGACCATCTAGTTCAGTGGGGGTTTTCCCCATTTTCTTTGCATTTTGTAAAACAGCAAGATGGGAGGAGCTTAACCCACTTTGCAATATTGTCAAGAGAATAAAATAAGAAAGCCTATGTAATGAGCAAAGCTGCCAATTCTCCTTTAGAAAGCATAGCAAATATTTACCATGATTCTTCCTGGCCAAGTCAAGGAAAAACTTCAACGGCCAGTATATCACAGCAATTAAGGACATAGCTCTAGAGTCAAACTGCAGGGATTTCATAAATCTTGGTCCTATTGCTGATTTACAATCTGTGGGTTCTTGGGCAGGCTTGTCATAACCTCACATAACCATACCACTTTCCTTATACATAAAATGAGGATAATAGCTGTCAGCCTGTTGGACTATCAAGAGAATTAAGATCATATACATAAAGCATTTAGCTTAGTGTTTGGCTCATAGAGCTCACATTCCATCAACTCATAGCTGGACAATTTTAGCCTCAGTAAGAAAAGGAAGTCTCAAAAGATTCCAGTGACAAGTACATATTTCACAAACTTTAAACTTCACTATAAAGTCAAAACAAAAGTTCTAAGAAATCCTTGAACTTGGACTCTGGACTTTCCCAATAATACACGCTAATGTGACAGCTAAGTCACTGAGCCTGCATTGCAAATCCTGTTGCACCTCCTTAAAAATTCTGAAACAAGTGCAGGAGCCCCGCCCTTCACCTACGGGGAGGGAAGAATTTGACCCCATAGTGCTGCAGGTCCACATTGACATTTGATTTCTCCAGGAGGGGGGAAAAAAACGTTATTTGCTCATAAAGAAGCCACGAGGTATTTGTTAGATGAGGGTGGGCACCCTGTTCTGATTTTACGAAGCTTTCCCGGGAGAAAAATATCTGCTACATTTTTAGTACCTGAATGGGGGATGCATCAGGATTGGAGGCAGTAAAAATAGCAATTAACAACAGCAGGTCTTTCCAATCTAAAATATGATAGAGAATTTCTATTTCCAACATTATTTGCTTTTATAATCTATGTGTAGCAGGACGAGCAGCAGACAAAACTCCTCAGACACCGAGTTAAAGAATGAAGGGGTTTATCTGGCTGGAGGCATCGGCAAGACTCTCAAGGGCCGAGCTTCCTTAGTGAATAATACCTGTCCCTTTTAAGGGCTCACAACTCTAAGGGGGTGCATGTGAGAGGGTCATGATTGATTGAGCAAGCAGGGGGTACGTGATTGGGGGCTGCATGCACCAGTAACTAGATTGGAACAAAACAAGATAGAGATTTTCACAGTGCATTTCTATACAATGTCTGTAATCTATAGACAACAGAACCAATCAGGTCAGGAGTTGATCTTTAACTACCAGACCCAAGGCGTGGCGCTTGGCTGTCTGCCTGTGGATTTCATTTCTGCCTTTTAGTTTTTACCTCTTCTTTTGGAGGCCGAAATTGTGCATAAGATGATATGAGGGGATCTCCTCCCTTATATGGATTTGAAAAATGCACATGCATCATTGTGCACGTAATCCAGAAAACAAAAAACGTGTATGTACATATGCATGTGTGTGCACGTGTGTGTGTGTGAGAAGCTGGAGGCAGGTGGAACATCTGTGGACCTCCAAGGTGGCTGATGAGAGTCCCAGAAAGACTTCCGAGAAAGCCTAAGGGAGTGTTTCTCAAACTTCAGTTGTACCTCAGAATCCTAGGAGACTTGCGAAACACCAACACAAATGCAGACTAAAGCCCTCCCAGAGATTCTGATCTAGGGAGTCTGCCAGCGCCTAGGAAGCTGCGTTTTTATGCACAGCAGCCCCAGGCGATTCTGCTGCATTTTGAAAAGTGCTGGTTAGGAGCCGGGCCCCTCCTGTGATGGAAATTATCTGAGGCTGGACAGCCCAGTATCATCTCACCATGACAGGGGAGGCCCTGTTCTATACCTGGGTCTGTAGGTCAGGGGTATAAGATGGCTCATGGGAAGGGGAAGAAGAGCTTGCAACTAAGATTTTCCAATACATTTTAAAAAATTAAACGCTAAATTTATAAAAATATACAGACCTACAGTTACATGAAAATTTTTTCAATTCTATCTGTGAGTTTCTGTGACAATGAAAATAAATTCATTTGATGATAAAGGGGAAAGTCTAAGTGTCAGACGTTTTGTGAAAGAGACCTCCTCACCTTCTGCCTCCCTCCCTTCCCCCCACCTCCGCCGCCATGACAAGCCCCAGACTAGGACATTCAAGGCTCCTCCATGCAGGCTCCCAGCCAGCCAGCAACCAGATACCAAAAGCTTGGACTTGGCGTGAGCCTCCTGCCACCTAGTGGTCAGTCCGGGACACAGAGCTAATTTATCTTAATCTCCACTCCACTCTGTTGGTTGATCCAGCAGACATTGGTCTAGCACCTGTAATGTTACCAGGCAATTTGCTGGGCTATGGAGGTAAGAACGACTTCGTCTTATAGCCATGAAAGGAATCTTCTGGCATTAGTTAAGTCATTCCCATTGGTGAAACTGGGGTTCGGGGGCAGGGAGTGTGGCTTACACAGGGTTCTGCATCAACTCTGATAACTCGCTTAAAATATCCTTTCCTCAGCCAGGAGCAGTGGCTCACTCCTGTAATCCCAGCACTTTGGGAGGCCAAAGCGGGAGGACTGCTTGAGGCCAGGAGTTCCAGGCCAGCCCGTCTGGAAACCCCGTCTCTACTAAAAATGCAAAAATTAGCCAGGCATGGTGGTGCATGCCTGTAATCCCAGCTACATCCCTCGGGAGGCTGAGGCATGAGAATCACTTGACCCTGGGAGGCGGAGGTTCCAGTGAACTGAGATCATGCTACTGCACTCCAGCCTGGACAAATGAGCGAAACTGAGCTGGGGACAAGCTAAGGCCAGACTCTTGACCTGAAGAAACTCATAATAAACATGATCATATAACAAACAAGCCTCAGAGTTTGTGGTCATTTGTGACACAGCAATAGGAAACTAAAACAGTATTCAACGAATACTGAAAACCAGAGACATGAGAGAGGACAGTAGAAAGGGAGGGAAATGGCAGAGGAAAAACAGTAAGTACATGCGTCCATTCTGTAAGGTATTTGACTTTAGCACCAATGAACTTAGGAGATCGAAAGCTGTAACACTGTTTCACCCTCTCTGTTAGGGGCGAGATAGGATGTGAACCCTCAGCACCAGTGACTGTCTCCTTCAGCAAGCTCAGCAGGGAGGAAATAAAGCCTTATTGATAGTTCTGATGCGTAAGCTCCAGAGAAGCCTCTGGCCTGAGCCAGAGCTCAGCTTCTCTGGGTGTTCACATGTGGTTCACTTGTCTGCCTGTAAAACACTGGAACAGGAGCTGTCCATCTCCACCCAAACCACTAAGAATGCATTTCTCACAACTGAGGTTTTGTATCTAGGTGGGAAAAAAAATGCTGGGCGGAAAAAAAGGCTGTATGATCTGCCTTGGGTGAAAATAAATTTTATCTCACAGATAATAGTGGGCATTAATTTAAAATTAATGGAATAGCTCTCAAGAGAGTATGTGTCAGTGAACAGAATATAAGCTCTGTGAGGGCAAAGATATTTGTGAGGTTTACTCTTATATCCTTGCACCTAGGACACTTCCTGGCACATAGTGGGGCCAGCTGACACTTAACAGATAAACAAATCTAAAAGAGGGTGGGGATAGAGGGGCTGCTGTAGTCCAGTCAAAACTAATCAGGGGGCCGGGCGCGGTGGCTCAAGCCTGTAATCCCAGCACTTTGGGAGGCTGAGGTGGGTAGATCACAAGGTCAGGAGATCGAGACCATCCTAGCTAACACGGTGAAACCCCATCCTACTAAAAAATACAAAAAACTAGCCGGGCGAGGTGGCAGGCGCCTATAGTCCCAGCTACTCGGGAGGCTGAGGCAGGAGAATGGCGTGAACCCGGGAGGCGGAGCTTGCAGTGAGCGGAGATCTGGCCACTGCACTCCAGCCTGGGCGACAGAGCGAGACTCCATCTCAAAAAAAAAAAGAAAAAAAAAACTAATCAGGGTCCTCTCTACTCATGACCCAGCAAACCAGGTCTAATGAATTGTCTTCCTGTCACCTCTACCTACCTACTCTCGACTTGACAAGCCTTGAGGGAAATGGCGTTGTTCCAGAGGAAGCAGGAAGCAGCATGCATCCTAAATTGTGACTGAGCCGCAATTGTATAACCATACTCAGGCCCCATCTCCAGGAGAGTCTGATTAATATTTAACCAAGCATTGTCAGGTCTATAAAGTCAAGGAGAAACCCTATTCTCATCTTGGGATTTCCATTCAGAGTGGAACGTTTCATATGCTAAACAGCCAATACTTTGCTTTATTAGACAGTTGTGCTCAAGAAGTCCGTTCAACATCCCTAGGACGCATTGACAAATACACCAAGCACAGTGGCTCACACCTGTAATCTCGGCACTTTGGGAGGCCAAGACGGAAGTGTCATTTGAAGCCAGGAGTTTGAGATCAGCCTGGGCAACAAAGTGAGACCTCATGCATACAAAAATATGTATGTATATATATTTTTAGATTAGCCAGGCATGGTGTCACATCCCTGTAGTCCCAGCTACTCACGAAGCTGAGGTGGGAGGATTGCTTGAACCCAGAGGTTGAGGCTACAGGGAGTTATGATCACGCCACTGCACTCCAACCTGGATTGGAACAAGATCCTGTTTCAAAAAAAAAAAATTAGTGGAAATCCAAAATTTGACTTTCCCGCAGTGGTCCCTACTGACCAGAAGTAACAAAAAACAGTGAGAGAGAGAGAGTGGTGGAGGAGAATGAAGTTGGAGTTGTGCGCGCCAGATGCCATATCCTCAAGCCATCAATCAGACCCACTCTGATGAGATCAGATCCCATTCCTGAGATGTGGGATCTAGCCAAAGATACAGGCACTGGTAAGTAACAAATTACCCAAAGTACAAGTATTAGTGTTTCAAAGAGAAAGTACCCAGTGCTCCACGTCCCTCCAAAGAGTTTATAACAAAGTTCTGACACAGTCAGCAGAGTCCTTCCTGAAAAGGTTGAAATCTAATGGATAAATATTAGTAGGATTTTGTCAGGTAAAGACTCTGTGGCAAACCCTATTGACTACCTATCTAAAAGCTGCCCCTGCCGATTCTCTTGCTAACAGAAGTTTCGCTCTTGTAGCCCAGGTTGGAGCGCAGCAGTGCGATCCTGGCTCACTGCCACCTCCACTTCCAGGGTTCAAGTGATTCTCTTGCCTCAGCCTCCCGAACAGCTGGGATTACAGGCGCCCCCCACCACGCCTGGCTAATTTTTTTCTGTGTTTTTAGTAGAGACGGTGTTTCGACACGTCGGCCAGGCTGGTCATGAACTGCTGACCTCAGGTGATCCGCCTGCCTCAGTTTCCCAAAGTGCTGGGATTACAGGCGTGCGCCACAGGCACCTGGCCCGGAACATCTGTTTTGTTAAAGTATCTGGTACTTCTTTTTGAGCTCAGAAAATGTTCTCCCGGCTCCAGTCTGGGAATGACCCTGTGGCCCGATTTTGACCAACGAAACATTAAGGGGAAATCCGCTAGGGGGCACCTGAGAGCAAGTTTCCTCTCTAATAAGAGGGAGGTACGTGAGCACCATCTTTTCATCCCATAATACCCCCGCCCACTCCTTTGAAAGTCCTGCTGTGAAGACCGGAAGCTTGGAACTGCTGCCGCCATCTTGTGCCTGAGGGGGAGGCAATAAGAATTGCAAAGATACTAATTCAGTACCCAAATGTAAAGGCACTGGACCCACACTAGAATGGACTACCCTCTCTTAAATCTCTTATTATATGAAAAATATATACCCCCATTTTTTCAACATGGTTAACTGGATTTTTTGAGATGGAGTCTCCCTCCATCACCCTGGCTGGAGTGCAGTGGCGCAATCTCGCTGCAACCTCTGTCTCCTGGGTTTAAGCAATTCTTGTGCCTCAGCCTCCTGAGTAGCTGGGATTGCAGGTACCCTCCACCATGCTCGGCCAGTTTCTGTGTTTTTGGTAGAGACAGGGTTTTAACCATGTTGGCCAGGCTTGTCATGAAATCCTGACCTCAAGTAATCCACCCACCTCAGCTTGTTGAAGTGCTGGGATTACAGGCGTGAACCACTGCCCCGGCCTGGATTTTCTGTTATTTACAGCAGTACATACAACTAACCGATTCAGATTTGTAGCATGACTGTCAGGATTTTAGAAATGAGTTTTGTATCTATTGTTCGATAACAAACCAGCCTAAAACTCAGGGCCAAAAATACAATCATTTGTTCACAATTTTGGAGGTCTAATGCTGTGTAACAATTACCCGTAGGCCAAGTGCAGTGTCTCATACCTGTAATCCCAGTACTTTGGGAGGCTGAAGGGGAAGGATTGCTTGAGGCCAGGAGATCGAGAGCAGCCTAGGCAACATACGGAGACCACATTTCTAACAAAAAAAAAAAAAAACTTTAAAAAAAAATAAGCCAGGCGTGGTGGTGCACACTCATAGTCCTAGCTACTTTGGAGGCTGCAGGAGGAGGATCGTGTGAGCCTAGCAGCTCAAGGTTGCAATGAGCTGTGATTGCAGCACTATGCTTCAGCCTGGAAAACAGAATGAGACCATGTCTCAAAAAATATATATATATATATATATTCTCCAAACTTCGGCAACTCAAAATAATGATCAACATTTAGTGTCTTCTATGAGTCCGGAATTTGGGAGTGGTTTAGCTGGGTGGTTCTAGCTGAACGTCCTCATGACACAGCTGCTGGCTTCCTCCAGGGGAAGCAATCCAAGAGAGACAAGTGGAAGTTGCAATACTTTTGATGACGTTATCTTGGAGGTCACATACTCCCATTTCCATTTCCACAATCTCCTATCCATTACGCAGTCATCGCTCTTCAGTGTAAGAGAAGACTATACAAATATGAGTATCAAGAAGTAAGGACCAGTCATTGGGAACCATCTGGAGGTGGGTCATCACCACCCATCCTCTAATGCTTTGTCAACACAGGATTCAGAGAAACAAAGCCCATCAGGAGATACACACATGTATATGTACACACACACACACACACACTTTATTTTTTAAAGTCCATTTTATTTTTTGAGACAGAGTCCCGCTCTGTTGCCCAGGCTGGAGTATAGTGGCATGATCTCGGTCAGTTCTCTGCAAACTCCACCTCTCCAGTTCAAGTGATTCTTGTGCCTCAGCCTCCAGAGTAGCTGGGATTACAGGAGCACACCACGATGCCTGATTTTTTTATGTTTTTAGTAGACAGGGTTTCGCCATGTTGCCCAGGCTGGTCTCCAACTCCTCAGCTCAGGCAATCCGCCCACCTTGACCTCTGAAAGTGCTGGAATTGCAGGTGTTAGCCACTGTGCCGAGCATACACACTTTAAAGCGTTTATTACAGGGATTTGACTTTGTGCAATTGTGCATACTGGTTAAGCAGTCTATAAACTGCTATCTGTGAAGCTCTAATGCTGATACTTGGGGTCCACAGGGCCAGCCATGGAGATGGGCACCTCTTACAGCTTCCTGCTTTGACGCTGTCAGTATCTTGCAAGGAAAGCTAGTGGCTCACCTTAACTAGACACACACAGAAGGAAGTCTGGGACACAGTTGAACCTTGCCAAGTGACACTTTCCTAAGTCACTAAAGATGTTTACTCTTCATAGAGTCGTGGCTGGGACAGGCACAAAGACACATCTGGAGTGCTGCCAGTGTCTGGCTTGCTTTATAGCTGGGTTTAGAGGCACATTCGTATTTATTTTAAGAAAAATCAGAAAGTGATACGCTTCCAGTTTGGGCATGTTTCTGTTTATATTTCAATAAGACGTCTATTTAAAATATTTATATATTTTATGCAGAAGAGTTAGAAAAACAAAGAAGGCTGGGCACGGTGGCTCACGCCTGTAATCCCAGCATTTTGGGAGGCTGAGGTGGGCGGATCACAAGGTCAGGAGATGGAGACCATACTGGCTAACACGGAGAAGCCCCGTCTCTACTAAAAAATTACAAAAAAAATTAGCCAGGCGTGGTGGCAGGCGCCTGTAGTCCCAGCTACTCAGGAGGGCTGAGGCAGGAGAATGGCGTGAACCCGGGAGGCGGAGTTTGCAGTGAGCCCAGATCGTGCCACTGCACTCCAGCCTGGGCGACAGAGTGAGACTCCATCTCAAAAGAAAAAACAAAGAAAAAGAAAAAACAAAGAAAAAGAAAAACAAAGAGAAAAAGCCTACAATCTCATCCTCTCAAAGGAACCACTATTATTTTGACCTATCCCTAACATACAGATACTTATGTGCACATATCCCTCTACCCATGGCTCTCTACTGCCTGCATTTTTTTTTCCTTGAGACGGAGTCTTGCTGTGTTGCCCAGGCTGGAGTACAGTGGCGTGATCTTGGCTCACTGCAAACTCCGCCTCCCGGGTTCAAGCAATTATCCTGTCTCAGTCTCCAGAGTAGCTGGGACTAACAAGTACACACTACCACATCCACCTAATTATTTTGTGTTTTTAGTAGAGAAGGGTTTCACCGTATCACAGGTCAGGCTGCTCTGGAAGAACTCCTGCCCTCAGGTGATCCACCCACCCACCTTGGCCTCCCAAAGGGCTATTACAGACGTAAGCCACCATGCCAAGCCCCTGCATTCTTCTTTATAAACTGCTTTTCCCCTTTGGAAATATTCTATGGGCATTTTCTGCATTGATCAATGTTCTTTTACAGAATTTTAATGATGGCTTAAAAGTCCAATATATTAATCCCCTTTGAGTAATACCCTTTTTATTTTTGGTTAGAAATAATTCTTCTGAGCTGGGCGCGGTGGCTCACGCCTGTAATCCCAGCACTTTGGGAGACCGAGGTGAGTGGATGACGAGGTCAGGAGTTCAACACCAGCCTGGCCAAGATGGTGAAACCCCGTCTCTACTAAAAATACAAACAAATTAGGCAGGCATGGTGGTGGGCGCCTGTAATCCCAGCCACCTGGGAGGCTGAGACAGAGAATCACTTGAACCCCAGAGGCAGAGGTTGCAGTGAGCTGAGATCGCACCACTGCACTCCAGCCTTGGCAACAAGAGCGAGACTCCATCTCAAAAAAAAAAAAAAAAAAAAAAAATTCTTTTTCTGGTTCCTGCTAAACTACCATGAATAAAACCAGGCCAGAGGCTGTGTTTACTTCTTTATTTTCAATAAGGGACACTCGAGGCAAGTACTAGATTTTTCAACAATCCGAGCTATCTGGTGTATATTTTGGAGGGTGGCCTAGTCTCCTTGGGCAGAAATAAATTATAGACAGAAGCCAGGCGTGGTGAATGTGGGTCTTTCAGAGACACCAGCCCGTCTCCTGGACTTGCTGTCTCCACACCTAACTGGCCAGGCTCTGCGAGTGTTTCCTGTCTGGTTTCCACTTGAAGAAACCCTTTAGCGAAAAACAGCATCCAGTGCAAATTGGACAGTCCCTCTGCTGATCAGGAAAAAGTGAAAGCTGAAAAAGACTCCTGAGATGAAAACGAGACACTAATAAAACACTGACTCCTTTGCTGTTTACCAGACATTCAAAATGGATGTGCTGGTGGTTTCCTGAAAGGAAAGAAAAGTTGTCTCATATTCTGAACCCCTACAGGCTCCCGCCTCTGAGCAACAGCAGTGTTTTCCAGATACCAGTAACTCTCCATTAAGCCTGCCGTCTTCCTCCCTAGCCTGCAAGGACTTCTCAACACATGTGAGATGAAATACAAAATTGAAGTCTACCTCTTACATTTTTTTTTTCCTGGTGGGAAAATTGGCATATCCCTTTTTAAAATACAGTTATGTATGATGGTGACATTTGGGGCATTATTAGATTTTATCAGGTAGCACAGGCTGGGCACTGTGGCTCATGCCTATAATTCCAGCATTTTTGGGAGGCCGAAATGGACAGATCACTTGAGGTCAGGAGTTCGAGACCAGCCTAGCCAACAAGGCAAAATCCCGTCTCTTACTAAAAATTAAAAAAAAAAAAAAAAATTAGCTGGGTGTGGTGGGAAATTCCAGCTACTCGGGAGGCTGAGGCAGGAGAATTGCCTGAACCTTGGAGGTGGAGGTTGCAGTGAGCCAAGATCATGCTACTGCACTCCAGCCTGGGCAACAGAGTGAGACTCCATCTCAAAAAATAATAATAATAAAAAGGTTACATCAGGGAACACAAAAGCTCCTAAATCCTGTCTTGGCCCATCTAACCCTTCTCCTCCATGCACAGGGACAACGGTGAATGGACACACAGACCAGCTTTGCTAGTACAGAGCTTGTGCCCTAAACTCCACTGCAGAGAACTCTGCAGTGTGTGCTGGGCTGGAGCAGAGTATCTCCCCAAATTTAGGAGCCTCTGCATCTTTCTAAGTGTAAACCTGCATTTCTAGACCTTATCACCATCCATTCCGCTGCGTATCACAGAGGAACAGAGATCAGAAGGAACGCCCAAAGAAAAAGAGCTGGCTGTTCCCAGCAGAGCCTTTTTAAGAGCCAGTGACTCCCCCTGCTGATCCATGTGGCCAATCACGATCCTAAAAACTGACCTAATCCAATCAGTGTCCCTTCCTGTTGGGAAGGGAGACAAGCTAAGACCTCCTCTTTCCCATCAAACAAAATTGGCAATATGTATTGAGAATCTTAATATTCACTTCTGTTTGCCCAGTAATTATTACTTACTCATGCTTAATATGGGCTGGATATTGTTCTAAGTAGGTACTTTATAAGCATTGTATTTAAGCCTCCAATAGCCCTTACTTTAAATCCTACTATTGCCCCTATTTGGTAGATGGGAAAATCTGATACAAGAGCCAGTGGGGAGCCTAGATTTGCTCCCAGATGATCCAGCTCCAGTCTGAGTTAATTATTAGACTATGCTGCCTTTCAATCCACTTCAACTATCATGTGTCGTAAGGAAATTATCTAGAGTATAAGAAAAAAATATTGACACAACGAAGTTCATCTCATCATTTACAACAGAAGAAAAATTAGGAATTAAACAATGGAGAAGGTTAAGTAAAGTAAGGTACGTGAAATATACATCCATTAAAATGATGTGTGATTACCTGCATTGTCAGCAGACTGACAGTTGTAAACCTGTGGCTACTGCTCACCAACTGAAAGCTTATGTATTACAGAGAGTAGGGTTCCTGTCAGCCTTCAGCCAGCTTCCTACCACCCCACTAACATTAGGAGAGAATCACGAGGCAAGGTTTCCAGCAGAGCCTCTAGGAGAACTCACTAAATAGACGGCTATACCCACCCTTGACAAAAAATTCAAATCAGGATGAAAACCATTCAATACTACCAACTATTTAATGAAAATTGCTAGCACTTTACATGGGGCAGGCATTGTTCCAAGAAATTCTGTGTGTATTCATGAATTTAATCTCTATCTGGGAGGTACTCAGTTTATTATCCTCTCTTCCTATGAGATAGGAGGCATGGCAACAGCACACAGTTAAGAGGCGGGAACGCCAGGATTCAAACCAAGGTCATCTAGTTCCAGGGTCTGCAACTTAACCACTAACCCAGATAGCCAGCCATTCCAGCACAGCCTGTGGTGAGTGCCACCTTCTGCCTGCCTGCCTGTGGGCATGGTATGTGTGTGGCCCTGTGGCCAGCACATCTCTGGCTTGGAGAGTGAGGTACATACAAGATTGTGAGTCTGGAGCTGGGATTATATAGGGAATGGGTTAGTGGTGGGAACTGGGGCTGGAGATTGCAAAAGCGCTAATTCCACCCAGCACGCATCCTTCCCACCTGCTCCCAAAACACAAGCAGACGTCCCTGGACAGACAGGCATCCACAAAAAGAACCAAGTAATTGTGTGCGCCTTACATGGATGATACCAGACACTCTTTTGTTCTCTGATGCTATTTTTACTCTATAGTGTATCTTACGGTCTGTGCATGCTGGAATATCTATTTTTTTATATATTTTGAGAGATGGGCTCTCATTCTGTCATTCAGGCTGAAGTACAGTGGCACTATTACAGCTCACTGTAACCTCCAGCTCTTAGACTCAAGTGATCCTCCAACCTCAGCCTCCTGGGTCTGTAGTTAGGACTACAGATACTCACCACATTGCTCAGCTAATCACAAATTTTTTTAAAGAGATGGGGTCTTGCTATGTTGCCCAGGCTGGTCTTGAATTACTGCCTTCAAGTGACCCTCCTGCCTCAGCCTCCTAGGTTGCTAGGATTATATAGGTGCTTACCACTCCACTTAGCTCATGTTGGAACATCTAGATCTTCCCATTTCTTTGTGATGGCCTCAGAGTTTTCCACAGTACAAAAATACCACAGTAGGAAAATACCACAGCAGAGCCATTCCCTACTGATGGATATGTAAGTTGTTTCCAGCTTATTTTAATCCATGTTGCAATAACCACCCTTATACATGCCTTTTTGTATATGTGTGCATGTGCAAATGTTCCTCTACCAGAGACACCTAGGTAGACATAGTAGAGACTAAGCATACACGTTTTTTGGTTTTATTGTTAGACTTCAAAGTAGCCACACCAATTTACATTTGCCTCAACATGGATGAAAATGGTTGTAGTATGTCCTCAGAACTTAATATAATCAAACTCACCACAATCGTCACCACCATAAGACTGATACAAAATTATGGAGCTACCGTTTTAACACACATTTCCTGCTTGTTAGTAAGATCTTACCATAGTTTTTTTTTTTTTTTAACCCATTTTGATACTATCTTTTGTGTATTGCCTATTCATATTCTTGCCCATTTTTTAAAAATCCTGCCCCAGTAAGTTTATATGAGTTCTGCATGTAGTCTGAATCATTCCTTTTATGTTACATTGCTAATATTTTCTCCTTTGGGTTTTTTTGCTTGTTTCAACCTTATAAACACTTCTGTCATGTGAAGCATTTTAATTTTGATATGGTGAAATTTCTCAGTTTTTCTTTTATGGGTTTGCCTCTTCACAGCTTATTTCACAAGGTCTTCTCTACCTCTACATCATAAAGATATTTTCCTCTATCATAGCTTTATCATTTTAAAGTCAACTCTTTAACATCTCCTTGCTATTTTCCTCAGTGCAATCTGGCTTTCACATCTCATGCACTAGAGAAGTTATTTAAAGTCATTTTCTAAATCCCAAAACCAAGGTTTTTTTTTTTTTTTCTATTTTACTTCTTTGATATATTTGCCAGTTCCGTCTCCTCCATCCACCCGGAAAACTTTCATCTTATGTTCAAAAAAACTATTTCTTGAATCAACAGAGAGGAATGCAGTTTTTCTCTACTTTTCCTGACCACTAAATCTTTTCTGGCTGCCTTTATTCACCTCTCAAATACCTGAATCCTCAGAGATTTGTCTCTGAGCCTACTTTATTTCTCCACATGTGTCCTGGCTTCATATCCATGATCAAGGTTTCCTCTATTAGTATATTAATTCTCTATTAAATAATCTATTCCCTAATGCAACTCTTTCTACCTCATTCACATACTTAACATTTCCAATCATCAATTGAACAAATCCAGCTGCATCTCTCATGAAATCCTTAAGATCAACTTGTGCAATACCAAATTTTTTCCACCCTTCCATCCTTCTTCCCATCTGTTTCTTTTTTTTTTTTTTGGAAACAGTCTTGCTGTGTCTCCCAGACTGGAGTATAGTGGCACAACCTCGGTTCACTGCAACCTCCACCTCCAGGATGCAAGCAATTCTCATGTCTCAGCCTCCTGAGGAGCTGGGATTACAGGTGTACACCACCTACCACACCTGGCTAATTTTTATATTTTTAATAGAGATGGGGTTTTGCCATGTTGGCCATGACTGGTCTTGAACTCCTGGCCTCACGAAGGCCTCCCAAAGTGCTGGGATTACAGGCATGAACCCCTCCGTGCCTGGCCTTTTTCTCTTCTTTGTCTTTATTAACCTCAGAACCAAAAGAAATGTACATAATGCCTTGTACCAACCATTCATCTAACTACCTGGTTCCTTTTCCTATTCTTTATTAGAAACAGGGATCATGGACACAATTTCTTTGGTTTACCCATTAAGAACAATTTCCTCAATTTCTCCATGCAGGTTTTTCAGGTTCAGGAAGCACTTCCTGAAAATATGACTAAAAATCAATCCCTTTTTATGTCATTTAAATAGAAAGGAATAGCTTTACTGTTTATTAAGCAGCTCAAGGAGAGCACCAGATGACCTTAGTTCCATTGCTCGATTTCCACAAGCATCAGGGTTGGAAAATCAGTTCATCCCCAGAAAGGCAAACTTTCCCAATGGTTCACCCTACAACCTGCAGTCATCTTGCTTCAAGCACAGTTAGAGTCAGCAAGCCTCTGAATTCTGGGGAAGAACAAGGACCCTGTTGTTGTCACCTGAAGGCCAAAAACTGTTTCTACCAAGTCTAAACTTGGGAGGGCCACAGAGAGGAACTAGGAAGGTTTTTCCATTGTGGGCTGCCCTTGCTCTTGGGTGGAAGGGAGAGAAATACTGGCTTTTTTTGTATTCTTGGAGTATCTGGCAGCAGGATCAGGCAAAATTCACGATAAATTTTATATGTCAGTACACCTAGGAAAAACAGATCAACCAAATGCTTGCCTTCCTTTAAAAATGCACTGTTCACTGCAGTGAGAGCTGGAGGACAGGGTAGAGGGGACAACCAGATGGCGACAGGCTGGATGTCTGGAGAGGAATGGACTTCATGGTGAAGTTGGTAAGAACTAAGATATTTTAACTATGATACTGATTAGTAGTAATTCCACATATTAAGTATCTCTAATGGGATATTAGAGGTATCTCCATTAGCGATCATGTACATGATGCGTCGTGTAGCTGTAGGATGGTAGTGAAGGAAACCCAGACACCCTTTGATTGATCACATGCTGTGACAAGATGCGGCTCTGTTGTAGACACATGCTCTGGCTTCCTCAGCTGTCTGCAAAAATCGGTAAGAGTATCAAGGTTCACAGACATGAGGAAGTCCAACCCCTGTCGCACAACCAATAAACGACAGTTCTGAGACTTTAATCCCAAACTACTCGAGTTCTTGTTCTTGGCCTATATGCAACACTGCTCCAATTTAGCAGTCTCTTAATTCTCTTCCCCAAAACCTGTCACCATCCCTGTCTGTAAATTCTTTAACACTTTTGGCAGCCAAAGATACAAGTAATAGCCACAGGAGAAACCAAAGTAGAAAGCCAAAGGCAGCTTTGCACTTATACTGAAACCGATGTTTCCCATAAGCATTTCAGCCTTGCTTGTGCTATATCCAAGTTCAGTCCTATCACTTCCTTTAAATGCTACCCTGGAACCTTTGAACACAGTCTTTAAACATGTTTGGCCTTGAGTATTCATGGAGAAATAACCATGAGGCCGGATAGATTTGTTTATTAGAATTCACTCTGGAAAACAGCTTAGAGCAATTTTAAAATAGCAACCAGTGGAACAAACACACCAATGGCACAGGGTGGTCAGGGAATGTGTTACTAACAGCCATTTATTCAAGAAAATGAAACCCCGGTGACAGTTTTAAAAATCCTCATCAAAACGCTTTTTGTCTAAAAGCAGTATTTTTATAGTGTCTATCCCTGGCTATAAATGTGGTGTTTCTTAAATAGTTCTTTCAGAAGCCCAGGTCCAGCCCAGGAGACAAGCTGGTGACATCATCCTGCTCTACAATAAAGGAATTGTTTAGCCTCCAGTAGAACAGTGAGACCTGCCTTCCCCAAGGACAAAGTGGGTCAGGGGTCGCCCCACCCTGTTATCTTTGATGTGATTTTTTTTTTTTCTTTGGATGTGATTTTTTTTTTCAGGTCACTGCCATCCCAGGTACTTTTCCTGATAAGATATGAGGGAAAGAGGCTCACCTAAATGGGAAGGCCAAGTCTGATGTCTGTCAGCATTTGTGACAGGGACAAAAGCTTCACTTGAGATGTTCTGAGGTCCATAGCTATCCATAGGCCCTTATCCCACTTCCTCTTCTCTTAGACAGTCCTGTCAGCCATTTAGTTTATTTCATTTTCTCTGCTTTTTCCCGTGAAGAAGGATAAGCTAGAGTTGAAATTCCTATAGGAGGAAGACAAGTTAAAGGACAGCTTCCATCCCTGTCTGGCCTCAGGGCCAAGAATCCACAAGACAAGCAGAGCTTCCCCAGCGCTGAATATGATGATTTCTTAGCATGATTCCAAGTGCTGGTACAACAGATGGCTCTCAATCTCTTTACTCTTCCATGGGTTGCGTTGCTGTTTTCCTTGGTTGGCCAAATGCCTTGTTGCCTCAGAGAGGTGGTGGGAAGGAAAGGAAGCAAAAGCAAAGCTGTTCAGCCACACATTTGTAAATAATTATTGAGCAAATACTATGTGCCATGTATCATATCACATGCATGGTAGAGCTAATCTGACATAGCCCCTGCTCTGCAAGAGTTTACCGAGCAGCATCCAGCAAATAAATCAATTAAGTAGATAAGTCTTTAAATGAGAACCGAGTTGTGATGAAAGCTCTCAAGGAAACAGGGTCCTTTTGATGGAGAACCACAGAGCAGGACCTTTCTAGATTATGCACATTGAGAAGGCATCTCTATGGAGGTAGCATGTGAGTTCAGACAGGATAAGATGGAGATGGCCATATACAACTCCAAGAGATCGAGTTTGGGAAAGGATGGAGTGGACTGACAGAAAACCCATGAGGGAAAGCACAGTGGGGGTACGGGAAGAGACTTAGATAGGATTTAGAAATGGCAAAAGGTCTTCACAACTGGAGCAACTCACCAGGAAGAACCAGGCAAAAGGGCCTCAGCGATCATGATAAGCAGTGTGGGTTTCATTTTAAAGGCAATGGAAAATTTTGGAGGGTTTCCAAGTAGGAGAGTGACAATCTCATTAGTGATGCACGGTGCATCCGTTTGAATTGGGAGGAAGGGGCTGAGTTGGGATGGATTAGGACAAGAGCTCTTGACTTGGCACGGGATGATGGCAGGAGTGAAGAACAAAGGTCATGAATCAACATGTGTGTAGGGCTACTTGCTGCTGATAAGGTCATGGAGAAGGGTGTTGAGGGCAAGGAGAGGGACCTCATAAATGCCTCCGATGTTTCTGAATTGGCCCACTGAGTGGGTGATGGAGACATTAACTATGACAAGGAAGAGTCTAGAGGAATGAAACTTAAGTTCATAGGTCATTAGTGGGAGAAGCAGCCAGGATTCAATGTTTGACTATCATGCGTTAGAAATGTCTGAGACATTGAACCCTAAGTGTCACATGGGCAAATGGAAATATGAGACTGAAAGGAGGAGCTCCAAGCTGGGGAGGCTGATGTGGGAGCCAGAGACAGGACTCTGAAGACATGAGAAGAATTAAGGTCATGTAGGGAGAGTGTCTAGAGGATTAGAGCAGCCAGAGGAGAGTTCTGAGGAGCACCAGGGACTGGAAGTGAGGAAAAGGTAAATTCTCAAATATTTAATTAGAACAAAAAGCATGGGCTGAATAGCCCAGTGAATACTTAATAGCTAATAGTTTCAATGAAACTGTTCTGTATGACACTGTACATTTTCCCAAACCCACAGGACGAATACTACCACAATGAATCCTAAGGTAGCCTATGGACTTCAGCTAATACTAACATCAGTATTCATTCAGCAGTTGTGGCAAATACACAACACTAATTCGAGATATTTTGTTGTTTTGAGACAAGGTCTTTCTCTGTTGCCCAAGCTGGAGTGTAGTGGTGCAAACATGGGCCACCACAGTAGCCTCAACCTCCTGGGCCCAAGTCATCCCCCCACTTCAGCCTCCTAAGCAAGCTGGGACCACAAGCACATGCTACCACACCGCGCTAATTTTTTTGTTTGTTTTTATTTGTTTTTATGGAGATAGGATCTCATCATGTTGTCCAGGCTGGTCTCAAAGTCCTGGGCTCAAGCAATCCTTCTGCCCTGGCCTCCCTAAGCGCTAAGATTTTAGGCAGAAGCCACCACACCTGGCCCATAACTTGAAATTTTTTGAAAAGGATTTAGGAAGACGGCAAAGAAAATTTTTGATCAGTTGTGAATCATTGATCTTTTCCCCTGTTCAGCCAAAGTACATTTTCACAGCCCAGGTCTTCTGGAGTTATCAAAACTAGATTGTAATTTCTACTCAGTCCCTTGAGAACTTAGTGATGTTAGACAAAAACGACTTCACTTTTGAGGCTCAATCGCCTTTAAAATGGAGATAATATTGTTACTTATCCCATAGGGTTGCTGTGAAGACTAAAATGATGGCATTCCATAAATTGTGTGTACCATTATAATTAATGGTAAGGATCTTATTAAATACTGGGCATTGTGCTAAGTGCTTCATAGCCATTATCTCATTTAATCTTTCCAACAGCCCTGTAAAATAAGCATTCCTAGCCCCCCATTGTTAAGATGAGAGAAGCCTTATAGAATTTTATTCACTTGCCTGAGATCACACAGCTGATAAGTGGTAGAGTGTGAACTGAGTTCAGCCTTCACAATGTTCTCAAACGCCCACGCATAAACTGCCCATGTTAGACAAAGAGTCAATACAGGAGGTCAAACCTTTATTTTTAATTGTATAGTTACTTTGTTGAATCATGTGGACTTTCCTACATCAGCAGTCTTACTGTGGTGTTACTATATTGGTAGGTTACAAAATGGCTTTAACTTGGAGGAAATGAAGATGAAACAGATTGGTTTTTCTCATTAAGGTTCAGAAGGAAGCACTCATTCCTTGGCTCTTTCTGTATTGTCTCAAAGAAAAAACAAAAGACAAGATGAGCTTGGTCCTTCCGACCTTCCAGATCTGCAACCACTGCCCTCCATCTGCACCTGGTCAGCCAGATAACCATGTAGAATACAGGGAGGCCTTTCCCTGGGTCCGAGTCCCTCCCCTCTTGGCTATTCCTGTAATGCAAAGTCCACTGCTTTTGATGCAAAAGCCTATCAGGTCCCCAAAACTTGCCCTTAAAGCCTATGGTTAAAGGTAGGAATAATTGAGTCTCTCATTACATTTATTTTATTTTTTATTTGAGAAGGAGTCTGGCTCTGTCACGCAGGCTGGAGTGCTGTGACACAATCCTGGCTCATTGCAACTTCTGCCTTCTGAGTTCAAGTGATTCTCCTGTCTCAACCTCTGGAGTAGCTGGGACTACAGTCTCCTGCCACCATGCCCAACTGATTTTTTTGCATTTTTTAAGTAGAGACGGGGTTTCACCATGTTGACCAGGCTGGTCTTGAACTCTTGACCTCAAGTGATCCACCCACCTCAGCCTCCCAAAGTGCTGGGACTACAGGAGTGAGCCACCACACCCGGTGAGTGTCTCACTACATTTCTCTGTTATCATACCATGCACTTGAAAGTGTTGTTTAATGTGTTCACGGACAAATGATTGGTGAGGATCTGAAAAAACAGCTATTGGTATAATACTTTAATTCTTATTCTAATGAAAGTAATTCACTTTTTAAAATTTTCTTTTTGCTCTAAGGTACATTTTACCCAATAAATTTTTATTTATTTATTTTAAACAGATTCTCACTCTGTTGCCCAGGCTGGAGTGCAGTGATCTCGAACTCCCGGGCTCAGGTGATTCTCACACCTCAGCCTCCCAGATAGCCAGGACTGCAAGCGTGTGCCACCGTGCCTGACAAATTTTTTTATTTTTTGTGGAGACAGTGTTTTGCCATGTTGCCCAGGCTGGTCTCGAACTCCTGACCTCAAGGGATCCACCCACCTCGGCCTCCCACTGGACTACAGGCATGAGCCACCACACCTGGCCGCAGGAAAGTAATTCTTGATGAGTCCACAAAATCCTAATGGAAGAAAGCCCTATATTTTATCATCAAGTATCTCTTTCCACAATCTCCATGAATCCCACTGAGAAAACTACTTCCAAACTCCACTTAAGCTGTGTAGACACACGAGTGTGAGTAGACACACTGGCTGGAATGGTGCTGTAGCATCACACACACCCATGCACACATACACGAAGTAACTTTCCTTTCTCTTTTTTTTTTGCCCTGAAAACTAAATTTAATCAATTTTCCAGAACACTTAGTGAATTTCAGAGCTCCAAATAAAAGAATTTTTCACAAAGACACCAAGCTTCTCAGACTGTAAATTTAAAAAAAGAAAGCAAGCAGGCAAAACCTGTAGTTAATTTTGACACACTCCAAAAAGGCACATCACTAGGAAATGCAGCAGAAATTAAATAAATAGAAAACCTAACATGAGGCACAAGAACAAGGGGCCACCTTATGCTGTGGCCAGCAGAGGCATTCAAACATTTCGTCAGCAGGATTCCAGCCAACCTCCGAAACTCACTCTTATAAGCCAGCCCCAGACATCCCAGAGCAAGATGTAGCTGTGCAGTCTATCTCTCCATAGCTGCTTTAGGGGGGCTGGCAACGTGGCTCAGCAGGCTTGCCCCAGAGCCATGGCAAAGAATGGACTTGTAATTTGCATCCTGGTGATCACCTTACTCCTAGACCAGACCACCAGCCTTACATCCAGATTAAAAGCCAGGAAGCACAGCAAACGCCGCGTGAAAGGTAATGGGGCTTCTCAGTCAAGCAAAATTCTAGGCTTACACAGTATGGGGAGGTGTGGACGATGTTAATTTCCAAACTCCTCCGGGAGACTGTCTTTGGTGATGGCACCATGCCGTCATCCCTATATGGCATCTCGGGGGATTCAGTGATGTTTTGATTATCTGGGATACTTTCATTTTAAAGAAACTAGGCTGTTTGAAAAAAAAAGAAAAGAAAAATTTGATAGTATAAGAATTCTGTATTGTGTATTTTTTGTTATGTGGGCTTAAATAGAATGTGCTTCAGAGGAAGCTCATCTGGATATCTGAACATCTGGTGTTATTAATATGGGGCAAGAGGAATGTATTAACAGAGCACACAGTTTCACTAGTAGATAGAGTAACTTGATTCAGTTATATTTTAAGATAACTCTAATCGTATTCAGTATGTAGCAGAGGATAGAGCTTTTGGTAATTGTGACTTCCGATTTTGTCATTAGTTATCATTAGCTATATTTCCATATCCTTGGCAGTACAAGGACAACCTATACCATGTATTTAAACTTTTTCATGACAGACATTGAATCTCTCCAGCTTAAAAAAGTCAATAAGCAAAGTCATCCAGTATTTGAAGGCATTGTGATGCAAAATTGAATTTCCAGGCAACCACAAATTTTGAGTGGCTTGCATTGGGTTAACAGGTTAAAGAAATTGAAAAGAGCAAAGATGACAGCCAGGTATTTGCAATATGCTGAAACCAAAGGAAAAGAAAAAAAGCAAGACACAGGGTCATGTTTTATCACATCCTCTGCATCATTTTCATTTCAGGATATTTCAGATTATGACTTTATTTCCTTATTTTCATTTCATTAGGAACAACACACACATACAAACAAATTTCAACAAAATTAAAGTCTATTGGACATGACAGATGGCTGGTAGGTAAACAGGGGTCTTGTGCTTTTTTGATTATAAAGTACCATTTTTCAGGGGCATTCATTTACAAAAGTTAGGTCTGGCACAAGTTTTTTTGTTTTTTTTTTTTTTTTTTTTTTGAGACAGTCTCGCCCTGTTGCCGAGGCTGGAGTGCAGTGGCACAATCTCGGCTCGCTGCAAGCTCCGCCTCCCGGGTTCACGCCATTCTCCTGCCTCAGCCTCCTGAGTAGCTGGGACTACAGGCGCCCGCCACCACGCCCGGCTAATTTTTTGTATTTTTAGTACAGACGGGGTTTCACCATGTTCGCCAGGATGGTCTCGATCTCCTGACCTCATGATCTGCCTGCCTCGGCCTCCCCAAGTGCTGGGATTACAGGCGTGAACCACCACACCCAGCTAGCGCAAGACTTGTTAAGTGGAGTATTTTTTCCTTACGTAATACTGTACTTCTTTCAGTGAAAGATTAAAATATTTCTCATGAGTGGGTGAAACATATTGCTGAAGATGATATCAAAAGGAGCGGGGAGAGAGAAGATACTGGGTGATGTGGCACATTTCTGTGGCCAGCGTTTCCTCACCACTGTATGGAGTGGTACTCCTCATGAGAGTGGTCATCACACAGTAGGAATGTGTGAAGAGGGTCTGAACGTGACTGCGTGTGCATGTGCGTGCTGTGTGGGCATTTCTGAAGTAATCGCAGCTTAGGTCACATACTAGGTTATCCAGGGGCCTTCCCTCCCCTTCCTCCTCTCACTCTCTTCTCTCTCCCCACCTTTCTTTCCTGCTGTCTTCCCCACTCCCTCCCTCATAACCACATGTGCAACTGACAAGGTACACACATCCTAAATATCATTTCCCCAATATAGTTTTTGCTACTTTTTGCCATTAGGTCCAAGAAAGTAGATTCTACAGTAGGTGAATCAATAAACCTAAACCGGTCAAGCAGTTATATCCCCATCCATCCATCCATATACCTTTAAAATAGTTTAAGTACCTTGAAATATAATAATATCAGTGTTTACGAGATCAAAAGTGAAAGCCGTCTTCTCTCTCCCAATCCTCACCACAAAATTATCCACTATTAACTATTGGGTAATACTATTCCCAGAAGTTTTGTGTTTTGTTTTTTTGTAGGGTTGTTTGTTTTGAGAAGAGTCTTCACTTTGTCACCTAGTCTGGAGTGCAGTGGTGTGATCTCAGCTCACTACAACCTCTACTTCCCAGGTTCAAACAATTCTAGTGCCTCAGCCTCCCAAGTAGCTGGGACTACAGGTGCTCGCCACCATGCCCAGCTGATTTTTGTACATATTTAGTATAGATGGGATTTCACCATGTTGGCCAGGCTGGTCTCAGACTCCTTACATCAGGTGATGGGATTGCAGGCATGAGCCACCACACTCGGCCTATTCACCAAGTTTTTAAAAGGTGCAATTAAACTACATATTTTTAACAATATAAGAATTGGCTATGCAAAATGTTTGGCAGGCAAATAAATTTATTTCATCTATTAAACCTTAGATAGTTACCAGGGTAAGCAATACTTTATTCGTTTTAACAGCTGCATAATATTTCATTGTTTGGATGTGTCATCACTTAATCTGATCTCTCCTAATATATCTCTTTTTGATTCAATAGCCTCAAGTAACTGCTTTGCACACATGTTGCTTCCCATGTTAGGATGTTCCGAGAAACTTCCAGCAGTATAATTGCAGGTTAATGATACTTTCAAATTGTCTCTCCAAATGATCCTCCAATCCATCCTCCCGTCTTCTGTGTATGGGAGTGCCCATTCCCGTACACTTTGACAATCCAACATCCTGTAATGATTTTACTGGCCACGTCTCCTGGGAATGACTTTTGTGTTTCTACACTGTGTCTACTTCTGGAGAGCAACAATAAAATGAAAGGGAGCCTTCTGGGGGACTCAACATAGCAATTGAAGAATTTAGCTTCAAGCACAAGATCTCTCTGGTACTTGCTTCATAGGTCTGTTTATGTGTTGCATTCATGAATAAAATATGACTTTTACAAGTCAGTAGTTCCACATATTCCCTTTGTTTGTTGTACACAAAAGACATCTACATCAGCTACAAAGGATGGAAGCTACAGCCCAGTCCCTGGATAATCAATTTCATAACCATCTCCCAGGAGCCTAATATCAATTCATGTGTCTTCATGTTAATTACAATGTTTACGATCTCCCAGTGGAGACCACTTATTTTAGGAGAATGGAGCAGGAAGCTGAGAGGGATGGGGGATGACATTTGTAGAGGTGACAGCTTATAGCTTAGAAGCAAGTCTTCAGTAGTCTTTGCAAGCCCAGCGCCCACCAGCTAACGAATTTGCATTCTGAATGCACCCTTACATTTTTTCTGGATTAAATGGTTACGTAGATAAAAATCTTTGGGTTATAGTATTTCTGAACTGAGCTATGGGATGCTTTGAGAACTGATGTATAGCATTAAGTAAAACAGAGGCAGGGGCCACCCCTGGATATTCCAGAAGACAGTTTCCTAACCCAAATGAAATGTCCGGCTTACGAAGCACATGTTTAAGGGGACAGTGAATTAGCACATGTGAATTTTAGACTGCTCTGAAAAATCCAGTACAGAACATAGACTGCCTCTATGGCATCCCCACAAAGCAGCCGTTGGGGACAGTTCATACCAAGCTTTAAGTATCTTCTCTGTCTGGGGCCATGTGCTCGGGACCAAGAAGGTAGAGGCAATCACTGTGCAGAAGCAGGTAAGAGGGATGAAAAGAGAACAGGCCTGGACCTGGGCAAATTCAAATCCCAATTCTGTGCTTTACTAGCTGGGTGACCTTCAGCAAGTGAATTCAGCTTGCTGGGACTCTATTTCTTCTGTAGAATGGAGACAGCGGTAGTGTCTCTCTCAAAACACTATTGAAAGAATTGATCTCTGACAAACAGTATGTGGAGGCTTTTAATAATTTTTATTATGATTTATAATTCCTGCTTTTGAAGACCTCACAAGCTGCCAGTCTTCTAAGAGAATTCCTATTAGGCCTGAAATTTCAGTTTAACCAAGGTTCCTTGTTTTCTGCCACTTACTTATAGCCAAGATTGGTCAAGGACAGCCACAAAGATCCTTTAGCCTCATCCAGGAACATACAAGACTTAAGTTGCTAATACCTAATTTCTCCATGAACCTTTAGCACTTAACCCTGCTAGGGGCCACCATACCTGAGGCATGGGTTGAGTAGGAATATAGGGGACTTGGGGACCCAAATAAGTCTGAGTATGACTTCTGCCATGTATCTTTTGAGTCACTCCCATTGGACTTGTCCTCATTCTTCAATGGGAATCTAATTTTTCTCCCTTTATAGCTAAGTTTGAAGAGCAAGTGAAAAATAATTTTATATACCATGAAGTATATATTCACTAAACAATATTATGAACACCTATGATGTGCCAAGCATCATGGTAAGCATCAGAAGCATGAAGAATAACAAGGCAGATGAACTGAGGTAAAATAGAGAATAGAAAATATAGAGAACATTCTATAAACTATGGAATAAAATAAAATGTGAACCAAGACTAGAGAATGAAGAAAAGTAAGTTTCAAAGAGATTAGCAGAAGGGATACTGAATTACAGGATAACCCCGAAAGCCTTCTCAGAAGAGGAGATATTTAAGCTTGCTAAGAATACAGGAAAGCATTGGAGCAAGAGTGATCCTGGTAGAAGGAACACACAGGCAAGATGAGATCGAGCTCATTCTCAGATGACCCTGTAAGTCAACAAGCCTAAAGTCACCGGATGGGACTGGAGAGACAGAAGGAGCCTCAATCTCACAGAAAGACTTTCTAGTATTATGATCACCATGAAGCTCTTAGGAATCTTCTTGTCCAAGTTATTTTCTTTTTCTTTTCCCTTCCTCCTTTCCTTCTTTCATCATTTTTTTTGGGAGGGAGAGAAGGGGGACAGAGTCTCACTCCCTCACCAGGGCTAGAGTGCAGTGGCATGATCTCGGCTCACTGCAACCTCCGCCTCCCAAGTTCAAGCAATTTTCATGCCTCAGCTTCCCAAACAGTGGGAATTACAGGCACTCAACACCATGCCTAGCTAATTTTTGTACTTTTAGTAGAGACAGGGTTTCGCTATATTGGCCCCAGCAGGTCGTGAACTCCCGGCCTCAAGTGATTCACCCACTTTGGCCTCCCAAAGTGCTGGGATTACAGGTGTGAGCCTCTGTGCCAGCCCCAAGTTATTTTCATGCATTATTTTTTTGTATACACTGGGCTCAGGTTCACCAAAACCACTATCACCTTGGGTCCTACATTCCAAAGCTTGATTTTATTTTAATCATATGCTTTTCATCCACCTACCCTATTCCACCCTAAAATTTTCCCCAGACAAGAATGGAGATCTGAAGACTCAAATTGAAAAGCTCTGGACAGAAGTCAATGCCTTGAAGGAAATCCAAGCCCTGCAGACAGGTAAGGTGCAGACCTCCTCAATGCCTTGTCCCAAAGAAGACAGGAACATTTCTGGGGTCAATTTCTGGGAGACATCTTTTTAAGAGAAACATTGACAAATCAACAATGTGGCCAGTAAGAGGGCCCCAATGCTGGGAGATGATTGTTTTAGGAAATCAACTTCATTTATAACCCCATTCTCCTATGTATGAGTGGTACAGAAATAAAAATTAGTTCAGTAATACATTTGAAAAGTCAGTCCATAGTTATTCTCTAAAGGGTAGTGAAACAGAATGAATGAAGCATGAAATTACTAAAATGATTAACATTTATTGGATGACAGCTAAGTGCCTATCAGGCCACCAGGACTCACTCAGGCCACACCCAGCCTAAGATGCTGGAAGGACGTGGGTTAGAACCGCAGCTTGCCAACAGGGCAGCGCCAGTGTTCCTCCCCACAGCTATGCAGCCACGAGCGCTACTGCCCAGGAGCTATTCTCCGAGGGGTGAGGAAGTGAGCCACGCTGGGCAGGTTCAGGAACAGCCCTGGTTTACAAGGCTCATCCCCCCAGGAGCTAATATCCTTTGCAGCAATTTCAAAAGCAGGGTGTTGACGGTCCTCACAAGAGACCTGCCTCATTACAAGTTACTGCCTTCAGGGAAGACCGAAGTGATGCCTTTCCATCAGGTATTTATAACTCCCAGGCCAGATGCAAGTTACCAGTCTGGGTCATTTTTACCGTAAGTAATGTTGCCTAGTAACAAGGGCGACATACTCCCTTTATCAGGTTTCCAGGGGAACAGAATTACAAAGTTAAAAGATGGTCAAATGGTTATGGCAGAAGGTGAGTTTTTTTCGTTCTTTACCCACAGTCAGGTACTAGAAATTCTTTATAAACACAAATCCATTACTCCTCCAGCAACTTAAGCTATTATGATCCTAATTTTACAGATGAGGAAACTGAGGCACATAGAAGGTAAGTAATTTGTTCAAGATCTACACAGCTAGTTAAACGTCAGAGATGAGACCTAAACCCAGGCACTATGGCTCTGAGGCCTGACTCTCCAATGCTAGTGCCCTAAAACAAACTTTAGTGTTTGGTTTATCCTGAATAATCTAAACAATATTACCAAGGCTCAGTTATCTGCTTAAGAAAACCACTGTCTCTCCACATGCAAACCTGGAATTTTATTTATTTTTGAGACAGGTTCTCAGTGTCGCCTGGGCTGGAGTACAATGGCACAATCTCGGTTCATTGCAACCTCTGCCTCCCGGGTTCACATGATTCTCCTGCCTCCGCCTCCCGAGTAGCTGAGATTCTAGGCACACACCACCACATCCAGCTAATTTTTTGTGTTTTTAGTAGAGACTGGGTTTCACTACGTTGGCCAGACTGGTCTTGAACTCTTGACCTTGTGATCCGCCCACCTTTGCCTCTCAAAGTGCTGCGATTATAGGCATGAGCCACCACGCCAAGCATTTTTTTTGAAATATTAAATATCATCTAGTTCCAAAGCTCCCAAAGAAATCCAGCACATAAACGGAGCTACACAGAGTAGCAAGCGTGTATATATCAGAACAGCATGAGGTTTAAGGCCACGTCTTGGGATAGGGCAGACCTGCATTTGGGTAGCTGTCATCTCACATGCTGCAAAAATTACTTTGTGTAAAAAAATGCTAAGGTGTCACAAGTAACAACTTCTCTAAGTCTAAATATCCTGATATGTAAAAATAGGGGTAAATAAAATACAACTTCATGGGGTTGTCAAGATTATGTGACTTAATTTATGTGAAGTGCTTAACATGTTGTCTGGCACATAGAAAATTGTAATTGTTGTCTCATCATTATCATACTTCATTCCACAAATACTTCTTGCTATTTGCCAGGTCCAGCTTTAGTCACAATATACTCAAAATGCATCTTAATATGTTAAATTTCACATCTTCACAGTCTGTCTCCGAGGCACTAAAGTTAACAAGAAATGCTACCTTGCTTCAGAAGGCTTGAAGCATTTCCATGAGGCCAATGAAGACTGCATTTCCAAAGGAGGAATCCTGGTTATCCCCAGGAACTCCGACGAAATCAACGCCCTCCGAGACTATGGTAAAAGGAGCCTGCCGGGTGTCAATGACTTTTGGCTGGGCATCAATGACATGGTGACGGAAGGCAAGTTTGTTGACGTCAATGGAGCTGCTATCTCCTTCCTCAACTGGGACAGTGCACAGCCTAACGGTGGCAAGCGGGAAAACTGTGTCCTGTTCTCTCAGTCAGCTCAGGGCAAGTGGAGTGATGAGGTCTGTCGCAGCAGCAAGAGGTACATATGCGAGTTCACCATCCCATAATAGGCCTTTCTCCAATGTGTCCTCCAAGCAAGATTCATCATAACTTATAAGTTGGTGATCTCTAACAAGTAAAAATTATCATTTTTACTTATTTAAAAATTGAAACACAAAATCAATGTCCATAGCAATATGACAGAGTCAGCCAATTTTGCTAACACGTTTCTTTGGGTTTTTGCCCTTCCTGGGGTATAGGGGATCAGAAATACTGATCCATGTGCATGCAGATAAAATGACTTCTGCAAAACAGACTAAAATCTTTCTCTCTTTCCCAGTCTTTCTCACTTGTATAAACCCAGTCTGTTTTAAAACAAATCACGGTAGCAATGTATCTCATCACTCCAGAAAAGCAAGCTTAGGCTACCTGGAAGATTTTCCCTTGAAAGTTTAGTGTATATTTGATTAACAAGAATTCCCTAAATCAGAGACTGTAGGTGCTATATAATCCAAAAACTTTTCAGCCTGTTCTTCATTCCATCCCTTGCTGGCAATAATACCTTGTTAGCCCATTACCCTTTTTTCGAACTGCTGCATCTCCTGGTGGGATTTTGTATCTTGTCTGCCATATCAATACACAAACCCCTGAAGAGGTTCCGATTTTATTTTTCTTCATGCCTACTCCTTTTTTCTTGGAAGTTTCCAGCCGCAAATTGTAAGGAAATGACAAAGTGCATATTTGATCAATTTTCATTCCCACCATTGCATTACAGCAACTTAAATGGGTAACCCTAAGGCAGATCAAAGAAACAGATTGCATGATAAAGTGAAATAGAACAAAAGAACCTACATTTAGCATCCTTACTCCCACCTTTTATGAGATTGAGAGTGGACTTATGTTTCCTTTTTTACATTGTTGTATACTTTTTTTTTTAAGCCATCACTATATATTTAAGTCTATTATGGGCAACCAATCTTTGGAAGCTGAAAACTGAATTTAAAGAATGGTATGTTGGAAAATTGCATATATCTGTGCAGTTTTTTATTCTGCCAAGTGCTATTCTGCTTAACTAGATTGTACAAAATAACGTTATTGCTTAATATTAAACTACAAAGTTTAGACTTGGAGGGAAATGGGCTTTTTAGAAGCATACAATTTTAAATATATTCTGTTCTTCAAATAAATAGTGTCTAAACATTGAATGTGTTTTGTGAACAACATTCCGCTTTGCAAACTTCAACTACACAAGCTTGGAATTAAGTTTTAGCTCTCTTCGTTGCTCAATAATAAAGCCCGAATTCTGAACAATAGAAAATCTGTTTGAGTGTTAATTACAGTTATTCAAACTATGTTGGTTTATATTAAACTTGGCAGAGTTTGAGGGGAATTACCCTGGATTTAATCAAACTGGTGATTCGGATACACTCAGAACAATTTTACCTGGCAATGAAGAGGTATGGTCTGACTAGAGGGGGGAAACTTTTTAAAAATTGTAGCTGCATTGGTCTGACTAAAGAGGGGAAACTTTTTAAAAATTGTAGCTGCATTGGCCAGATACAGGGGCTCACGCCTGTAATCACAGCACTTTGGGAAGCTGAGGTAGGCGGATCACTTGAGCTCAAGTGTTCAAGACCAACGTGGGCAACATGGCGAAACCCTGTCTTCTACACGAAGCACCAAAATTAGCCAGGTGTGGTAAGGCACGCATGTGATCCCAGCTATTCAGGAGGCTGAGGTGGGAGGATTTCTTGAACTCGGGAGGTTGAGGTACAGTGAGCTCAGGTTGTGCCACTACACTCCAGACTGGATGACAGAGCAAGACCTTGTGTCAAAACAACAAAAAATGTAGCTGCAGTTACATCTGGTTGACCTTGGCCAACTCCCTACTTCCAACATAACCACAGTCTTCCTAAAGATAATGACCATAATGAAATGGGTGGACACTGGTAAGTAAGTGCATTCTCCTCACATTTCAGGTACTATGCTAGATCTTACATAATTCTCATTTATCTTGGGAACCCCCCTGAGAATTCAACCCTGAGAATTAGGCTCTAGAATCATTTCATATTACAGAAGCAAAAAGAAAAAAAAAAAAAGATAAGTTGCCCTAAGTCACATACCAGGAAATAGTGGAACTGTCATTGGAACTTAGTAAGCTGATTCAGATCCTATATACTTAGTAACCATGGGGAGCAATAAAGGGTAAAGCCCATTCAGAAAGGCAATGGGAGTAGATTCTAATCCAGTGTCTCAATTTCCTTAGGTGAAGTAACAATTTGCACTAACAGCTGATCTTGAGAAGTATTCAGTCTAAGGTCACTGCACAGAAGGCATTTTTCCTTCCCCCTTTGCAAGGGCCCAGATAAAGACAAAGACAACCAGTGTTATTGAGCATGGTGGTTCAAGCCCCTAATCCCAACACATCAGAGACTGAGGCGGGAGGATCACTTGAGGCCAGGAGTTCAAGACCAGCCTGACCAGCCAAGACATGGTCTCTACAAAAAAATTTAAAAACTAGCCAGGTGTGATGGTACATGACCTTAGTCCCAGCTACTTGGGAGCCTGAGGCAGGGGGATTGCTTAAGTCCAGGAGTTCGAGGCTGCAAGGAACCATAATTGTACCGTTTGACTCCAGCCTGGGTGACAGAGACCCTATCTGCTTAAAATCAAACAAACAAAAACATTTGAAGATGGATACATTAAATAAGTCAATCCTTCCCAAAGTGCCCCAATAAGACCAAGAGAGTAACTTAATTCAAAGGAATAGATGGTTAGTGACATCAAGATAAGGGTTAGCAAGTATCAAAATCAGTTAGCAAGACTTAAGCACAGATTATGGGAAACAGCAAAACTGGGGAGGAATGGATTAACAGATTACTTGGTTTGTTTCTGGGTCTAACTCATGACCCTGACTTTGTTACTTAGCCAAGAAACCAGCTGAAACCCACACCCACAAGATTCCCTAACCTAGACTTCTCTTCGGTCTGTTTTGCCTGTTGGGTACTGCCTAGCAAACAACTGGTCTTCAGGCAGGAATGATAAATCATTTTTAATTCTCAGGCCAACTTTTTTTTTTTTTTTTTTTTGAGACAGGGTCTTGCTTTGTCACCCAGGCTGCAGTGCAATGGCACAAACATGGCTCATTGCAGCCTCAGCCTCCTGGGCTCAAAGTAGCAGGGATGACAGGTATGTGCCATCATGCCCAGCTAATTTTTACTTTTTTAGAGACAGGGGTCTTGCCATGTTGCCTAGGCTGGTCTAGACCTCCTGGGCTCAGGCAATCTTCCCGCTTTAGCCTCCCAAAGCTCTGGGATTGCAGGCGTAAGCCAATGTTCCCAGCCTCAGGCCAACTCTTATGTCTCCAGTAAAAGCTGTCTGGACTGCAGGGTAGAGAAGCATCCTGAAGCCTCGTGGAAAGAATGACATAAGCAATTAGCAATGTCTCCCCCAAAAGCTCATGGTCAGAGGATGTGAACATTGTATCAAGTAAGCGTCAGGTGATACAACTTTCTAATATAACTGACATCTTTGGGAAGGTAGGCATTTCCCATCTTCCCGAAGATGTCAGTTACATTCGAAGCCCAAACAGTCTAGGCTCCCCAAACCTTACCAGGAAGCTGATTCTAATCTTTAGAGCAGTGTTTCTCAAACTTTTAAATGCTTGTAGATCACCTGAGGCCCTTGTTACACCACAGATTCCATGGGGCTGGGCTGATTCCAACAAGCTCCCCAGTGGACACCAAGTCTAGACCACAGACCACAGCGTGAGTAGCAAGGTTCTTAAGTTTTAGCTATTTGCCCAGACACCATCTCTGATTAGTTGTAGCAGTCCTGCTGCTTGCTAGCACCAAACTCAAGGGTAAGGATTTACAGTCCTTCTGAGTAAATAACAATACAGAGCAGTTTTCTACTTACCAAAGATGCTTCCATCCACATCATTAAGTGAGATAACAAGAAAAATCAGTAAGTTAAAGGAAACACTTATAACAGACTCAGGCTTAACTAATATTTTGAAGGAGAACTGGCTTATTGCAAGGCTCAATGGCTTCTCTTTCCCAGCATTACAGTGCAGCATTTCTTATCTAAAAATAAAGTTATATTACTGGAGGCCTAGAATTTTAGGCTGCAGTGCACTGTGGTTGCACCCGTAAATAGCCACTGCACTCTAGGCCGGACAACATAGTGAGGCCCCATCTCAGAAGATAGTAACAAAATAAATAAATAGAAATATAAAGTATTTTCTTCTCTCAGATTAGCAAGAACTTCCATAACATCACCAAAAAAGCACATCTCACAAATAGAAACCCAAAAAATTTAGTGTTTGGGGCATGCAATAAACAACATCAAATTTTAGCAAACTCAGTATCTTCTTTAATCTAATGCAAGAAATTCAAAGGGTATCTACTAACGGTAATAGGTAATATGGAGAGA
Source organism: Colobus angolensis palliatus (assembly GCF_000951035.1). Lineage (NCBI taxonomy): Eukaryota > Metazoa > Chordata > Mammalia > Primates > Cercopithecidae > Colobus > Colobus angolensis. The sequence continues at coordinate 84,829 of NW_012115688.1, read as the reverse complement.
CAGAGGAAGCCAGTCATAGCACCCAAGAGAGCAAGACTACCTGAGGGGGTCTGCGAAGACAATATTAGCACCTCTAATTACACATGGCATTAAGCAGGTTAACTACTATCTCATTTTTTCTAAACTGACATCCCCAAAATGGAAACTACTTTAAATAAAATTCTGCTAAGGAACTATAAATTGAACATACAGTAGTCAAAAACATGTGCACACATGCCAGCAAGCAAAGCTGACACTTCCGTCAGTGTGGGTGGTTCAAGGAGGTATCCACAGCCCACTGAGAGCCAATCAGATTTTCCAGTGGTTGTCACCTGGAAACTGGGAGCAATGAAATACTTTCCCTTGGACATGTTCAATTAGGACCAAGTAAATGCAGGGCTTCTGGCAGAACTCTTTCTTTCTAGATGAGTGCAATGTGCAGAATGAAGCAAAACAAAGATAAGCAGTGATGAGAAAGAAGGGCACAAGGATGGAAGGAGAGGGAGGGGAAAGAAAACAGGAAGAAAATGTGTGTGTTCAGATAGTTCTTAGCTCATCATTTCAATCCCCTAAGGCCCTAGTTCTATTTCTGTACATTCTGTGAGCTGCCCCACAATTCCTCCAAACCACAGAATACAATTTCTCCTTTTCACTTGCGCTAGTTTGAGTTGGCATATCAGCCAGGATAGGCTAGGTTATGATGCAGTAACAATCTCAAAACCTCAGTGGCTTCAAACAGCAAAGTTTGCTGCTGTCTCTCATTTTCATATTCATTGTGCATTAAAAGGGGACTCTTTCTCTGCATTGTGCTCACTCTAGAAACCAGCAGATGGAAAAGCAGCAATATAGAATGCTGTCATTCTCTACAGCAGAGAGACACAGCAGCCATTAAATGATCTGATAACAGAAAAAGTAAACATTTCCACTCTGAGGGATACCTGCAAGTGCAATTCAGCCATGTGCCCAGGAGGCAGAGAGCTCGAATATTTGGTGGTGATCAGCATGTCTTCCACAGTTGGGTTTCTGTCACTTGCAATCAAAATGATTCTGATTAACACAAGCTATGAAGAGAAATGAGACTAGAAAGACCTGTATTCCAATTTAAAGAGAAAGCGGGTTCATGGAGGTAAGTAGACAGCAGCAGAAAACCATCTCATAATTGGTAAATGGAAGCTGACTTCAAAGCTTCAAAAGCTGGAAGACAGTTTAACTGTTTAACTGTATAAACTGGAATTATTATTATTTTTTTTTTGAGACGGAGTCTTGCTCTGTCGCCCGGGCTGCAGTGCAGTGGCCGGATCTCAGCTCACTGCAAGCTCCACCTCCCGGGTTTACGCCCTTCTCCTGCCTCAGCCTCCGGAGTAGCTGGGACTACAGGCGCCCGCCACCTAGCCCGGCTAGTTTTTTTGTATTTTTCAGTAGAGACGGGGTTTCACCGTGTTAGCCATGATGATCTCGATCTCCTGACCTCGTGATCCGCCCATCTCAGCCTCCCAAAGTGCTGGGATTACAGGCTTGAGCCACTGCACCCAGCTAAACTGGAATTATTATATGCAACTCCAAAGGCAGGTTCTTAGGCACTTGTGATAGCTTTCTAGAAGTGGGACATGCATTTTTAAGTTTGGAGATGGTATGCGCAAATTTTATCTTATTAAAAGCTAATTAATTATTCTGGTCGTCCAATTTATTTCAATATATTTAATCTACCCAAGTAGAGTGACCACAGATCACATTCCAATTTGCCGTGGAGAGAGCTGATGAATGACAATTGTTCGAAAATTGATAGCACCCTTTTTCACTCTGAAAGTTTCCCAGTTTGGGTAATAAATTACACTGTCATCCTAACTATAACTTAGGCTTTGTATCAGAGGTTTGATGATCTTGCCTATACACCTACATTTTTAAATGCACCTTCCGTTCCTTTCATGGAGAAGCCCTATACTTGAGACAAACTATGCTACTTATGGGAACCTAAAAGCACCATTAATTTACACCAGCAGCACTCTGATCACATTTCTCTTTCCTCTGTCTAGAACTCTTTCTCCTCCTTTTGTTTCTGGTGACTTTCTTCTCTTTATTTAATATTCAACACAATGGCGACCTTTTCTGCCCTCCTGAAAAGACATATTTCTTCCCTCTGTGCATTCATAATACCTTATATAACTCACAGCACTTACTGCATTTGTCTAACAATGGACAAGTATTATATTATCCTCCCCTACTTGAGACCTTTCAATGGCTTTCCAAGTTTCTCAAAAACAAAACTTTAACATGGCCTGGAAAGGCTGTAAGGTCTTGACCTTCATCCCTCTCTCCATTCTCTCTTCCCTTCACTTTTGTATTGCCACCTTTTGTGGCACCTATCTCCTCCTGTCACAAATATTTGCATAGAAACTCTTCCATCATCTAGTTAAACCTTGCTCATTTTTCAAACATCAGTTAGTCAAGACTTCAGGGAAACTTTCTCTGAACTCCCTTAACAGCACTTCAGAATGTGCTTGGCTGCAAGTAAGTAAGATACGACTAACAGTGGATTAAGCAAATAGGAATTTTTATTATTACGTAATAAGAAGTCTGAAAGAGCAATTGCAGCATTCTTTGTCAATAAGGCGAGGTTTGATGTTTCTGCTGTTCTGTCGGCCTTTTCTGCTGCAACTCCAGACATCACATCCACATTCAATAAAGACACATAGAATAGCATCACCAGCCTGGTTTGCCCCTCTTATGACCAACATCCTCCAGCAGACTGCAATTTGTTTTGTTGGTCAGAACTCTGCTATATGGAGGCCCTAACCCCATGAAAGGCTAGAAAAGGAAATATTGTATATTTTGTCACCCCAAACAAAATTACGGTTAATAAGAAACAATAGAAAGTTTTTAAGTAACAGGCTCTGCCAAAATCAAATCCCCTTGTCGATTCCCATAGCACCAATACCTCCTGCCTGTTTCAATTTTTCAGATGTGATTTTACATTTATATTTATTTCTCTTATTAGATTATAAACTCAGAGCTCAGAACTAGAAAAATTGTTTTTTAATTATATTTCCAGAGAAATATGACATTTGCTAGAGGCTCAATATGAAACTGTTGATGGAATAAATGAGTTAACGCACTACCATATTTCCTCTTTTCAAGGGTTAAGTACAAGTTCTATTCTCTGTGCCCCAGGATCCAAGCATGATGTTAAGTCTCATTAATCAATGAATTAAATAATTTGATGAAATTATTTTATCAGAGAACACAAAGCTTTAAAAGAAACTTTTCTGTTTTCACTCAAAACAAATCTATTATTTACCTCCATACCTACATACTTTGCATTCTTCTGAAGTTTTGCTTTTTTATTAGAAACAACAAGAACAAAAAACTGCATCAAAACTGTACCCAGAGGAGCCAAAAGCTAGTGGCTAACAAATGCAGGACTCAACAGCCAACAGCTAAACTGACATAGGAAGATCAAAGCCTCTGTAAAGTGAGAGCTTTCTAGCCTCTGCTCCCTGGACTGAAGGAAATAAACCAGAACATCTTCATGAAAGCGATTTTACACATTACTGCCTCTAACTTGGTACCATTTAGCTACTTTTTTTTTTTTTAATCTGAACAATTAATGAAGTACTTGGATGAGACTTCAACAGAACACTCAACAGAATATTTTTAAAGCTTCCATTTCCAAAATTGTTATAAACAAAAGCAGTTGCTCCTATCACAGTAATTGGACTCTGAACAAGCTGTGGCACACATTGAGGAAGCAATTCATTGGGTTGAAGAACCAAACCAGGGATCTCAAATACATGGCACCTGGGCCCGTCTTTCTGTTTGTGCTGCAGTAACAGAATAGCAGACACTGTGTAGATAATAAAGAGCAGAAATTTATCAGTTCACATTTCTGGAGACTGGGAAGTTCAAGATCAAGGAGGTGGTATTTGGAAAGAGTCTTATTGTTTCATCATCCCGTGGAGGTAAGGCAGAAGAACAAGAAAGGACATGAGAGACAGCAGGGAGCTGAACTCGCCCTTTTATAATGGCATTAATCCCACTCATGAGGGCAGAGCTGTCATGGCCTAGTCACATCTTAAAGGTCCCCCACCTTCCATACTGGTACAATGGACACCAAATTTCAACAAGTGTTTCAGAGGGAACTAACAATCAAACTGTAGCAGCCCCAATTTCCCCCTCCATTGTCCACAGCAGACATCCTGAATTCATCATACAGTCCTTGTCAGGGGTGGAATTCCAGCAGCCAGCTCTTGGTCATCAGGATTGGCATAGGAGAACACATTCATAACCCCTTGGGGTTATACACACCCTGAAAGTCTTTCCCACCAATTCAAGGTCACCAGAGTTCCCTAACTCTGACACACCATGGATGCTCATTAAAAGGATGAGATGAGACCGGGTGGGGTGGCTCACGACGGTAATCCCAGCACTTTGGGAGGCCGAGATGGGAGAATCATGAGGTCAGGATATTGAGACCATCTTGGCTAACATGGTGAAACGCCATCTCTACTGAAAACACAAAAAAATTAGCCGGGTGTGGTGGTGGGCGCCTGTAGTCCCAGCTACTCGGGAGGCTGAGGCGGGAGAATGGCAAGAACCTGGGAGGTGGAGCTTGCAAGTGAGCCAAGATCACGCCCCTGTGCTCCAGCCTGGGCGACAGAGTGAGACTCTGTCTCAAAAAACAAAACAAAACAAAACAATAAGATGAGATGGTTTAGGAATTACAACAAACCTTCCCTATCTATTCGTTGTGGTTTCTCTCTAAGCTTCTCACATGTTTATCCTCAGTTTGGCAGAGTTTGATACACCTAGAAAAAAGGCCAGACACCCTAACCCTGGCATTCAAGGCTGTCCACAATCTGGTCTTAGACTATCCCTCTAGCCTCATTTCTCACTGCAGTCTTTCACTCATGCTGTGTGTAGTGGGTTTAATAGAGACTCCCAAAGTTCATTTCCATCCAGAACCTCCAAATATAATCTTATTTGGAAATAGGGTCTTTAAAAAAAAAAAAAAAAAAAGAGGCAAGGTCTTTGCCATCCAGGCTGGAGGGCAGTGGCACAATCACAGCTCACCGCAGCCTCAACTTCCCGGGCTCAGCTAATTTTAAAAACTTTTATATAGACAAGAACTCATTATGATGCCTCAAACTCTTGAGCTTAAGGGATCCTCCCATCTCAACCTCCCAAAGTGCTGGGATGACAGGCATGAACCACCACACCCACCGGAAATAGGGTCTTTGCGGACTGCGTTAGTTTGCTAGGACTTTCATAATAATGTACCACAGACTGGGTGGTTTAAACAGAAATAGACTTTACCACAGTTCTGGAGGCCTAAGTCCAAGATCAAAAAGTGTCAGCAGGGTTGGTTCCTTCTAAGAGGCTCTCTTCTCAGCTTATAGATGGCCATCTTCTGGTGTCTTCACAGTCTTTTCTATGTGTGTCTGTGTCCTAATCTTCTCTTCTTATAAGGGCATAAGTTATATTGGGTTAGGGTCTAACCCTATGAACTCATTTCACCGTAAATACTTCTTTCAAGGCCCTATCTCCAAAATACAGTCATGGATCACTTTAACTAGAGGATTATATCGAGAAATGGGGCATTAGGCAATGTTTTTGTTGTGCAGTCAGAGTGCCCTTCACAAACCTAAGTGGTATAGCCTACTACACACCTAGGCCATGTGGTGTGGCATAGTGCTTCTAAGCTACAAACCTGTACAGTGTGTTACTGTACTAAATCCTGCAGGCAATTTTAACACAATGCTAAATATTTGTGTATCTAAACATAACTAAATGTAGGAAAGGTACAGTAGAAGTATGGTATTATAATCTTATGCAGCCACAGTTGTACATGCGGTCCACCGTTGATTGAAGTGTCGTTATGCAGCCCATGACTGTACACATTTTGAGGTACAGGGATCAGGACTTCAACGTAGGAATTTGAGGGGCTATGACACAAATACATGTTAACATCAGGTCATACTGGATTAGGAGGGACTGTAAGTCCAATGATTGATGTTCTTATAAGAAAAGGAGAAGAGACTCAGATACACACATGGAGAAGAAAGGCAAGTGACGATAGAGCAGAGGCTAGGGTGATGTAGCACCAAGCCAAGGCACCTCAAGGATCGCCTGCGACCACCAGAAGCCAGGAGAGAGGCATGGAATAGATTCTCCCTCAGAGTCTCCATAAGGAGCTAGCACTGCCAACACCTTCATTTTGGACTTCTGGGCTCCACAATGATTGAGACGGAGTCTTACTCTGCCACCAGGCTGGAATGCAATGGCACGATCTTGACTCACTGCAACCTCCGCCTCCCAGGTTCAAGCGATTCTCCTGCCTCAGCCTCCTGAGTAGCTCGTATTACAGGCACCTGCCACCAAACCCAGCTCATTTTTGTATTTTCAGTGGAGATCGGGTTTCACCATGTTGGCCAGGATGGTCTTGATCTCTTGACCTCATGATCTGTCTGCCTTGGCCTCCCAAAGTGCTGGGATTACAAGCATGAGCTAACACACCTGGCTATTGTCTGTTATTTTTAAGCCACCCTGTGTGTGGTCATTTGTTACAACAGCCCCAGGAAACTAATACATTGGTTTCAGTTCTGGCAACATGGCTTTTAACAGTCACCATTTATGTAGCACCTAAAATGTGCCCGACACTGGTCCTCTTAGGATGGAGGAAAAATTATGTGCTGTAGTAGAGAATCAAAGGAAAGTTGAAAAGGGAAGGAACAAAAGAACATCTAAGAAGTCTTATGAAATTTTATGCCCCAGTAGACTAAATAACAAATAGCTAGAATCTGACAAAGAATATTCACTTATAAGCCTTTCTTATTCAAAGTTGGTCCATAGATTTCAGGAAGAATTCATCTGAAATGTCAAGAAAGATTATGGAAGCAAGGCAGAGAGAAAACGTAAAAAGCCTTTTGAAGGATTTTTGTTGTTGTTCAGGTTAATGCTAGCTGACGAATCCTCACAATTTGGGAGATACTAGCTCCTGGTATAAGTCATTATCACAAAGCTTCCCATTTATTAAGGATGTCTTTGGTGCTGAAGTAGGATTTGACACTCCAGCTGGAAGCCAGGAGACTTGGTACCATCCTCACTGCACAAAATTCCACTAAAAGCCAGGTCCAGACTCAGTGTCTAAATATATCACTCGGAGTGATAGCCAAAGGCCAAACTCAACCCAACAAAGTTGGTGAGTTGCAGGAGTTCAACATCAGTGTTTGGCTCCAGGAGAATTTCAATTTTTATTATTATTTTTGAGACAGAATGTCACCTGTTATCCAGACTGGAGTGCAATGGTATGATCTTGGCTCACTGCAACCTCCACCTCCCAGATTAAAGCAATTCTCCTGTCTCAGCCTCCCGAGTAGCTGGAATTACAGACATACACCACACCACACCCAGCTAATTATTTGTATTTTTGTATTTTTAGTAAAGATGGGGTTTCACCATGTTGGCCAAACTGGTTTTGAACTCCTGACCTTGGGATCTGCCCACCTTGGCCTTCCAAAGTGTTCAGATTTCAGGCGTGAGCCACTACGCCCGGCCTAAAGCTTTAATTCTTGTTAAAATAACACTGGGATGGGTTAGATCCAGGGACTCAAGCTCCACCCTCATCCCAAAGGCAAGAGGAATAAAACACTTGCTTAACACACAGTTGGGATAATATGCGAAACATTAAGGTTTTAAATTAGATAATGATATTGGGTCATCATAATTGATAATGATGCTGTGTTTATGTAAAACCTTTTAGGAAATGCACACTGAGTTATACAGAGGCAACAGATCATCATGTCTGCAACTTTCCCTTAAATAGTTCAGAAAAGAAAAATAATTACATATATAGAGAAAATGATAATACAATATGACAAGATATCAATTGGAAAATCTGGGTGAAAGTTATTTTTTGTATCATTCTTGCAACTTTTCTGTATGCTTGAAATTTCAAAACAATCACCCAAATGAAAATTTTAAAACAAACAGGCAAACTAACCTCATTCACTCTCTCTAGCACCGAGTTTCCTAATCTTGGCACTGTTGACATTTAGGATCTGTGGATTCTTTATCAGGAGCTGCAGTGGGTTGGGGCCATCCTGTGCATTGTATGAAGTTGAACAACCTCCCTGGCCTCTGCCCACTGGATGCCAGTAGCATGTCCCAACTGTGACAACCAAAAATAGCTCCAGATATTGCCAAATGTCATCTAGGGATAGCAAAAATCACCCAGCCAAAAACTACGGCTCTAGCACTGTATTTCCTGACAAGACTAACAGGGGAAAGAAAGATCCTTAGTAGTAGTAGGGGATATGTTGTGGGAGAAGCGAGCTCGTCCTATCTTTATCATACATACACTTCCATTCCTGTAATTCCTTCAACAACTATTTTACTGAGCTAACTATGAGTCTGACTCCAATCCCGTGCTAGATTTTGGAGGCACAGATAAGCAAAAGTCAGAGATGACTTCTGTCCTCACAAAGTTTCTATCTAGATAGGTAAAATACATATTAAGAAATAAACATCATTTCTGACAATATGACAAAATGTCAACAGAAGGTTGACATGGTAAAGGGACATAATAAATTGACAGGATGAAAATGACAAAAGAAAAAACAGGAAGATGAGAGAGAAAGTGACTAGGGGAGCAACGTTAGACTGGATAGCCAACATCCTAACAGAGTCCTCTCTCCACTGAAAGAAATAGTGGGAAAGGTTGATTTTATCTATCACCAGGTCAAAAGCCCAAGAAAGGAAGAGACACAAAGAAGTGACTTACCCCTAAATCACCCAGCAAGCCAGGGACAGGGCAGGGACTTCAATTTTGTTTCCTGTCTCCAAAACCAGAGCCTGGAACATATCAGCCAAATTCAATGTCAGGAAATTTCAAGGGACTTGGAGTCAAAAGATCTAGACTCGGCACTTACTACCTGATTTCACATAAGAATAAGGTGTTGGGCCCTTACTTCCTCATCTATCAGTGGGAATTAAACCATCACTCACAGAACTGTGAAATAAGATTTGAAGCCAGAGGCAGTGGCTCACCCCTGTAATCCCAGCACTTAAGGGAGTTGGGGGCGGGTGGATTGCTTGATCTGAGAAATTTGAGACCATCCTGGGCAACACAGCCAGACCCTGTTCTCTACAAAAAAAATTACAAAAGTTAGCCAGGCATGGTGGCACAGGCCTGTGGTCTCAGCTACTCAAAAGGCTGAGGTGGGAGAACTGCTAAAGCCCAGGAAGTCAAGCCTGCAGTGAGCTGTGATCATGCCACTGCACACCAGCCTGAGAGACAGAGAGACCCTGTCTCAAATAAAATAAAGTCAAGATTTGAAAATACAATTTATGAACAAAGATTCTAGACATGGCAACTTTAAAAAAGTGTTTCCTATAAAACCAACATATCTTGCTATAGAAAACTATGAGTAGAAAAAACATGTTAGGAACTATGCTTCACCTGTCTTTTCATTTATCCAATTAACATTTATGGAGCACCTGTATCCAGCAGTGTCTAATTCTGCCATCGCCCATAAAAGTCGCAGAGATTACAAACTGTACTAAAAATTTATGTCCTACTTTATTTTACTTATAAAATAAACACTTTTTATCATTTTTATAATGTGCTTTCCATGGTTCCATAATATTCCAATATGCAAATCCATTTAGCACATGCATGATTGCCATGTTTTGAATCCATTTATGGTTAAAGTTTTATTTAAACATTCTAAACACAAATGTTGAGTTGGCTTTCAATAGCAGAGGTCAAGAGAAAAAAAAATATACCAGGTGCGATGGCTCATACCTACAATCCCACACTCTGGAGGCCAAGGTGAGAGGATCACTTAATCCCATAAAGCCAAGAGTTCAAGACCAGCCTGGGCAACATAACAAGACCCTGTGTCTACAAAAAATAAGCCAGATGTGGTGGCCCATGCCGGTAGTCTTAGCTACTCAAGAGGTTGGATCACTTGAGCCCAGGGAATTGAGGCTGTAAGTGAGCCATGATTCCACCTCTACACTCCACCCTGGGCTACAGAACAAGACCCTGTCAAATTTTTTTTCACTCTAAGTAAAAACATTTTCCATTTTTCTAATTTTGTGTATCATGCTGTAATAAATCTTTATAATTAGTTTTTAAAGGAGTATCTGGGTGATTTTTGTGTGTGGCTGACTTTTCAACTTTAGATTTTTCTTCCCTGTTAGACTTCCAGAAGTGAAATTAGAGTATCAAAGAATACTTACTCAAAGAATATTTACAGTAGACTCTTTGTTCCATGGTGCAAAACTGCTTTCCAAAAGGTTTCTGCAACTTCAACTGGGAATTCACTAAACACAGACATACACGACGATGGAGATCAGCATTAAATGTTACCAATAATAGGCTGGCCGTGGTGGCTCACACCTGTAATCTCAGCACTTTGGGAGGCCACGGTGGGCGGATCACAAGGTCAAGAGATGGAGACCAGCCTGGCCAACATGGGAACATAGAGAAACCCCATCTCTACTAAAAATACAAAAATTAGCGGGGCATGGTGGTGCATACCTGTAATCCCAGCTACTCGGGAGGCTTGGGCAAGAGAATGGTTTGAACCCGGGAAAAGGAGGTTACAAGAAGCCGAAATGGTGCTACTGCACTCCAGCCTGGCAATAGAGCACCCCGAGACTCCGTCTCAAAAAAAAAAAAAAAAAAAAAAAAGTTACCAATTATAAACCAATTTTTTTTTGTTGTTGTTTGCGCCAGTCTTGCTCTGTGGCTGCAGTGCAGTGGCCTGATCTAGGCTTACTGCAACCTCTGCCTCTCGTGTTCAAGTGACTCTAGTGAGTCAGTCTCCGGAAGTATACTTTTAAATGAAGTAGGGAGTACCATAAAGGAGTTTTAAAAGGTCTCAAAACGAGCCATCAAGAATAGACTCCAAGGGCAGCTAGAGGCCTCAGCCTGGAGGAAGGGTACCTTTACAGCAACCCCTTCTCAAACTTGTTTATGTGCTTGGACATTTCAATGGCCCGGGTAGGCAGCGTGTCCGGGCCCGAGGGCTGGAGTGTCTCCCTGGGGAGTGGCTGCAGGGCGTGATCCCGGGGGGACAGCTCAAGGCAGGCCAGGGAAGGACGCGCTGGGCAACAGGCGAGGAGACTAACGGGTAGGACCGCGGCAAGGCGCTGGCTCCAGTCGCGGCACCCGGCTGCTGAAGGCCCTGCTGATGCTTGGGGCGTCCCAGGCGGCCAAGTACCTTCGGCCGCCCTGGCAGGGCGGTGCCTGGGGTGGGCGCTGGGCCTCCAGGCCTGCAATCATGCTTGGCGCTGTCCTCTCGGTCCAGGTGCTGAAGTGTTGGCCGCGAGCGGAGCTGCTGCAGCGCCAGCTTCCCCGGGCTGCTGCGGGTGGACTTGGACAACAGAGGGCTACTGGAGCGGGACCACTTTTTCACCTGGGTAAGGCATTGTCCAGCAGCACATGCTCAGCCTCCTGTAGAGAAAAGGGAAGCAGCGTGGCTTCCATCTTCTCCTGGGCACCCACGTGAGGAGTAAACCAAGGGAACAGACTGCCCCCTCTTAGCCTCACACTCCCCAGTGCAGCTGATGGCAGGAACTCAGTGACAACTGATGGAATGACCGTCTTGCCTCTGTTTCTGTAATGGGGAAAATAGCCAGAGACACCGAGCCAGCTTTTTGCGAGATATCAAGACAACTCACGTGTTAACTTGGTTTCTCCATCTATAAATTGCTTGGAATATTTAAGAACATTTAGAGGCTGGGCACAGTGGCTCCCGCCTATAATCGCAGCTCTTAGGGAGGCCAAGGAGGAAGGATCACTTGAGGTCAGGCGGTGGAGGCTGCAGTGAGCTGAGATCGCACCACTGCACTGAAGCCTGGGTGACAGAGCAAGACCCCGCCTCAAAAATAAACAAAAACATGTAGAAAGTGGAATATTCCTGTTTCATTAAAGTTTTTGTGACCATTTCGTGAGACAATGTAGGTAGAAGGGCATTACAAAGTTTTTTACTCATAGAAGGTGCTTAGAAAATTAAAATTACCAGCAGCTGCAAACTCATCTCTAACACTGGAGATAAAAAAATGCCTTCATCTTTTTAGAAGCACTCGCTCAAAAATGAAGTATCAGGTGGCTCTAAGGTGATAAATTTCCTGAGTACTCCAAGTACTCAGGAACAATGGGAAGAAAATTAAAATGACAGTAATTTTCCAAGGTGTAGATTTAGTCAGAATGAGCAACCTAAATCAGCCCTATAGCTTCCCTTCAAAAAGTGAACACTGTTAATTTTAATATTTGTCTTTTAAGCATGGTATCATTTGAAGGAAAATAAAAGGCAAGGTACCATTTAACCTTTTAACAGTATGATTTTCACTTACAAAAACTTACGTAGTATGACACGTTATTGATTTTTTGGAAGAATTTTAAGTCACACTGTGTGACAACTCAAGTTTATCTGGTGATTCTTTGAATATGCACATACTTTTAAACCTCACAATAACCATATGATGTAGGTTTTTACTCTCTCATTGTAGTGATGAGGAAATTAAGGATCGAAGAGATTTGAGCTTGGTGATTTGCTTAACGCTGCACAGGTTTGAAGCTGCAGAGCCAGGACTGGAGTCGAGATCTGCCTAAGTCCAGGAACAGTGCTCTTTGGGTTGTGTTTTACCTATTAAAACTAACTGTATTACCTAATTAATCTACTAGCATTAGTAACACAAAGCTGTCATGTTTATGTAGATATGTCTGGACAGCAGATTCTCAAAGACAAAACATCTCCCCAAAAATCAAGTACCAAGCAAGAGTAACTTGCAAAACAGGTTAAGGTTGCTTATAGCTGTACCTTACAGAACTTTCACAGTAATCAAAAACTGTGGTCAAATGAAAAGCATAAATTATTTTGTCCACATACAAACATTAAGTTTCCAGCGTATTAGGCACTATTCCAGATTTTTAAACATGCAGCTGGCCGGGCACGGTGGCTCAAGCCTGTAATCCCAGCACTTTGGGAGGCCGAGACGGCCGGATCACGAGGTCAGGAGATCGAGACCATCCTGGCTAACACAGTGAAACCCCGTCTCTACTAAAAAAAAATACAAAATCTAGCCGGGCGAGGTGGCGGGTGCCTGTAGTCCCAGCTACTCGGGAGGCTGAGGCAGGAGAATGGCGTGAACCCGGGAGGTGGAGCTTGCAGTGAGCTGAGATCCGGCCACTGCACTCCAGTTCAGGGGACAGAGCAAGACTCCGTCTCAAAAAAAAAAAAAAAAAACATGCAGCCATTAACAAACATGCTCAATTGAAAGGAACTGCATTGGATCACCTGAGGTCAGGCGTTCCAGACGAGCCTGGCCAACATGCAGAAACCCTGTCTCTATTACAAACACAAAACTTATCCGGGTGCGGTGGTGGGTGCCTGTCGTCCCAGCTACTTGGGAGGATAAGGCAGGAGAATTGCTTGAACCTGGCAGGCAGAGATTGCAGTTAGCCAAGATCGCGCCCATTGCACTCCAGCCTGGGCAATACAGCGAGACTCCGTAAAAACAAACAAAATCCCTGCATTAAATGGTTAAGTAAGCGTTACCTCCGGGTGACAGTAATGTGGGTGAATTTTTTTCTTTTATACTTTCTACAAGGAGTTTTGTTTTTGTGGGGGGCAGAGCTAGCTCAAGTTTTACTTTGGACAAAAAAAAAAGCGCAGTTGACTTGTTTTGTAGCTGGAGGCATGGGCAAGGGGGGGTCCCCAGATAGTAAACTCCCCTGCAGGTAGGCTGAGGACTAGGGTTGAGCCTCAGGTGAGTCTCCCGTTCCCCTGCGCTCCCCACTGCACAGCAGCCTCCCTTCTGAGCTCTGGGGCAGCCGCAGGGAGCGCAGGCTGGGAGGGACTATTGCAGCTGTTAACTTGGGCAGGACGTCAGGACTCAGACACCAGCTTCCCATCACGGGTCTCAATCTTCTTCACAGCCACAGCCCTGGTGGAGCTGGAACCCGCGGCAGAGCCAAAGCCGGAGCTCAGGCGGTAGCTGGTGAGGCCCCCTTAGGACGAGCTCAGACCACCTGCGTAGCCACTGGTGGTCTTCGAATGGATACTTATGTTCTGCATCCCAGACTCCAGCCGGCTCTCCTCGCCCTCGAGCAGCTTCCTGTAGGTGGCGATCTCGATGTCCAGGGCCAGCTTCACGTTCATCAGCCCCTGATACTCACACAGCTGCCGCGCCCTGTCCTGCCTGGCCTGCTGCAGAGCAGCCTCCAGCTTGTACAGCGTGGCGTTGGCATCTTTAACGGCCAGCTCCCCACGCTTCTCGGCATCTGCAATGGCAGCCTCCAGGGAAGGCTGCTGGCCTTTGAGGCCCTCAATCTCAGCCTGGAGCCGGCTGATGTTCTGGTTCATCTCAGAGATCTCAGTCTTTGAAGGCCAGGTCAGGTCATCACCGTGCTTCCCAGCCAGTGCCTGCAGCTCCTCATACTTGATCTGCTACATGCTCTCAGCCTGAGCCCGGCTGCGGTTGGCGATCTCCTCGTAGTGCGCCTTGACCTCGGTGATGATGCTGTCCATGTCCAGAGCGCGGCTGTTGTCCATGGACAAGGCCACAGACTTGTACAAGATCTGGGACTGCAGCTCCCGGATCTCCTCTTCATACAGCTGCCTGAGAAAGTTGATTTCCTCAGTCAGCCCTTCCAGGTGAGACTCCAGCTCCACCTTGTTCATGTAAGCTTCATCCACATCCTTTTTGATGAGGTCAAATTCATTCTCTATCTCTGTACACTTATTGATCTCATCCTCATACTTGTTCTTCAAAGTCCTCCACCAGCCCTTGCATGTTGCCAAGCTCTGCCTCCAGCTTCAGCTTCTCTGGGCCCAGAGTCTCTAGCTGCCGCCTAAGGTTATTGATGTAATTCCCGAACATGTCTCTCCATGTTGCTCTGAGCCATTTGCTCCTGCTGCAGGAGGCTCCACTTGGTCTCCAGCATCTTGTTCTGCTGCTCCAGGAACTGTACCTTGTCTATGAAGGAGGCAAACTTGTTGAGGGTCTTGATCTGCTCCTTCTCCCGGGAGTGCATGGCCTGGATGTTAGGCTCCACCTCCAGGTTAAGGGGGCTCAGCAGGCTCTGGATGACCATGATGGTGGTGATGCCTCCCATTCCACTGGCGCCACCATAGCCTCCACCCCGGCCACCCCGGAAGCTGCTGCTGCCCACTCGCGAGAAGCTAGAGAAGTTGATGTGGTCACCGGGCCCACTTGTGTAGGAAAGGCTGCTGAATGAAAGCCCAGGGGCCAGAAGTGGACACCTTGTAGGACTTCTGGGTCACCCTGACGGACATAGTGGAGGCAGGAGTGGAGGTAGGTGGGCTGAACCAACCAGAGATTCCAGGAGGAGCAGAGAAACTGCTTCTTGGTCCGTAATTTTTAAATCAAAAACCACATTTTATGTATGTAACTGGACGTCAGTGTGCCAACTTAATACTCTGGTGCTTGTTAGACACATCCCACTGATTTGAGAGCTTAGTATTTCAGTAACGCAGTATTTCCATTAACTTTCAGCCTACCTTATTAAAAAGATGTAAGAGCTAGAATGCATCCTTTACAAATCCAAAGAAAGGGGGTTGAGGACAGAGAAAAAACAAGTTGCATTAAGTGGAGGACTCAACTTTTGCAACTGCCAGTAAAACGGATCTGTTACCCAGAGACCAGCTTGTATCCCAAATTACAATACGGGGAAATGGATTATGACTGGATAACTCAACCTCAGAACAGTAGAAGAAAAACTAATCTTCACATGTTGGGGAATTCTCACCAGAAGCAGAACTTCATACTTTCTTTCTCCTTTCTGTTTTTTCAGGTGTTTTCTACCAAGTTACTTTTGCCCAACAATTCATACACCATCACAAAAGACTAAGAGCTCAGTCAAGAGATTTAAGGAAACACACGGAATGAAAATTTAAAAATTCAAAAAGACTCTTTCCCTGAATCCAGAAACTACTGCAGAGAAGAAACCGGCTCTATTCACAGGCATCTTCGAAGGACATTCTTGGCAAACATTGTCCTTCAAACTCAGAGAGAAGAAACTCCCTGTTATGTTTAATGTACATTTGTCCTGCTTCAAAGCCTCCCTTTCCCTGTCCCCTGTTGAAGGTTTCTGTTGCTTTAGGGATTTTAAAATATGTAGAGTTTATATTATTTCAGCTTCTTAAAAGCCTCATTTGCTAAGAAAGTGTGTGTATCTTAAAATGCATGAATTCTGTATAGTGCCAGAAATGCAGAAAATGTAGGAAGCTTAAGTTCTTTTTTCCAGAGGAAAAGTCAAAACTGATGGTCAAGATTGATATGTTAGCTAGAGCCCAATGATAGCAAAGATTGTGTTGGAGTCATAAATGTCTCTTTACAAATGCCAAGGGCCTAGGCAGACATTTTATAAGCTCCATGGATATTTAATCAAGCATGCCTGGCTTTGTTGACCTAGAGCTTTTGGTCTTTATTAGCAATTTTCTGTGTTAAGAATTTTTTTAATCAGATGAATTTTATGGTGGTCAAAGGTGAAACAAGTAATTAAAATTAATAGCAGCTCTGAATAAATGAATAACCACCACCAAACCAGAGAGGGAGGTTATCTTACGTTGACAGCTCTCTAAATAAAAAACCTATGTCATTAGGCGATGAAATTTACTTGCCTGAACAGCCCATAAATAAAAGGTTTCTGTGGCCTACCAATTGTTGATAGGGACAGAATAATCACTCAACACCAGATGCAATGCAGCAAAGTAATTAAGGCTCAGAACTCAGACCCAGGTACGAATCAAGGATCCTTTACTTAGTAGTGAACTAGAAGACTGGGACTAGTTAACTTCTCCATGCTCAGCTTCTCATCCACAGGTGGGAATTGTTGTGGTACTTACCTTTCTGTGTTATTGGGAGGATTGAATAAGAACCTTCATAGATGCCTTAGTCAATGCACTCATGTATGTAACGAAGTGAATGCTAACAATTTTGTTTTTGGAGACAGTCTCACTCCATCACCCAGGCTGGAGTGCAGTGGCATGATCCTGGCTCACTAACCTCTGCCCACATCCCGGGTTCAAGCAATTCTCTGCCTCAGCCTCCCAAGTAGCTGGGACTACAGGCACCTGCCACCATACCCGGCTTTTTAAAAATTTTTAGTAGAGACTGGGTTTCACCTCATTGGTCAGGCTGGTCTCCAATTCCTGACATCACGTGATCCACCCACCTCAGCCTCCCAAAGTACTCGGATTACAGGCATGAGCTACCGCGCCTGGTCAACTATTTTTGTACTCCTTTGCATCATTTCATCTGAGCACATATTCCCAAATGTGAAGACAATGACTCCCCTCCTTTTACCCTCCACTCCAAGCATCTGCTGAATCCTCCAAGTGGAGCAGAACAAGGGGAAGATCCCTGGAGATCAGATTGTCAGATCCAGTATCCCATGTGCTGACCTGCCATGACAAAAACTGGCAGGGAGCCTGCTATAGAGGAAAAGGGTAAGAATCGGCCAAGTTGAATTCACATACGGGTTCCATCAATAACTAGGGGCCAGGTGAGATTAGGTAAGTGTCTTAACTTCTCAAACTTAGTACAAGCATACACAATTTTCAGGAAGGGTACTAAGTTCAGAGGATTATTGTTGAAAATTAAATGGAATGAGAGACATGGATGTGTCAAATGCAGTCCTCTGCCCAAAGCAGTTGTTCAAGTTAGCAGTGGTCTCCTTCCTGGCACTGAGTTTTGGGGTGACCTTTTCTGAGCTCTCCACAACCTGGCCTTTTCTTTTGGAGAGTTCTCAGTATAATGCAACAGGTGGACACATATACAATACAGAAGGTAGAAATTTCATTCCCACGAACACAGCATGTGTTATTACACAGTAAATAATCAGAGCATGATCAGGGCTTGACATTCTAGAAAAAGAGGCAGCATGACGGAAATGCTTTGGGCATATGTCAACGTGAGGGCAGACTAGAAAGGGCCACAGTCACAAATTATGTGGATGGCATTCATAGTCCCCTTTCTCTCAGCTTCAGTCTCCTTCCCAGAAAAAAAGGAAGTATCTACAGTATTAGGTACTCTTCTCAAAAATAATTCTACCATGCTACTCAGAATTAACCTTTTCTTCTACAACAAGTGGAACGACCGGCAGGAGGGGAAAAGCAGAAGGTCCTTGCTCAGCTCCCCGTTTCTCATCCTCCTCTGGTATTTCTTCCCCTGGGATAGAAACAGTCCTGCTATCTCACAGTTTAAAGTTAAAAGGACTTTCATAGTTTACTGAGAATTCCTTAAGAGGAATGAAGAACCTCACTGTACGAACAAGAACAAACACATCTATGGCACTTATTAAGTACGCTTTACCACTTTATTATATATTTTAAAGTTCTGGGATACATGTGCAGGATGTGCAGGTTTATTAGACATAAATGTGTGCCATGGTGGTTTGCTGCACCTGTCAACCAATCACCTAAGGTATTATGCCCCACATGCATTAGCTATTTAACCTGATGCTCTCCCTCACTCCAATCTCTGACAGGCCCCAGAGTGTGGTGTTCCCCACCCCCCTGCCTTCACCAGTTATTTTCTATGTGATCATATATAAGCTTTAGTGTTGATTTCAAAAAAACATCGGTGGAGATGAACAATCTTAACCTCAGACTACTGATTGGTGAATAAGGGTATGTATGGTTATTAAGAGCCTGGCACAAAGAAAACACTCAGTGTTTGCTTTTTTATTGAGATGGAGTCTAACTCTGTCACCCAGGTTGGAGTGCAGTGGCACGATCTTGGCCCAGTCCAAGTTCTGCCTCCCTGGTTTAATCGATTCTCCTGCCTCGGCCTCCTGAGTAGCTGGGATTACAGGTGCCTACCATCACACCCCACTAATTTTTAACATTTTAGTAGAGATGGGGGGGTTCATCCTGTTGACCAGGCTGGTCTCTAACTCCTGACCTCAGGTGATCTGCCCCTCTTGGCCTCCCAAAGTGCTAGGATTACAGCCGTGAACTACTGCACCTGGCCTGCTTTCTATTTATATGCCTCAGAAGGACTGTAGGCCCACTGAGGTTACAGATTACTTTTATTTTTTGTATACCCCAGAGATATCACACATAGCCTAGTATAATACATTAAATATTTGCAAGGTGGGTCAAAACAGCTATTTTAAGACAAGGAAAAAGATTTCAGCATAATGTCCCCCTCTCACATGAAGAGACGATGAATTACCAAGGTGTCATCCAATAGCTAGACGCGTGGTCGTACGATGGATGCGGATGTTTTTCCCCAACTCAGACATGTATTTAATAATTGTAGAAATCCAAAAGAATCGGCATCTAATCTCGAAGTCGTGAATGAACCTGTGGGTTGGCTTAACTAGGCTCAGCCACTGAGCTGCCTCAGCTAACCAAGAAACAGTACGTGATGATTATGGTAACTTGCATATGTCTTAATCTTACATATTTAGTTTCAATAAACCATTTGTACCAATGGCTCTGGAGCTTGGAGGAAGACTAAAAGGAAAGTGTAAGTGACTCTCAGCAGGGTGTGGGCCTATGCAGCAGAGCTATCCTTGAGGGAGAAGATTAACAAAGCCCTTTCTTCCAGTATCAGGACAGTCATGAGTGACAGCCCTAATCCAAATGGGCCACTAGAGCTAAAAGGCTAGACCCTTCCCTCTTCAGCTCTGAGCTATAACGGGTTTTCTCCCCACAGGCAGAGGCAAGGAGCTTGCAATGGGGAAGTTTTCAGTGAATGAGCACCACGACGTAGTTGTTTCTGATCCCTCCCCATTCCGTTGTGAAAAGAAGCAAAGGAGGCAAGAAAAATGCTGAATCTACAGGACAAAAGAAGGGACAGTGCCGTCCTTATCAGTACTAGTCCTGGTGGATGCACCGCTTTTCAGCTACACGATGCTACTTTGTTTCCCTTCACTTCCTGTTTCCATCCATTCCCCTCTGTTGTGATCTGGAATCCATTCTAACCCTCAGCGTCTTACGAAGCTGATCCTTAAAGACCTGCAAAAGCAGGTTACTTTTGAGGTACTTAGTCACATCATGTACAAATAGAGCCATTATAGACAACATAGCTTTACAGAGATCTGCCACTAGCAATTAGGGAGTTAATGCTCCAAAACCGAAGCAAGGAGCCTAGAGTGTTGCCACTTTATGGAAAACAAAAAACTTGGAGCAGGACTCTATAGCAGCTGCCCAAGATCTGATGGCATGAGATTTCTGAGTAATTCATCTGTCTGCTATGAATGATTCTATACTTGGGCTGAGACATAGTTCTGGTGAGAGTTTTATTCTCTCAGGACATTATAAAGGAGGCAACATAAAGTAAAGGAAAACAAATACCACAGTGGAAATCCAGTTTTGCCTCAAACTAGCTGGGAGACCACAGGTAAGTCATGGAAGGCCTCAGTTTTTCTGACTGCAATTATTATACTGGACTGGATGGTCGTGAAGTCCTTTTCATAGCCAGACATTTTGTATAGCCACAAAAAAGCTTAAATCTCTGAGGTCCTGAAAGAAAATGGTACATCCCTCCCCATCCCCACCACCATTTAGGCTAGTTTTACTGAGTTTTCCACAGGTCCCCTGATAACACTTCCTCTTAGGCTGGGCATGGATGAGGCAGGCAGATCACCTGAGGTCAGGAGTTTGAGACCAGTGTGGGCAACACACAAAGGGAGACCCTGTCTTTACAAAAAATTTAAAAATTAACTGGGTGTAGTGGCACATGCCTGTGGTCCCAGCTACTGGGGAGGCTGAGGTAGGAGGATCACTTGAGCCCAGAAGGTCAAGGCTGCAGTAAGCTTTGATTGTGCCACTGCACTCCAGCCTCAGTGACAGAGACCCTTTCTCAAGATTAAAAAAAAAAAAAAAAAAGTACATGCGTACTGACAGCTAGCCATTTAGTAGAAATGGCCCATGCCTTCACACAACTTTGTATAACTAGAAAAAGCCGTTTTTTCTCTCCCTATGCCCAAGCCTATTCCTTTAGGCATGCAGGTAACTCATCCGACACCCCGATTCCCATTTCTCCTAATTCCAAAACAGGTAACCCTAAGAAATAACTCCTACAAGGAGAGAAAGTCTCAAGTGCCAGTCAGCAGTCATTTGGTGATGGTAGGTAGGTCTAATGCTACAGAGAAGCTGTGTCCAGCAGAACCCAATTCCATAGGAATCCAAACTCCCAGGCTGGTGGGCAGCAGTGCTGGGGACAAGTTCACTGCTGAGTCAGTCTGGAAGACCCCACTGGAAGATTTCATGGTGACATAGACCCTGGAACTGCATTGTTATAGATGGCATTCACACTGGCAGAGAGGCTGCAGCTCTGTCACCCACAAACAACCAGCCCACTCGCCACACAAGACAGTAGCAGTAGCTTCAGCAAAGCCAGGACCTTGTTCGAGTCCTGAGTGGTGGCTTGTGGGAGTAGGAGTGGGACTTAGATTTCGGGGTCTGGTTTGTTTCCTTCTTTAGTTTCTTCTGATCCACTTCACTGCTTTTGAAGGTATCCTTTCCCCACTCCCGAGGTTCCTTAGCTTGCTGCTTGGCCTCAGGTTTCTCTGCCTCTCCTGCTTCTAAACCCACCTGCTGCACGGCCTTCACTTCTTGTGACACCTCGCATGCGTGCTTACATTGCCTCTTGTCCAAGCAATCACCTGCCACCTTGACAGGACGGGATCCAGGGAGTTACCTTACAGTTCCAGACACTTCAGGTTCTTAAGCTAAGCAAAGCCGACAGGCAGGGTGACCAGCCTGCTAAGGAGAACCAGGTGCTGGAGGTTGACTAGATTGCTCAAGTCTGTGGGCAACTGTTACAGCCCACTTTTTCTTCTCCCCTCTGTGCCCTGCCATCAAGACAGTCTCTGTCATCCAGGCTTAAGTGCAGTGGTGCAATCACGATTTACTGCAGCCTTGACCTCCTAGGCTCAAGCCATCCTCCTGCTTAGCCTCCTGAGTAGCTGGGACCACAGGTGCATACCACGTCCAGCCTTTTTTTGGGGGGGGGCGGGGCGGGGCGGTAGAGACAGGGTCTCATTGTGTTGCCCAGGCTGTCTCCAACTCCGGGCCTCAAGCGATCCTCCCACCGCCTGCAGATTGTTCTTAATCTAGCCTCACCAGGCATGTGAGGCCACGCAGATTCAACAGTAGAGCCTCAGATTTCTTGCATAACAGATCCAGCATGGGGGCCTTTGGAAGGGCAGCCAGCTGCTTGAGGACCTTCATTCAGGTTGTCCAGGCTCAGGTCCAGTTCATTGTCTCCTGCTTGTCACAGAGGCTCCCACCCTTGCTAACAGCCTTGGTCATGTTGACACTGGCTAAATGGGCTCAGTTCCAAGGTTCCCAGGCATGGGGGAGGGGAGCTGAAATGCCTTTGTCAGTTCTGTGGCCCCCACCCAACTCACAATGCCTGTGCCTTCCACCCTGAGCCCCAGGCCTCACTCCCACTGGTGCCACAATGACGACCGGGATCAGGATTTTTCCTTTTGCCATCCACACGTAGCACCAGAAAGCCCCCTGACTGATGTTAGGTATCAACCCAGGACCTCTTAAAATCAGAAAGAAATCAAGAAGTGGAGATGAGTGAAAAAGGGGAGGTTTTTATACGAATTCTCTATTTGGTTGAATTATAATAGGAAGCCCATTCCCGCTTGCGCTCTCCTCCATAAGGCACACACATAGGCGCATATGCAAACTACTTCACAGTTTTAGGGGCCTTGTAAATTCCAGTCTATAATCCCCTATATTTTTATCCATTTAAAGCTCTCAGTCTACACCTTGTAGCTGTGAGACATTCCTCCGCTCATTATGGACTTCTGGAAAAACAGGTGCAAATGGTTCAATTGCATTTGTTTACGGAGACTCACCTGTGTCATTCTAAGGTAGCTCCAAACTCCCAGAGTACCAAGATTTATATGCTTGCCATGCTGTCTATCTTATAATTTTGAGACAGAGTCTCACTTTATCAACACACTGCAGCCTTGACCATCCAGGCTCAAGGATCCTCCCACCTTGGCCTTCAGAGTAGCTGGGACCACAGGTGTATACCACACCTACCTAATTTTTATTTATCGTGGTTAGGTCTTGCTATATTGACCAAGCTGGCCTCTAATCCCTAAGGTGGTCCTCCTGCCTCAGCCTCCCAAAGTGCTGGGATTATGGGTGTGAGCCACTATGCCTACCAGAGGCTATTTCCTATTCCATTTTATTCATCTAATCCATTCTAAGAATGAAAGTTGAGTAGTAGCTCATAATGACCAGTCATTTCTGCCTCTGGAAACCTGTTTACAGAGCTCTCTGCCAGGTGGCTTCCAGGATATATGGCCAAGGTGACCCTCCCACCCGACTGCACAATGGCACCTTGACAGGCTGAATCGTCAGCATAGGAAGTGTGAGGGACTACAACTTCTCTAATCGATCTGTGTAATGCAATGAACATGCCTTGGCACTAACCCAGAAGTGCTCCAGCTTTGGATAAAACATTGATCATTTCAAATGAAATCGATCAAAGAATCCATTATCGCCTCTCTTCTAGAAACCGATCTGTCATCTCACACACATTAGGTGAAAACCGGAGTTGTCCAAACAGATGACATATATATTAGCCACTCACAAGCCGGACAAAAGAGAGCCAAACCTTTCATTGCAAAAGTTACTTAGCTCACTCACTTTATCTGAAGTATCTTTGAAGTGTCACGTTTTCGGCCTCGCAAACCGTCTAGAAACCACAGACGTTTGCATAGTCCAAAGAAAATGAGGGCTTGTCAGTCTGGCTTCCACATTTGTCTTGACAGAAGTCCTTGAGACAACTGTCTTTGGGGGTCTCCATCGCCTTAAACATGAGCACTATAGAAACTAGATTTTATTTGGTCTCCAGACAGCCCCCTAAGGTAGCTAAAGCCTATAGACCATCAACATAAAAATCAACCGAATATGGGATTTTTAGTTCAGGGACCAATTCTATTTTTGAAATGTTTGGGTGTCACTGGTCTTTAGCAGGATGTCTGCAAAGGATAAATGGGTTACTTATGCCTGGGCAGCCCGACCCTGAATGTATGGCATTGTGGTAAGAGTTGAGGCTCTCACAGACTCACAACTCATGAAGTACCGATCCCTCTGGGGAAGAGAGAAGGACCAGAGATCCAGTCTGCTTATCTATGGCCAATAATTTAAATCAGTTCCACCTAGATAATAAAACCTCTATTTAAAACGCCTAAACATTGAGATTTGGGCTGGGTGTGGTGGCTCACACCTGTCATCTCAGCACTTTGGGAGGCCAAGGCAGGAGGATGGCTTCAGGCCAGTAGCTCGAGGCTACAGTGAGCCAAGATCTCAAACCATTGCGCTCCAGCCTAGGTGATGAACAAGACTTTATCTCAAAAGAAACTGGGCGAGCTTCCATGTGAGTGAACACATTGAGATATTGAGATGGTAAAGCACATGGAGAGAACATAAAAACTCCACATCCTCCCACCTCCATGCCTTGTCCTGTACATCTCTTCCCACTAGCTGTTCCTGAATTAATATCCTTATCATAAACAAATGTTAGTAAATATTTTTCTCAGTTTTGAGATTCATGACCTAGGGGAGGGGAAAGAGGTCATGGAAACCCCCCAAATTTGTAACTGGCTGGGCACAAGTGTGGGTAACTTGGGCACCCCATTTTGCAGCTAGTGTCTAAAAGGAGCATACTTATGGGACTTAGCCCTTAACCTGTGCAGTCTGCACTAAATCTGGATGGTTAGTACCAGAACTGAATTGAATCGTTTGGCGCCCCATTGATGTCCCAGAGTTAGGAAACATTTCAGAGACATGTGCAAGCTGTCACAGCGGTTCAGCCCTTTCTCATCTACCTGTGTTGTGTGTACCATTCTCTCTGGAGCGATAAGGGCCTCGACTCTCATCTTTGGCCAGGGATCTTCTCCATCTTCCCTGCTGGGTCTGAGGAGCAGCAGCAGCATTAAAGCTTGCATGTGTTTTACACCACATAAGGCTGAGTCCTCTGAACGTTATTCATTTTATAGGAAGAAAAATGTCTCTTTTACTTATGGAATAAAAAGCAATTCACTAAACTGATATAGCCCTGAGCAGAGGGAGAATAGGGTGTGAGCATATTTTCCCCCTGCTTCTTGCTGGCCCATCACGTATATAGATGCAGGCAGCCAGAATGAAGGAGCTTAGCTGCCACAGGGACTAGGCAAACCTGGGCAGACGCCAGCATGGGCACCTCCAGGGAAGGCAGACCCACCCTTTTCAGCACTCAGCTTCTCTGGGGACACCTGGACTTGTAATACTTGGTGCAATTCTTTCACTCCCCATTCAGTATCGCCAACCAAGATGCCACCCAGTCCTGGGAAACCTACCTGGTTCTAGTGCCCAGCTCCAGGTCAGAACCCAGCCCTATCCTCTCAAATCCACACAAAGAAATTGTGCAGTTTTTTCCTTTTCTGAAACTGCCTCGCTCTGTCACCCAGGCTGGAGTACAGTGGTACGATCTTAGCTCACCTCAACCTCCGCCTCCCTGGTTCAAGCAATTCTCTGCCTCAGCCTCCTGAGTAGCTGGGACTACAGGCACCTGCGACCACTCCCGGCTAGTTTTTTTTTATTTTTAGTAGAGACGGGGTTTCACCATCTTAGCCAGGCTGATCTTGAACTCCTGACCTCGTGATCCACCTGTCTCAGCCTTCCAAAGTGCTGAGATTACTGGCATGAGCCACCGTGCCCAGCTAGCTTTTCCTTTTAAAAATCCTCAAATCAGAAAGGGTCTGATTATGTTCCATTCTTAAGCAGTAGAGGCTATCTCCTTCCAAGAGAGAGTTTCAGGGCTAAAACAGACATAGGTAACATGTAAGCAAATAACTGTGGTTCTGTTCCAATAAAGATTTACTAAGACAGGGAGCGGGCACATTTGACCTACAAACCATGGATCGCCAATCTTGGGTCTACATGGAAGCCTGGATGACTGCCTTTATTTCATTCTGTTTATTATTGAGGTAGATCTGGGGCTTTTCCTTCACTGATATTTAATGATACATGCTGAATGTCAAAGTACTGCTCAGTTAAAATTCTATGTATTTCACGGATGCTATTTTTCTCCCTTTGCTCTTATACGTATGTGCTTGCTCTATTGCATGGTTTATATATAGACAAAAAAAAAAAAAACCTTTTCTTAGTCACTGACCAGTTGGGTTTTTTAGTAAAGCAGTTCTAATATGACAATTGTTTTTGATAATTGCGAGTTTTGCGCTCTGTTGCCCAGGCTGGAGTGCAACGGTGCGATCTCTGCTCACCGTAATCTCTGCCTCCCAGGTTCAAACAATTCTCCTGTCTCAGCCTCCCGAGTAGCTGTGAATACAGGCATGCACCACCATGCCCAGCTAATTTTGTATTCAGTAGAGACGGCGTTTCTCCATGTTGGACAGCCTGGTCTTGAACTCCCGACCTCAGGTGACCCACCCACCTCGGTCTCCCAAAGAGCTGGGATTACAGACATGAGCTACTACACCTGGCCACAATTGGTTATTCTTAATAAACGTCCTCACTTTGTTAAACAGATCCTATAAATGCACACTCAGAACTTCTAAAGATCGTTGGTAATTGTATCAATGTAATAGTTTTCCATCAAAGGTAACTACCTTTTAAAATTCTGTTTTGCATAATTTCAGAGTACAAAGATTGCTCTTTTGAGTACTTCTATAAAAAATGTATCCTAAAGCAAGGCAGCACGTGTCTCAAGCTTTTTCGGAAGACTTTTTAAAGATGGGTCTCACTTTCTTGCCCAGGCTGGCCTTGAACTTCTGACCTCAAACAGTCCTCTGGTCTCACCCTCCCAAAGCACAGAAGTTCTTTTTGATCCAGAACTACTCAGCAGTAGGCTGGGCACGGTGGCTCACACGCTTGTAATCCCAGCACTATGGAAGGCCCAGGCGGGCAGATGACCTGAGGTTGGGAGTTCGAGACCAGCCTGACCAATATGGAGAAAACCTGTCTCTACTAAAGATACAAAATTAGCCAGGTGTGGTGGCACGTGCCTTTAATCCCAGCTACTAGGGAGGGCGAAACAGGAGAATAGTTTGAACCCAGGAGGCAGAGAGATTGTGGTAAGCCGAGATTGCATCCATTGCACTCCACCCTGGGCGACAAGAGTGAAACGCCATCTGGGAAAAAAACAAACAAACAAACAAAAACTCAGCCGTTTAAGGAATTCGTAGCTCAGCCAAATCATGGCCTTAAAGAATGAACCACCTTGGTCCCACACTCCCAGTAGGGATGGCTTCTGTCTCTCCATTTTGCCAACTCGGGCTGTGCATTGCATACTTCTAGAGAATGTTGTGAAGATTAAACTATCACAATACCAGGGAACCATGGTCAGTCATTTGGTGTAAGCTTGATTGCAGCTGAAGAGTAAATGGAAAGGGGTATAGTCCTTGGTCTCTAACTCCCACCTCTTATGCTGGGCCTGCCACAGATTTGCTGAATGGAAATGTCAACATCTTTCTGTAATGTTTCCTCATCTCTCAAACAGGCTAACAGGACTAGATCTGATGTTCTTGAACACCTCAGTCTTAGCGATCTATTTTACTGAAACTCTCCTAGTGGCCCTCCCATGTTATCCATCATCTGGGAGCAATGTTTCTGAAACTTTTTTCCCCCCATTATCACCCCCCCGGCCCACACCAAGGAGCTTTTTTACATTTTCTGATTGCAACCCTCTTTTTGTAATCTTCAGTTTCCCCTGTGGTACTATCTTACATAATTATAAGATTATATACTATTACATAACTGTTATGTTTTATAAGAATATTAAAACTAGGAAATTGAGTATCAAACTTGAGATGAAATGCCAAAAAAAAAAAAACTAGTAAAATGACACATTCCGTATTTTCAGATTTGCCCAACCCTATCATACAAAGGCAGCTAAGCATGGTTTCTGCCCATGAAGGCCTATAGTCTCATAAGGCTTCCACAGTTCAAAAAAGTCCCTTATATACTGTGGTTTACGAGAAATACATGAGAGAAAATGCTAACTCCAGTAACATTTTCTTAATCTTTCATTCAAAAAACAATCCACTATGTTGAAGGAGTTGTAAGAGAAATAAAAGTATATTTAGTATCTAGACCAATTCCAGGTAATGTATGTGCCTATTTCACGCTGTCACACAACCGCACACCCAAGTGTGGACCATGCACAGTGACTTCCTTTTAAAAGCTACACTGTTAAAGAAAAAAAATTCCTCATGACACTTGTTAAAGAACAGGAAAACAGACTTTATATAGGACCATTCCAATAGGTATAGGAACCACTCCAGTGGTGTTTTGCAGTAAAGAATGAGCTCAACTCCTAATACAAGAAAAAAGTGGGGATTTATAACTCAAAGATCTATCTCTCGACTCCCCAAGGGTGAAGAAGTCACAGGATGAGAAATTACTAACAGAAAACATCTAGGGTCAGCCGGGCATAATGGCTCACCTGTAATACCAGCACATCGGGAGGTGGAGATGAGCGGATTACTTGAGGTCAGGAACCCAGAGACCAGCCTGGCCAACATGGCAAAACCCTCTATTAAAAATACAAAAGTTAGCCAGGCGTAATGTCACACACCTGTAATCCCAGGTATTGGAGAAGCTAAGGCATAAGCATTGTATGAACCTGGGAAGCGGAGGTTGCAGTGAGCCGAGATCGCACCACTGCACGCCAGCATAGGCAATAAAGCGAGACTCCATCTCAAAAAAAAAATTCAGGGTAAGCATATTCTGCATAAACCTAACACAATTCTTGCTGAAAGCAGACCAGAGTAAGTATCACCTATGGACAGTGGAGGAGCAAAGACCACATCAAATTCTAGGATGGGGGATTCTGGCAAACTGACTTAGCAAGATTCCTGCCCAAATTGGATAACACAGAGATGAAAACGGAAGCCCAAAAGTCAGGGCCTACGTGGAAAGGGTTTAGAGAAGCCCGATTAAAGTTTGATCAAAAAAAGAAGCTTTGTCAACAAAGAGAAAAAAAACAAAGGTAACTCCACAGTGGAGAATCTTGGTTCACGACAGCCTCAACCTCCCAGGTTCAAGCAATCATCCCATCTCAGCTTCTCAAGTAGCTGAAAGTACCAGCATGCACCACCAGGCCCAGCTAATTTAAAATGTGTCTTTCTAACTAGCTGCCCAGGTGATACAAATCCTGCTGGTTCATGACCACACTGAAAAGAATCTAAGTATGCTTCTTGAAAAAAACCAGTGTCACAGAAACCATTTCAAGTAAGACTCTTTCTGCTCCAATCTTCCACGGCCTGATATTGGGAATGAGCTTGCTGACGTTTACTGGAGTTCTCCTGGAATATCCCCTTCTCTTCCGACAACGCTACTATGTAATTTCTTACTGCTCAGTATCTGTGTAGCTAGCACAGCTTTTTAAGTTTAGGCAATTTTTAAACTTCAGGAAAGAAAAGTAGAGAAGAGGTAAGATGAACACTACATTGTCTACCTCTTATTAGGTTTGTGAGTTAATTGTCCTAATAATCTTTTTAAGTGACTATTTCTATTCTACAAGTCAGAAAATTTTGGCATGTTCTTTTCCTTCTAAGCTAAAGGTGCACACGCAGACAAAGTGAGTAGGGCAAACAGATTCAAGTTTTCCTATTTACAACCAGCCAAAAAATAAGTCAAAGAAGCAAAGAAAACAGCAAGTATTTTCTACTCCCCTCAATTCCCTTTGCTCTTATTGACCCTACTGCAAATTTGCATGTCTTCTCCAGCTAGAACTTACTATAGTTGTTTGTCGTTAGCTAGTTCGTGGTTTTATTCTCGCTTTCTAAGCATTTTTAGTATTCTTTCTAAACACTCTGAAATCAGGATTTTCAGAAACAATTTTAAAGCAAAATACAGCTCCTATCTGTAGTACATTCCCTTTACAGACCCTCAACTCCCTCTTTTTTAAATCAAAGCAGTACAAAACATACCCTTTGGATTACCCTTTATATATGCTAGGCCTTGGGGCTGGGGGAAAAGGTTGTCCTTTAGCCCCAGCTGATTTCAGTTAAGCATCTTAAGGTAAAACTGATACTCCACCTGTACCTCTTTAACTGTGAACGAATTAGAGCAGGGCACCTCGTTCATCTCCAGGTCTTCTATCCAACCCTTCTCAAACGGTTTCGCAAGAGAATGAACCCCTGTACCCCTTGTAAGACTTAGAGAAATGTATCAGACCCCTCACTTGGAGACTGATTCATTCAGAGTGGGCTGGAGCCTAGAATCTGGTATCCGCTCCATCGCCCCAACTCCACGAGCTCTGGGGTCCCAGCAATTTGGAAATCTTTTTTTTTTTTTTCTTTTAATAGAACTAGAGGTCTCATTATGTTGCCGGGGTTGGACTCCAACTCCTGGGCACGAGCGTTCCTCTTACTTTGACCTCCCAAAGTGCTGAGATTACAGGCATGAGCCACCTCACCTGGCTTTCTTTTTTTTTTTTTAATCGAACTATTCAGTTAGTTATGTTCCAGGTCGAGCATCCCTACATCCAAAATACTTCAAACTTTAAAACTTTTTGAGTGCCAACACGACGCCATAAGTGGAAAATTCCATAGCTGACCTCCTATGATGAATCATGTTTCATGCACAAAATTATTTAAAATATTTTATAAAATTAGCTTCAGGCTATGTGTATAAAGTGTATATGAGACATAAATAAATTTCATGTTTAGACTTGGGTCCTATCCCCACGATATCTCATTAAATATGTGCAAATATTCTAAAATCAAAAAAAGAACAAAATGAAAAAACAAAAACTGAAACCCTTCTGGTCCCAAGCATTTCCAATTAGAAATATTCCACCTGTACCTCTTTAACTGCCAGCGAATTAGAACAGGGCACGTTGTTCGTCTCCAGGTCTTCTCTCCAACCCTTCTCAAATGGTTTCGCGAGAGAATGAACCCGTATACCCCTTGTAAGACTTAGAGGAAGAGGAAAGAAGCACGCGAAGCGGCTTCACAGGTTTATTCTCCAAAATAAACGGGGCCTCTGGCCAGTTTCAGTCAGGAACAGTCCCTTTCACAGACTAAAGATATTTAAGGGTTTAGAAAGCGGAGAGCTTATTGTAGGTTCAGCATGTTTCTGTGTGAGGGAAAGTTGATTACAGCGTTGGTCGGAGGGAAGGCTATCTCAGGGCTGGCATGTTTCTGGTTATGCTGACATTAGCCGTTAGGCTGATGTTTTGGAGCTAGATTGAGGCTTTGTTTGTTTGTTTGTTTAATCAAGAGAAACTTAAAATGGCACTGTTTGTCCAAAATGGCGATGCTCCTGCTCTGTCAATGCAGTCCCTATAGTTATGAAAAGGACGAGGGGTGGCGTGTTCTTTCTGGCTATTTCCTGCTGAGGGTGCCTTGGAGAGTTCTCTAGTTTTGGAGAGTGAACCTGTCTTTGACTGTTAAGCCACTTGTCGTGTTTCTTTCCTCTTTCTTTAACTCTTACACCCTTAAGTACGAAATGAATTAACTTCTTCCCTACATATCTAGGGTACCATCACTGTGCCATCCTTGGGAGGAATGAGAAAATAATCACTGCAATAATTTTATGGAGGGCTAATTTTTCCTGTAGGACACTGATGGAGAAAGGCTACTGCCCAATGACTAGAAAAAGGCCTGGAATGGAGTTCACGCCCTCAGAGCTCGTGCAAGACCCATCTATGAACTACACGCATATTGACTCGTTATCCTCACATCAACCCTGGGAGGCAGACACTGTTAATAACCTCATTTTATACATGAGGAAACTGTTGCATTGTTAAAGCTTAATCAATTTTATTTGTTCCCCATCACTGCTGTCACAAATTGCCACAAACTCACTGACTTCACACAACACAAAGTTATTATCTTATGGTTTGGGAGGTCAGACGTTCAAAGTCGGGCTCCTTGGGTTAAAATCAAGGTGTCAGTGGAGTTGGTTCCTTCTGAAATTCTGAGGGGAGAATTTGTTTCCTTGCCTTTTTCATTTTTATTTTTATTTTTTGAGACGGAGTCTCACTCTGTCAGGATGGGGTGCAGTGGCGCCATCTTGGCTCACTATAACATCTGCCTCCTGGATTCAAGCAATTCTCATGGCTTAGCCTCCCAAGTAGCTGGGACTAATTTTGGTATTTTTAATACAGACAGGGTTTCACCATGTTGGCCAGGCTGGTCTCAAACTCCTGACCTCAGGTGATCTGCCCACCTCAGCCTCCGAAGTGCTGGGGTTACAGGCGTGAGCCACTGTGCCCCGCCTTCCTTGCTTTTTTCAACTTCTAGAGGCCTCCCAAATCATTTAGCGAATAATCCCTTCCTTGATGCACTCCAACTTCTTGTTTTTATTTGTTTCTAAAAAGCAGTTCTGTAACTCTCAACCCAGAGATATTAAAAGTGTTTATAGGCACAGTATTCGTAAATCAAGTAAACTGTCATGTCCTCTTTAAGGACAAACTTCCAGAGATTTGAATATAAATTTCCATATGTGTTATCGATTGTTGTGTAACAAATGGCCCCCACAAATTAGTAGCTTAAAACAGCATTTATGATGTCACAGTTTTTGCCTTTTCATTACCTTTCTCTACAGACCTACGTAGACAACTTTTGTATATGCATATAGAATAGCTTTTTTGAGTGTATACAGCTGTGTATAAAAGCAGCTGATAGTAGTCTTGTGTCAACTGGATTTTTTTCACTTGTGCATTTGCTACATTTTTCAGGAGGTTGATTAAAGTTGTACGTGCTTAGTATATGAGAAAAAAACTGCTTCTGTCTCTGGGCCTCTCACAAGGTGGCAATTAAGGTGTTGGCAAGGGTTGTAGTCATCTCAAGACTTAACTGGAGTCCTTGTGTACATGAATGTGCAGGGTGTGACTCAGTTTCCAAATTCACTCATGTGGCTCTTGGCAGAAGACGTAAGTTCCTTGCTAAATGGGCCTCTCTATTGGACAGCTCACAGTGTGACACCTGACTTTTTTCAGAGGAAGTGAGCAAAGAGCCAGAGAGGTGCAGCACCCAAGATTGAAGCCACAGTGTTTTTTTGTTTTGTTTTGTTTTGTTTTTTTCGAGACGGAGTTTTGCTCTTGTAGCCCAGGCTTCAGTGCGATGGCGTGGTCTCGGCTCACTGCAAGTTCCACCTCCTCAGTACAAGCAATTCTCCTGCCTCAGCCTCCTGAGTAGCTGCCACAGACTTCTTATGACTTAATCTTGGATGTGCTATCCCATTTCTTCTCCATATTCTTCACATAAGAAGAATGTCAGTCAGTCCAGCCCACATGCAAGAAGACGGGATTTCAAGAGCATGAATACCAGGGGTAGGGTCACTGGAGGGCACATTGGAGGCTGTCTTTTTTATACCCTTTGATCATTAAGTCAGGGATGTCCTTAATGAACATGCAGCATTATTAAGATTCTAGACTAAATGGCTCAAATGCATGTTGGATTATTCTTCTGAGCTTATTGTTTATTTAGATAAAAATTATTAAGAATAAAATATATTGGGAGAAAAAAGGAAGAGGAGGAAAGGAGGAAATTATCTTTAATTCCCCCACACTAACATACATTTTTATTTTTATCTTTAGTTCTTATTCAAATATATAAATATTTTTACATGATTATAATTATTTTTAGTCTTTTGTGTCCATTTTTTAAATACTTGGCATCATACTACAAAGCATCAACCACATTTCTAGACAATCTTCATAATTCTTATTTTATTTTATTTTTGTTGAAATGGAGTCTCACTCCGTCACCCAGGCTGGAGTGCAGTGGTGCGATCTCGGCTCACTACAACCTCCACCTCCTGGGTTCAAATGATTCTCCTACCTCAGCCTCCCGAGTAGCTGGGATTACAGGCTTGCACCACCACCATGCCTGGCTAATTTTTGTACTTTTTTAGTAGAGATGGTATTTCGCCATGTTGGCCAGGCTGGTCTTGAACTCCTGACCCCAAGTGATCCGCTAGCCCTCGGCCTCCCAAAGTGCTGGGATTACATGCGTGAGCCACCGTGCCCGGTAGCACCATCATTTTAACACACTAGAGATCTTCATTATCGCAAAATTACTCGTTCTCTTAAAGTAAGACTTTACATCCTCCTAAAATGTAATCAAACTTTTATTATAAATAGATGAAAAGCTGTAGCTATAAACTATGAGAATAAGTTTATTTTATATTTATCCAAATGCAGTTCAAAATAGCAACTTCACTGAATCTTAGAAATAAAATGAATAAAATGTCAATTTTTTGGAGGAGATGGTTCATTTTTTCTACAAAACTGTGTGACAGCATTGCAGACCTTACCCTTCACAATTGACTTGAACATTAACATCATAAAGAGGGTCCTGTTTACAAAAGAATAGTCAAGAACTTCATGAATTTTTAACATTGGGTTTTTTCTAACCCTTTAATCCAAATATAGTTTTTAAGTGTCCATCATCGTCCTTTATCCAACTCAACTGTTAGTTTTCTTCTGTGACTTCCTTTGCCTATAAATGAAGCAGTTCTCTGAAATCATCCAAATTGATTTTATGAAAGCCCACACTTTTGGAAAGATTTGTAATTCTGCTTTGCAATCTATTTACATTGACTGTACTTGCATTGTATTGCTAAATGTTGCTTATCAGTTGTCAATCAAAAAGATATTGATAATGGTCAGGGATAAATCAGAAGTTACTGTCAATAATGAAGATATGTTTTATGGGTATTTGATTGGTGAGAAATTCATTACTGAGCAATTTCATTTCATGTTTTAATTCTCCTGATTGTAATATGGTGACTATGGAGACTCAAATATTAAATATTGGTGTAAAGACATCCTCTTGTCATTCAATCTTGTCTACATTTTGAGCACGAGACGTTTTTTACATGTATAATGATAGTCCCAATAGTAATAATGACAACGGTTACTTTATTTAGTGTTCTATTCTGTGCCAAGCATTGGATAATATTGATGAAAAGGTTAACCACTGTAATGTAGTATAAGGGCTTATGTATTAAAATGAATATGATGAATCAGTGAATAGTGCAGGAAACGGTATTTGGGAAAATATAACATAGTCGGACAACTTAGCTTCAATATGCATTAAACATTTTTATTTTTCCTTTCTCTTGGGTTTCAAGATGTAACCTTGAGGTAAACTGCAGAAGCCTTTCCTTATCCTTAAAATAGACTCCACGGCCCTCACATTCTCGCTCTCTTCACATTTATCTAACTGTGTGCCAGCATCTAATTATGTGTCGTCTTAGAAGTTCTAGGAGCTAATCTTGAAACAGACCAAGCCTGGAGACCCAGTTGCAAAGTTGCACAGATGGCTTCAAGCTGGCGAATTAACAACCCTGCCATTGTTGAGAGGACATCAGCCTGATGTCCAGGTGGACTGGGACCCAAGATGGCCACCAGAACAAGACACGAGGACATTGTACTCAGCCCAACTCTTGCATGCTTTCCTTATCAAGTTTTCCCTTTTTAAAACCCCTGCCTTCCCCCTCAACCACAACTGAAGCAGTTACTTTGGATAGGAATCCAACTGCTTCCGCTTCAATAGTTTTGGTTAATAAAGTCACTTTCTTTCTACCAGAGCTTGCTCTTGTTAATTGAACTCTGCAAATGGCGAGCACCTGGACCTGCATTCTATTACAATAATATGGAGGAGACTTTTATTAGGTAAAAATTGTAAGAGGCCATTGTTTTGGACTAAGCTCCTGCACTAGGCCCCAACGGAACTGATTAAAAATCAAAATGGAGTCACTCATGTTAAAGTTACATGTCACCAAACCTAAACTAAGTATTTGTCTGACCATCTTAGAAATCCAGAGAAGGAAAAATAGCCAATTTCCCAAACAGGCCAGTTTAATTCTTCAGTTTTTCTATTGTTCTGTCTTCTTGTACATGCCTTTCAAGGAAAAGTAACTTTGACAAGTAGTGAATACACTCTGTATATGCTCTGTTCTTGGTTTCTGTTTTCTGCGGCCTTACTGTCTTCCAAGGCCAGCCTCCCCTGCTTGGCTCACTGGAACACTTACTCTATCTTATGGAACAAAGTGTTGCCCTATCCTACAATCATCAGGTCAGTTGAGATCTTTAAACTTAATTTGTTGTAATTTTGGTTTTTGACAATTCAAATTGTTTAAATCTCGAGAAAAGAAGATTAAGATGAATGAAGAATAAAGCTCAAAATCATCCAACAGCAGCAGAGGGCTCAAGTGAGATAAACTGCCTTGGATAGGGGGCCCGTCCTCATGTTCCTACTGTATGAATGAAAAGTCCATCTAGGCCAGGGGCAGTTACTCACTCCTGTAATCCTAGCACTTCGGGAGGCCGAGATGGGCAGATCACTTCAGGTCAGGAGTTCGAGACCACCCTGGCCAACATGATGAAGCCCTGTCTCTACTAAAAATACAAAAATTAGCCAGGCATGGTGGCGCATGCCTGTAATCTCAGCTACTCAGGAGCCTGAGACAGAAGATACCGCTTGAACCTGGCAGGTTGAGGTTTCAGTGAGCCGAGATCACACCACTGCACTCCAGCCTGGGCAACAGAGTGAGACTTTGTTTAAAAAAGGAGAGAACAAAATTGTCCACTTGCAAATGAGGCAGCACAACTAGAGATGGAGTGATACACGGTCTTGTTAGCTTTGCCTGGGGAGCCAAGAGGGATTTGGTGGGGGGAGATTTATTTAAGAAAAAGTGAGGAACTCATTGCTGTAATTAAAACTGGTTGCAGCCAGGCATGGTGGTTCACACATGTAATCCCAGTTACTTGGGAGGACTGCTTGAGGCCCAGAGTTCCAGACCAGCCTGGAACTCCAGACCCTGTCTCAAAAAAAAAAAAAAAAATTAATTAGGTGGACATAGTGGTTCCTGCCTGTAATCCCAGTTATTCCAGAAGTGGAAGGATCACTTCAGTTCCACAAGTCGAGGCTGCAGGGAGCTGTAGCCGTAATCACGCCACTGCAACTCCAGCCCTCCAACCTAGATGACAGAGTCAGACCTGGTCTCTTAAAAATACAAAACAAAACAGAAAAACAAAAACTGGTTGAATCAAGTTTCCCAAGAAGCTAGTTTAGACTCATTGTTTTTGCAGATGTAGGCAAGGTAAATAAGCAAGGCATTTTCAAGAATAGTTTTTCTTGGCCGGACATGGTGGCTCACGCCTGTAATCCCAGCACTTTGGGAGGTCGAGGTGGGTGGATCACCTGAGGTCAGGAGGTCAAGACCAGCCTGGCCAACATGGTTAAACCCTGTCTCTACAAAACTACAAAGCATTAGCCGGGCATGGTGGCAGGCACCTCTAATCCCAGCTACTTGGGAAACTTAGGCAGGATAATTGCTTGAACTTAGGAGGCGGAGGTTGCAGTGAGCTGGGAAGTGCCATTGCACTCCAGCCTGGGCAACAAGAGCAAAACTCTGTCTCAAAATAGAATAGAGTAGAATAAAATAAGTTTTTCTCACCAGTTCTACCTAGAGTCAGAGCTGCATAAAAGGAACCCTAAAGCTGGGAAGTGGGAGATGACAGTCATTTTCTTGGCCTATGGGTTTTGATTAACGGACTTGTTTTGCTTGCAGTTGTGGCCATTTGCTGCCTTGATTGCTTTTCTGGCGTTTGGTGCCCCAGATAGTGCAAAGCCCACCTGAAGGAGTTAGGAGCAGTAGAATGAATGTGACCCCCAGGAAACCTTGGTGTACTTTACATATGCAATTTCAGTTACCCTGCTTAGCAGGTGGTAGTGTTCTACAGACGAAGAAACTAAGGTAGTGGAAGGTTAAATTGCCTACAGCCATGCTGATTAAATATTGACTCAGGGATATAACCCAGGTAGGCTAACCTTGAAAGCAATCGTTCCTGAAAAAGACTGAATCGTCTCCTGCTAACTGTGAGTCAAGGGCACCTGTTAAGATAATCTGGGAAAGTTGCCCTTTCCAATACATATAAATATATATATACATATTTTTTTTTTGAGGCAGAGTCTCGCTCTGTTGCCCGGACTGGAGTGCAGTGGCTGGATCTCAGCTCACTGCAAGCTCCGCCTCCCGGGTTTACGCCATTCTCCTGCCTCAGCCTCCGGAGTAGCTGGGACTACAGGCTCCCGCCACCTCGCCCGGCTAGTTTTTGTATTTTTAGTAGAGACGGGGTTTCACCGTGTTAGCCAGGATGGATAAATATATTTTAAAAGTAGGAGTTATAGGAAAATAAAAACAAATTATTGCAAAGTAATTTTTTTCAATCAAAATGAATCCACATTTCTCTTTTGTATGCCAGAATAACTCACTCGGTCTCTCTCAATCTGTCTCTCTTTGTCTCTCTCTCTCTGTGTGTGTGTGTGTGTGTATGTATGTTTAACAGGCATCATCAAAGCAGCTGAGTTCCCCTCTACGCATGCAATTCTGGTCATTGATCTGCCAGTTCAAGGAGGGATGCCTGAGTTAACACCGTTATGGCTGAAGTGGGGACATCCTTTGCCCTGTGCTTCTCAGAGAAGTGATTCTCGGAAACCAGACAAAGGAAAAATAACTGGAAGAGAAGGCCACTTGAAATTGTGTGAGAATAAAGTGAAGAACCATTCACTCATTCATTCATGTGTTCTTTCAGCAAACAGGACACCAGTGAGTAGGGCCTTCCCGAACCACCAGCTCTAAAAAAGCCTCTCAAATGTTGATTACCAGAGGCTAAGAAGAGTAGTGGGGGGCTAGGATGGAGGTGATGATGGTTAATGGATATGAAAAAAATAGAATAAATAAGACTGACCATTTGATAGCACAACAAGGCAATGATAGTCCATAGTAACTTACATTTTAAAATAACTTGAAGGGTATAATTGGCTTGTTTGTAACTCAAAGGATAAATGCTTGTGGGAAGGGATACCCCATTCTCTATGATGTGCTTATTTCACACTGCATCCCTGTACCAAAACATCTCATAAATACATACATCTACTATGTACCCATGACAATTAAAAATAGAAGAAGAGGTCATAAATAAAACCACTGCTTTGGGTAATTAAAAAAAATAAAAGTCCTCAGGTGGTTCTCCACCTCTGAACCCTGTTCAGTTCTTCATAGCACATTTCACAATCTGGTGATGTGTTTGTCTGTCTGATGAATTATCTGTCTGCTTTTCTGGACTGCAAACTCCAAAATCATAGGGATTGTGTCTGTTTGGTTCAGTGTCCGTCTTCAGGACTGAACAGTGTCTGGAACTTAACAAGCATAGTGCTCAGCTAATACGAGCTGGTGAGTAAATGAGAAAGGCAGTGGATGGCTTCTGGAGAGAGGGAGGTGAAAACCTTTTTCCTGCATGTTGTGATTCTCTAATGAGGTCTTCGGATGTTGCTAGGATCTAGCAGCCTATTATTTCAAGGAAGATTCTTACTAAGGAGATGCTTAATTTAAAAATCTTTATTTCCACCTGGTGAGCAGTCTACCATTCAAGACTTCAGGGCTAGGGCAAGCTAGCTTTGGCCTACTACTTGGGGAGCTGTCTGAGATAAATACGTCTCAGATCCTTGGCTAGAGGTGCTGGGGAAGGAGGTGGGATTTGGATTGAGTGTTCAAGACTTACTGGGAATTTTGGGTCAGACGGACAGGGACGAGTTGGCATTTAAAGAGGCAGAGTTTCTGGAATGGGCTCCAACAGGTCTTGACTGAGGTCCCCAAAATTGTGCCTTTTTATCAAGAGAGGGTATTCACTCTCTTGTCCAGGCTGGAGTGCAGTGGTACAATCACAGCTAACTGCAGCCTTGAACTCCTGGGCTCAAGCCATCCTCTTGCCTCAGTCTCCCAGTACATGCTACCACACCCAGCTAATTGTCTTATTTTTAAAGTAGAGACAAGGTCTCCCGTTGTT
Source organism: Colobus angolensis palliatus (assembly GCF_000951035.1). Classification (NCBI taxonomy): domain Eukaryota; kingdom Metazoa; phylum Chordata; class Mammalia; order Primates; family Cercopithecidae; genus Colobus; species Colobus angolensis. The sequence goes on along the minus strand of NW_012115688.1, from coordinate 45,022 downwards.
GCCCAGGCTGGTCTTGAACTCCTGGCCTCAAATAATCTTCCCACCTCGACCTCCCAAAGAGCGGGGATTACAGGCGTGAGCCACTGTGCCTGGCCCAAACTTGCATTTCTAACAAGCTCCACCGTGATGCAGATGTTGTGGGGTCAGGAGACTATGCTTTGAAAACCACTGATGTAGTCAGAAGATCCCAGCTTGGTTCTTGGGAGCTCATCGTCCTTACAGGGTTGCTGTGAAGTCTAAAGGGACCAGTACAGTGTTCTCTCATTTAATAACCTATCACCTCTCTTGAAACAGGAGAAGGGCTTTTTCAAGGTTCACGATTTTTATTAATCAGAGCAAGATAATGACTGTGAAACCAAAAAGAGAAAGAATGTGCTGCTTGCAGTTCAAGAGTCAATCTTTTGTTCATTTATGTGACGAATCATCTTCGAGCTCCCCTTTCTCCAGGGTGGACTTGAGTATCACCTTCCCATCGATGTCTTCCCTTGCCACCTGTGTTTACATTTAGAAGCCTGTCTCTAAAACTCGCTACCTCCTCTTCTTTCCTTACTGTTTTCCATAGCGCTAATTTCCCAACACAGTGTAGATTTCCTGTGTTTATTGTGCCTACTTTCTGAATCGCCTGCTAACGTTTCAGCTCCATAAGGTCAGAGACTTGTATTCATATCATTCACTGTGGTCATCTCAGCACTTAGAATGGTATGTGGCACATAGTAGGTGCTTACAGTGAGTTGAATAGTGGCCCCCCCAAAATACACGTCCACATCCTAAGCTCTAGAACCTGTAAATGTGATCTTACTTGGGGGGAAAGAAAAGATCTTTCAGGATGTAATTAAGAATCTTGAGATGCTATCACGCTTGATTACCTGAGCGGGCCTTAAATCTAATGACAAGTATCTTTTTAAGCAACAGAAAGGGAAAAGCCATTGAATATGGAAGTAGAGATTAGGGTGATGTGACCATGGGCCCCTGAGCCACAAGAGGCTGTAAGAGGCAAGGAAAGATCACCCCCTACAGCCTTCAGAGGGAGCAGAGTGTGGCCTTGTTGATAACCTTAATTTCAGACTGACTTTTGACTTTCAGAACTATGAGAAAATAAATTAGTTGTAAGCTGCCCAATTTGTGACAATTTGTGAGGCTAACTCAAGGACACTACCATGTTCAGTAATTTGGTAATATGAATGAACGAGTAAACCAATGAGCTCCCAGTGTGTGGCAGGCACTGCACTGGGTACTGAAGACATAATGATAAACAAGACAGACAAGAGCAGTGTCATCTTGGAGATACAATTCTAGAGGGGGAGACAGACAATAAAACTGCAAATGATGAATAACTTATTAGTGATATTTTTCATAATGCTTTCCTATGAAAGAAATAAACAGGGTGACAAAGGTATTTGAAATGACAAGAGGAATGGGGCGCTGGTGAATGGTGCTGTTTCCTGAATACTTCAAACTGCCTGCCTTCTGGGTACTTCATAGGATTGTGCTTCCTCGGCCCCTTGTGGATGGGTAGGGTTATGAAACTTGTTCTCACCAATGCTTTGTGAATAGAAGTGACAGCTCATTTCATTGCCATTGTGAGACCCTCCAGAGCTCTCTTTCTTTATGCCATGGCAATTAGCAACCAGCGTCGCTTGAAAGAGTAGGTGTTCCACCATGCTGGGTTCCAGAGGCAGTAAATGCGGGGCAAAGCTCCCAGACAACACCCAAGGTTCATGAGCACGAGTGGGAAACAAATCTTTGTGTAGTTATAACCTCCTAAGATTTGGGGCTGTTTGTTACCACAGCATAACCTTGCTTATGCTAACTGTTATAGGTGCTTAGGGAAAACATCTCCAATGAATTAACGTTTGGTTTGTGATCTGAATTGTGAAAAGGATCCAGTCATGTGAAGACCAGGAAGAGAGCTTTTCAGGCAGAGGGAACAGATGCCAAGTCCCCAAGATAGGAAATGGCTTGGAGTGTTATGGAAACTGATGAGACACCAAGGGATAAAGTATAGTGAGTGAGGGGGGAATGCACAAGCCAAGCCAGAGACATAAACAGAGGCCAGATCAACCACAGCTTTATAAGCCATAGTCAAGGTTTTTTCTTTTTCTTTTCTTTTTTTAAGAGTTAGGGTCTCATTCTGTTGCTGAGGCTGGAGTACAGTGGCACAATCATAGCTCATTGCAGCCTCAAATCCTGGGCTCATGCAATCTTCCTTAAGTCCCTCAAGTAGCTGGAACTACAATGTTCACCACCACACCTGGCTACTTTTTTAAATTTTTTTATAGAAATGGAGTCTCAGGCTGAGCACAGGGTCTCATGCCTGCAATCTCAGCACTTTGGGAAACTGAGGTGGGCGGATGACAAGGTCAGGAGTTTGAGACCAGACTGACCAACATAGTGAAACCCTGTCTCTACTAAAAATAAAAAAGTTGGCCAGGCGTGGTGGTGCACCCCTGTAATCTCAGGTACTCAGGAGGCTGAGGCAGGAGAATCACTTGAACCCCGGGGGTGGAGGTTGCAGTGAGCCGAGATCACGCCACTGCACTCCAGCCTGGGCAGCAGAGTGAGACTCCATCTCAAACAAGCAAACAAACAAACAAACAAAAACACAATAAAAGAAATGGAGTCTCACTTTGTTGCCCAGTTTGGTCTCAAGCTCCTAGCCTCCAGTGATCCTCCCACCTTGTCTTCCCAAAGTACTACGATTACAGGCATGAGCCACTGCTCCCAACTCCAAAAGCCTGTATTTTATCTGAAGCACAATGGTAAGCAGTTTTAAGAAAGGCAGGACATAATCTAAATTACACTGAAAGGATCTCTCTGCTGGGAGAAGAAACTCGACAAGAGGCTGCTGAGAGTAAGGGCTTCGATGGAGGGCTTGGACTAGAGATGAGGTGGAAGGACTGGAGAGATTGGACACTTTAGATTCAAAAGGCATTTTGGGACAGAATCAGCAGGGTCAAGCTTGCCTGCAGGGTGTGTAGCTTTGGTAGCTGGGAGTACGGTGGTGCCATTTCCCAACAGGGAAGTTTGGAGAAGACTGGCCTCCCATGGGATGCCGAACCGCATAGTGCTGGAGGGGCAGCCTTACCCCAGAGGCAGGGCAGGGCCAGGGATATGACCTGGAAGAGGACACTAACTGGTCAAACGGTTACCTTGGGCTGCTGACCATTGCCTCACTCTAAATAAGAATTGGCACTTTTAAGCCGGGCACAGTGGCTCACACCTGTAATCCCAGCGCTTTGGGAGGCTGAGGCGGGTGGATCACCGAGGTCAGGAGTTTGAGACCAGCCTAGCCAACATGGTGAAACCCCATCTCTACCAAAAATACAAAAATTAGCCAGGCATGGTGGCGGGCGCCTGTAGTACCAGCTACTCAGGAGGCTGAGGCATGAAAATCGCTTGAATCTGGGAGGCAGAAGTTGCAGTGAGCCAAGATTGTGCCATTGCATTCCAGCCTAGGCGACAAGAGCAAAAACTCTGTCTCAAAAACAAACGCAAACAAAAAAACAAAATAAACAAACAAAAAAATAATGTTTACTTTTTAGTGCCATCTAAACTTTTTAGTGGCCTGACTTTCCTAAGTCAATAATGCAAAAAAAAGTTCTTTTTTCTTTTTAAGACAGAGACTCACTCTGTCAGCCAGGCTAGAGCGCAAAGTGGTACAATCAGGACTCACGGTAACCTCTGCCTCCCAGACTCAAGTGATCCTCCCATCTCAGCCTCTCAAGTAGCTTAGACTATAGGTGGGAACCACCATGCCTGAATAATTTTTATAGTTTTTGTAGAGATGGGTATTTGTCATGTTGCCCAGGCTGGTCTCAAACTCTCGGACTCAAGAGATCCACCCACCTTGGCCTCCCAAAGTGCTGGATTACAGGGGTGACAGGCATGAACCTCTATGCCCAATCTAGTTCTTTGTTTTTTTCTTTTCTTTTTTTTTTTTTTTTTGAGACGGAGTCTCACTCTGTCACCCAGGCTGGAGTGCAATGGCACGATCTCAGCTCACTGTAACCTCCACCTCTTGGGTTCAAGTGATTCTCGTGCCTCAGCCTCCTGAGTAGCTGGGATTATAAGCACTCGCCATCATGCCTGGATAATTTTTTTTTATTTTTATAGAGACGGGGGTTTCACCATGTTGGCCAGGCTGGTCTCGAACTCCTAACCTCAGGTGATCTGCCTGCCTTGGCCTCCCAAAGTGCTGGGAATACAGGTGTGAGCCACCACGCCTGACCAAGTGGATTCTTTTATATCACTGACTATTGTTTCCACATACTGTGATTATAACAAATTCAAGTCAGTAAACGAAAATAAAAATAGATTGCTCAATACTTACATCCAACTTGAGTAGCTTTTCAATAATAAGCTCCAGAATTTCATGCCTCAAGGTTGGAAAATATACACTAATCCTTAGTAAGTTATGAACGTAACATTCCTAAAGCAGAAAACATAAGATAAAACATTTCAACAGAGAATAAATGTTTCACAATTATGTAAGTGAAACATCAATTACACAACCTTTAGTTTCAAATATTTAAGCAGAAAAAAACAGACTATCCAGCAATACAAAAACTGTACTGTTTCTACATACGTATCATGTTCAGTATAATCATTTCAATTATCCTCAGTAAATGACGTTTTTAATTTGCATAACTATAGATGTTTAAGTAGCTGTATTGATAAAACTCATAAATCATACAATCACCAACTTAAAGTATACAATTTAAGTTTTTAATATATTGATATATTGAGTTATGTGACCATCAACATAATCCATTTCAGAACATTTTCTTTTAGAGACAGGGTCTGGCTCTCTCTCAGGCTGGGGTGCAGTGGTGCAATCATAGCTCACTGTAACCCTGAATTCCCGGGATAAGCAATCCTTCCTCCTCAGCCTCCCTAGTAGCTAGAACTACAGGTGTACACCACCACATCTGGTTAATTTTTCCTCTTAGAGAGACAGGTTCTCGCTATGTTGCCCAGGCTAGTCTTCACCTCCTGGATCTTCCCACTTCAGCCTCCTGAAGTGCTGTGATTACAGGCATAAGACACTGTGCTCAGCCAGCAACTTTATAACATTTAATCACTCTAAAAAGAAATCCCATATCCATTAGTAGTGCACCCCTAAAAAATGAAGACCTTGGCAACCACTAGTCCTTCTATGAATCTGCCTCTTTAGGACATTTCCTATAAATGGAGTCATATAATACATGTTTTTAGGGTTCAATCATGTTGTAACATGTAAACCATTCCTTTCATATAAATGGAATCATATAATACAGTCTTTTGGCATGTTTTTAGGGTCCAATCATGTTGTAACATATAAAGCATTCCTTTTCATTGCTAATATTTCATTGTACTACGTTTTGTCATCTGTTCATCAGCTGACAGACATTTGAGTTGCTTCTACTTGAGGCTATTACGAATGATGCTGCTATGAACATTCATGTACAAGTTTTTCTGTGGATATATATTTTCATTTCTCTTGGGTATAAACCCAGAAATGGAACTGCTAAGTCACATGGTAATTCTACATTTAACCTTTAAGAAATGCCAGGCTATTTTCCAAAACAGCTGCACTATTTTACATTCCCACAGCAACATATGACAGTTCCAATGTTCCCATTTCTCCATATCCTTGTCAACACTTGTTACTGTCTTCTCATTCTGAATATAATCATCCTTGTGGGCATGAAGTGAAACTATTTCCCTGATGGCTAATGATGTTGAGCTTCTTTTCATGTGCTTTTTCGCATAAATGCCTATTCAGATCCTTTACCCATTTCAATTGGGTTATTTGCCCTTTTATTATTCCATTATAAGAGTTCTTTACATATACAAGTCCATTACCAGACATAAAATTTAGAAATATTTTCTCCCATTATTTGGGGATTCTTTTCATCTTCCTGAAGATGTACTATGAAACATAACAATTTTTAATTTTGAAGTACAATTGATGTACTTTTTCTTTGGTCGCTTGTGCTCAGGCATCAAATATAGAAATTATTGCATAATCCAATATGTACCCCTATTTTCTTCTCAGAATTTTACAGTTTTTACTCTTCATGTAGGGCTTTTATGGATTTTGAGTTCATTTTTGTACATGGATATCCATATGCTTCATTCTTTTTCATGTTCATATCCACTTCTGCCAGCAGCATCTGTTGAAAAGTCTATTCTCCCCTATTCAATTGTCTTGGACAAGTGGTTACTGTATGTTGTTGGGCTTCTGTCCCGTAACCATGCTGAACTCATTTATTATCTCTAAAACGTCTTGTGTGTGTGTGAACTCCTTAGGATGACATATAAAATCACCTTGCAAGAGTTTATGCCTTCCATTCCATCTGGATGCCTTTAATTCTTTTTCTTGCCTAACTGCCTTGGCTAGACAAGCAGCAAGAGCGGACATCCTTGTTTTGTTCTTATTCTTCGGAAAAAACTTTTAGTCTTTCACCATTGAATATGATGTTGGCTGTGGGTTTTTCAGATGCCCTTTATCAGGTTGAGAAAATTTCCTTCTGTTTTTGTCATAAAAGGATATTGGTGTTTGTCACACACTTCTGCATCTACTGAGATGATTATGTCGTTTTTGTCCTTTGTTCTATTGCTACAAAATGTTTTATTAATTCATTTTCAGGTACTAAATCAATCTCAGTCGGTCACGGTGGTTCACATCTCTAATCCCAACACTTTGCAAGGTGGAGACAGGTGGATCACTTAAGGTCAGGAGTTCAAGACCAGCCTGGACAATGTGGCAAAACCCCATCTCTACCAAAAATACAAAAATTAGT
>NW_012115688.1:35933-36797 GCF_000951035.1 Colobus angolensis palliatus | reverse complement strand
TGTATAGCTTCTGAGAAAATCTATAACGACTTAGAGAAAATAAGCTTCCGTTAACTCTGATATCGACAGCAAATTGAAGAGGGAGCTTTTTGCTGACATTTCCCACTACACATGCATATTATTTTTAAAAGAAGAAAAAATTACCAAATTGGATTGTTTCAAGTTAACAAATAATCAACGGACAGAGGGAACTAGAAGTCCACCTTCCAAAAGAAACCCACAAACCTGAAAAGCTTTTCTTAGAAGTGCAATTTTTATTCATATGGCATGACACAAACACACACAGGGGTTTCTCACTGAAAATGTTTGGATAGTGTATCTGTTGAAGATAAAAGCAAAATTCCAACCACCATACGAAACTGGGGGAGAATCTGCATACAAACTTTGAAAAACAATCAAAGACAATACATAGAAAATGGAAATGCCACTTTTGGTAGAACGTAAAGTTTCCTCAAGTGGATACAAAAAAAAACATGCAATGTAAGATTCAAGCTTTAATGCTATTAACAGTTTATAATTTTTACTAATTGATTACAATTTTCTTGTGAATTGAACATTCAAAATAAGGAAAAGTATACTCACGATGGGACATATCTTGCTATTATTTGCAAGGCTCTGTGACATGTGTCAAAATTTGCAGGTAGACCTGCAAGGAGAAAAGTTGAGAGTATGAGCATCAAAACGAAACCAAAGGGCGACGCACTTGAAGCTAAAAATACATGCTGGGCGGGCGCGGTAGCTCACGCCTGTAATCCCAGCACTTCGGGAGGCTAAGGCGGGTGGATCACCTGAGGTCAGGAGTTCAAGACCAGCCTGACCAACATGGTGAAACCCCATCTCTACTAAAAATACAAAAACTAGCCG
>NW_012115688.1:35360-35618 GCF_000951035.1 Colobus angolensis palliatus | reverse complement strand
TCAATGAAAACTAAATGGACTAATTATATAAACAATGCATTCAAGACAACTGACTGCATATCAACGCTAAATATAACAAAAACATTTTATCAAAGATTGTCATTTGTTGCAGTCTACTTATTAGAATAGGTGCCAGGTGTTCTGTGCTTTACTTTTTTTTTTTTTTAAAGAGATAGTGTCTTGCCATCTTGTCCAGGCAGGGCTCGAACTCCTGGCTCAAGCAATCCACCCACCTAAGCCTCCCAGGTAGCTGTGACT
>NW_012115688.1:25476-29037 GCF_000951035.1 Colobus angolensis palliatus | reverse complement strand
GGTGTCTGACACTCTACATACATATCTTCTTCTAATCCTAAAAACTCTGGAAGATGTTTAGTTATTCCCATTTTGCTGTTCAGGAAGCTGAGACTAAGAGAGATTAATAAGCAATCTGCCCAACCAAGAAGCCAGTAAAGAAGCAGGTCCAAACCTGTCTGTCTCAGTCAAGGTTATCCTTCATCCACTGTCCCACACGCCTCCCTGTATGTGGAGAAGGAGCTGTCACCTTTTCCCCACCTTAATTCAGCTACTGAGTGCTTAATATGTCATGGGACAAACTCCCACAGATCAACCATTTTCTGATGAAATCCCAAGTAGCCTGGCAGTAAAATAAAGTAAAACCGTAACTCATTTGTACTATGGTAATTTCATAACATCCACAACTGTTAAGGATAACATTAATGGTAGCTCGCTAAGGCTAAAGGCACGTAGAAAACAAGCTAAGTTAGTGTGCAAATAAAAAAATCTATCCCATCTCTTTTCCACTAAAAAGACTGCAACAAAACTATAAGGATAACATTTAAACTGTACCATTTTTAAAAGTAAATCAGGCCAGGCGTGGTGGCTCACGCCTGTAATCCCAACACTTTGAGAGGCCAAGGTGGGTGGACCACCTGAGGTTGAGAGTTCAAGACCAGCCTGACCAACGTGGAGAAACCTTGTCTCTACTAAAAATACAAAATCAGCCGGGTGTGGTGGTGCATGCCTGTAATCCCAGCTACTAGGGAGGCTGAGGCAGGAGAATCGCTTGAACCCCGGAGGCGGAGATTGTAGTGAGCCAAGATCGTGCCATTGCACTCCAGCCTGGGCAACAAGAGCAAAACTCTGTCTTGAAAAGGAAAAAAAAAAAAAAGTAAATCAGTCACAGGCTTTGATGCGTTAGTACTGAACTATTATTATTTCTACTAGCAGCCAGGAACAGTGGCTTATGCCTGTAATCCCAGCACTTTTGAGAGGCCAAGGCAGGAGGAGACTGCTTGAGCCCAGGAATTTGAGACCAGCCTGGGCAACACAGGGAGACCCTGTCTCTAGAAAAATTAGCCTGGCATGGTAGCACATGCCTGTGGTCCCAGGTGCTCGGGAGCCTGAGGTGGGAAGACTGCTTGAGCCTGGGAGGTTGAGGCTGCAGTGAGTCATGATCGGGCTCGTTACACTCCACCCTGCGTGACAGAGCACGACCCTGTCTCAAGATGAAAAAAGTTCTACTTGCAACACTCCACACAACTAGTGCAATTCTTGGTATGTTCAAATACCAAGAACGAGAACTGCTGATAGAAAATACAGTGGAACACCAAGCAAATGTCCCTTTGTATCTGGGAAAGAAGGCAGGGGTCAGGAAAAGCTTTAAAGAGAAACTGATGCTTCAGCAGTCTTTAAACAGTAACACAGTTGAGTCTTTTCTGGAAGTTCTATTTCTTACAGAAGGAAAAGTATGTTTTCAGAAAACTGAAAGACGTTCAGTATGGCTGGCATGTATAGTGAGCAAGCTAACAGATAATAAATCTGGGGAACAAAGAAGCACCAAATAGACCATGGAGGGCCTTGTAAACCAGGTCTGTAATTAGAGAGATCTAGAAGTGTGGGAAATGGACTCAATGAAGGAGCAACCATGTGCTTAGAGAACCAGGGAAAGCTTCATTAAAGACACTTCAACTCAGTTTAAACGGTGAGCAGGAGCTTTTTAAACTACAGTAATAATAACAGTAAACACTAATATAGCACTTACTGTATGCCAAGCACTGCTCTAAGACTTTAACATACAGTAACTCATGTCATCCTTACTCCATGAAGTAGGTACTACTACCGATTCCCATTTTACAGATAAGGACACTGAAACAGAAGCGCAGCAACTTGTCCCTGGTCACGCAGCTGGCAAGAAGGGAGGCAATGTAACTATAGCCAGTGCTCAAATAGGTAGCAAATAAAGTACATACGGGGACCTCCTCCAGCCAGGAAAAAAAGGCACAGGCAAAGGCATAAAGATGCAAAGTGGCAAATTCCAGGAATAAAGTATCTAGCATGAGGAAACATAAAAAAGGTTGCAGGCCACACTGATCTTCATTTTCCATAGGCATGAAGTTTTTTAGTAGGGAAATGACATGCCTAGACATGTGCTTTCCAGAGATAATTTAGGCTACACTGTTTAGGACAAATGGTGGTTGTGGGGGCCACACAGGTATGAGATAGAGGAGGACTGGGAACATAGAGACCCGCTGAAGAGGTTACCGGAATCCATACAAGAGAGAACCAACAAAACAGGAAGGCTTGAAAGACTTTTTTTCCCCCTAAGGGCTTGATCAGTGAATGGATTTGAGGGGTACTAAAGATCCCAAGGTTGCTAGCTCAACGATGAGGGAAGTAACGAACAGTTGAGCACATAAAGAAGTGTGCAGAAGTGGTAGGTGTGAGAGAAAGGTTAAGAGTTTATTTATTTATTTATTTATTTGTTTGAGACGGAGTCTTGCTCTGTCGCCCAGGCTGGAGTGCAGTGATGTGATCTCAGACCACTGCAAGCTCTGCCTCCCGGGTTCATGCCATTCTCCTGCCTCAGTCTCCCGAGTAGCTGGGACTACAGGCGCCCGCCACCATGCCCGGCTGATTTTTTTGTATTTTTAGTAGAGACAGCATTTCACCGTGTTAGCCAGGATGGTCTTGATCTCCTGACCTCGTGATCCTCCCGCTTCGGCCTCCCAAAGTGCTGGAATTATAGGCGCGAGCCACCGCACCCGGCCAAGAGTTTATTTTAAGATGTGCTAAGTTTGGAGCACCTATGATGATTCTGGGTAAATGCATATAACAGACAGTTAAGAAACAAGTCTAGGCCGGATGCAGTGGTTCATGCCTATAATCCCAGCACTGTGGGAGGCTGAGGTGGGTGGATCACTTGAGGTCAGGAGTTCGAGACCAGCCTGGCGAGCATGGTGAAATCCCAAATCTACTGAAAAAACAAAAACATTAGCTGGGCATGGCAGCATAGCTACTCAGGAGGCTGAGGAGTGAGGATGGCTTGAACCCAGGAGGCAGAGGTTGCAGTGAGCCAAGATCATCCCACTACACTACAGCCTACGTTACAGAGCAAGACTCTGGTCTGCCCCGCCCCCAAAAACGAAAATGAAACAAATCTGGAGCCCACAAGAGCAATCTTGGCTACAGACACAAATATATTAGGACACAGGTAGATTTCAAAGCCATGAAGGGAGATGAAGAGATCACACAGAAGAATCTACAGAGTGAGGAAAGAGTCGAGTTGTGAAGCCCAATCAATAACAAATTTAAGATCAAGAACCTATCGAGAGAGATTAGACATTAAAGGATCACAAGACAGGAGGATCAGAAACACTGTTTTATTTATTTATTTATTTAGAGGCAGAGTCTCACTTTGTCACCCAGCCTGGAGTGCAGTGGCGTGATCTTGGCTCACTGCAAGCTCTGCCTCCCAGGTTCACACCATTCTGTTGCATCAGCTTCCCAAGTAGCTGGAACTACAGGCGCCCGCCACCACACCCGGCTAATTTTTTCGTATGTTTAGTAGAGACGGGGTTTCACTGTTAGCCAGGA
>NW_012115688.1:17348-18082 GCF_000951035.1 Colobus angolensis palliatus | reverse complement strand
TCACCTACTGAATCCTGTGCCAGGGCCGCGGGCAGAGCAGCCCTCCAGCCCAGCGCCACACCTGCACTCCTCAGCCCTTGGGCAGTCGACGGGACCGGGCGCCATGGAGCAGGGGGCGGTGCCTGTCGGGGAGGCTTGGGCTGCGCAGGAGTTCATCGTGGGGGAGGGGGGCTCGGGCATGGTGGGCTGTAGGTCTCCAGCCCTGCCACGCAGGGAGGCAGCTGAGGCCCTGCAAGAATTTGAGTGCAGCACCAGCGGGCCGGCACTGCTGGAGGACCCGGCGCACCCTCCGCAGCTGCTAGCCCAGATGCTAAGCCTCTCACTCCAGCCGGCCACTCCAAGTGCGGGGGCCAGCCGAGACGAGCCCACGCCCACCCGGAACTCGCGCTGGCCCGCGAGCGCTGGCATGCAGTCCCGGTTCCCTCCTGCACCTCTCCCTCCACACCTCCCCACAAGCAGAAGGAGCCAGCTCCGGCCTTGGCCAGCCCAGAGAGGGGCTCCCACAGTGCAGCTGCGGGCTGAAGGGCTCCTCAAGCGGCCAGAGTGGGCGCCGAGGCCAAAGAGGCACCAAGAGCGAGCCAGGGCTGCCAGCACGCTGTCACCTCTCATTACTACAGTGATAAGAAAAGTGGACTTGGCCGGCCGCGGTGGCTCACGCCTGTAATCCCAGCACTTTGGGAGGCCAAGGCGGGCGGATCACGAGGTCAGGAGATCGAGACCATCCTGGCTAACAC
>NW_012115688.1:10254-11598 GCF_000951035.1 Colobus angolensis palliatus | reverse complement strand
CTGTAAGCTCTGTAGAAAGCAGGGACATTAGTGTCTTTGGATAAACCACTGTCCCCAGTGTTTAACACAATAAGCAGGAGCTCGATAAATATTATGAATCATATTATGCTAATTGTTTTACAAGGTCTGCTTCACTTACACAGAGTAAATTAATGAAAAAACATAGCATCCTAATGACTCTGAAAGTTAAACGCCAAGTGTGCTATGGGGGTTAGGGATTTAAAAGTGGAGCAAAATAAAGACTGCTAAACAAATACGTGTGTCGAAACAAATATCAAACAAAAAAGATGTAATATTCAATTTGCCACGAGTGACAACATTCGGCTGATAAACCAGACAGCCCAGGGAATCCCTTCCAAATTTGGACGAAGAAGCGGGAAGGAAGAGGAGTCAAGGCGCAGAAGGCAGTACCGAGGCCTGGGAAATCACGAAGAAACACAGTCGGGAAAGGGGGCCTCCAGAACAAAGAATATACTCACTTTTCCAGGGCCCACCCATGTCTATTACCCAGTTACGAGGAATGAGCTCATTCCTGCCAACATGAGATGACCCTCGATCCCGTGCTCCTACCACACGCCATTAGCTTTGTCCCGGACCCTTTCAATCAGCTCCCCTAAGCGCAGTCCTGAGCTTTAGTCTCGGACGCGCAGAAGGAAGCGGCCTGAATCTTACCCAGTCCTCGACGCACCCAACGTCTTGACTGCAGAGGCCGAAGCAGCCGCATCTCCCGGCAACCGCGTGTGAAGCAGCGGTGCCGCCATTGGGCCGAACTAACACGACCGCTGCGCCTGAGGCCGGATGCCCGCTCCTTCCAGCCTCAGCCCTCTGTCCCAGAAGTCGCGCTTGCAGGCGCAACCTTCAGCCAATCAGGGACCCCGCGTGGGGACAGCGTGTGCTCTCGGCGAGCTAGAGCGCCGTCAAACCCCGCCCCTCATTCTACTCGGACCACTTGTTCCACCCAGCGAGAATGCTCGAGTAAGGAGAGTTAGGAAGGTCCTGCTCCATCCAGGACCAAGGATCCCAGAGAAAGGGTGGAAATACCCTGGATGTGCTAAGCTGTGGCCGGGTACACTCCAGTGTTAATTTTTTGGAGTCAAAGCCTCCCTCAGTTAAATCAAAGAAACTGAAGCACTGTGATTGACCCAGATCCTCACAGAGGAAAGGGGATTTGAACCTGGCTGACCCAGGAGCCTGGGCTCTGTACTCAATGCAACATTCTTACAGACCACCAAGATAACGTTATCCTCACGTAAACGAGCTCGACGAAGTGATCTACCCCAGAGCCTCAAGGCTGTGATGATGCTGGAATGAGAAACAGCAGGAGAGTTTCCAAGAGGTGTCACC
>NW_012115688.1:3010-3623 GCF_000951035.1 Colobus angolensis palliatus | reverse complement strand
GGCAACACAGCCAGACTCCATCTCTACAAACAATACTTTTTAAAAAGTTACTCAGGCATGGTGGCACGTGGTTGTAGTTCCAATTATTTGGGAGACAGAGGTGGGAGTATCGCTTGAGCCTGGGAGTTGGAGGCTGCAGTGAGCTATGACTGCACCATGACACTCTTCGGTCTGGGTGACAACGCAAAATCTCATCTCTAAAAAGAAAAAGAAAAAAAAGGGAAAAAAAAGTTTAACATGTACAAAAGAATATGTTAATGTAAGTTATAAGAATATAATGAATACCTGTGAACATATCACCCCAATTTAAGAAGCCGAACATTAACTAGCACAATTGACGCTTACTGTGTGCTGCTCTTGGATTCCACCTTCTACCCACTTTCCTCCCAAAAGTAGTCACCATCATAATTTTTAAAAGTCACTTTAGTTTTCTTTGTATAATTCCCATATTTATACTCCTAAACAATGCACTATATTTGCTTTTTTTGTCTTTGCATTTTATAAAGTTACTTCCATGATGTATTATACTGCTGTTTGTTTTCAACGTTATGCTTTTTTTTTTTTCTGAGACGGAGTCTCCCTCTGTTGCCCAGGCTGAAGTGCAGTGGCGCGA
>NW_012115688.1:0-1350 GCF_000951035.1 Colobus angolensis palliatus | reverse complement strand
ATCTACAAAACAGTCAGTTGGAGCATGTGAAACTAGCCCCAGATGTGCAGAGTAGAATTAGTAACAAGCTTTGAAAAATGTGCTGCAGCCACTCTCTCAGCCATTATTTCTCAATCTCCAGGATCTAGGTATGTGTATTTTTTTTCAAATCCTCCCAAGTGATTCTAATGTGATCCCTGGTAAAGAACCACTAAATGAAAATAAGAGATAAAGAAGGCAAAGCAGCGGGCCTTTTTACTCCACTTGTCTAAGCAAACATGGCAAATTTAAGAATGAACCAGAACCCAGGCTTACACCCAGCATGTTGGGAGGCCGAGGCAGGAGGGAAGCTTGAGCCCAGGAGTTCAGGAACAGCCTGGGTCTCAACATAGTGAAACCTCACCTCTATAAAAAAATTTTAATTAGCTGGGCATGATGGTGTGCACCTAGCTACTCAAAAGGCTGAGGCAGGAAGATCACTGGAGCCCAGGAATTTGAGGTCAGAGTGAACTGAAATCATGCCACTGTATTCCAGCCTGTGTGACAGAGTGAGACCCTGTCTAAAAAAATTTTAAAAAGGCCGGGCACAGTGGTTCAAGCCCATAATCCCAGCACTTTAGGAGGCCGAGGTGGGTAGATAACGAGATCAGGAGATCGAGACCATCCTGGCTAACACGGTGAAACCCTGTTTCTATTTTTAAAAAATACAAAAAAATTAGCCGGGCATGGAGGCGGGCGCCTGTAGTCCCGGCCACTCGGGAGGCTGAGCCAGGACAAATGGCGTGAACCCGGGAGCGGAGCTTGCAGTGAGCCAAGATCGCGCCAGGGCACTCCAGCCTGGGCAACAGAGCAAGACTGCGTCTCAAAAAAAAAAAAGATTCAAAGAAAGAATCAGCACTATTTGGTGAAGACAAAATAATCTGATGAAATTAAATCAAAACCAGGAAAGACGGATAGTCGTGTGGTAGTTTAGTGTAACTGCCTAATTCTGAATTGCCCTTATATCCTTTCCCAAAATACCATAAAATCTACAAGGAGGGCAAATGAAACCACAATGACCCACATCTTCAGCAGTATTAGGAAACGATACCATGACCTTCAAGTTATCTCTAAGTAGAAAAAAATTCCAGGAAAGCTCTAGCTGCCATGAGCCTGTGGGTAGGGAGAGCTGGTAAGAGAAAGCTTAAGACGCTCTCTGAAAGAGAGGGGCACAGCAGACTTAGATGTAGAGCACATTAAAATTCCAAAGAAACACAATTCTGAAACTCATGAATATTGTCTAAAGGCACATGGATTCCTGTGTCATCTACTCCCTTCTCCCTGTAAAACACTGTTTATCTGCCACCTGTGAATCAGCTCTTATTTCATTGT
>NW_012115687.1:8264-8957 GCF_000951035.1 Colobus angolensis palliatus | reverse complement strand
AATATCTGTTACATAGCCAAGTACTATGATAGGAGAGATAATTGTTTATTTTTTAAAGAGAGACAGAAAAGGTAACATTTCACTGAACTTGAGGAACAGGATAGCATCTATTAAAGAAGGCAAAAAAAAAAAATGGTAAAGCTAATTACAATGCAATGTGTCAAACAGTTGGATATTAGGACATTTGTCTCTCTTACAGCATAGTAATTAGCATTAAAAGAGACTTGAGAGAGGAGACTTTGCTGATTAAATATTGCATTTCCTATCACTCCTAGTACTTGG
This sequence comes from Colobus angolensis palliatus, assembly GCF_000951035.1. Taxonomy (NCBI): domain Eukaryota; kingdom Metazoa; phylum Chordata; class Mammalia; order Primates; family Cercopithecidae; genus Colobus; species Colobus angolensis. The sequence goes on along the minus strand of NW_012115687.1, from coordinate 8,675 downwards.
GTGTGCATCCCTCATTGTTTAAAGGAAAAGTTACATTTTTGAAATAACTGTTACATAATTGACATTATCAACCACATTGAAAATACATAAATATATTTAATTTTTAAAAGTTTACTTTAAATATTTAAAATAATCTAAAGCAAGAATCTCCGTGAGAAAATACATACATGTGGTACCCAGCTCTGCAGAGCATCGTGGACTGGAAAGCCACAGGAGGCCATGGAAGCTACTTCATTTATTTTATAGCTAGTGAGTGGCCAGACAGCTTTGGAGGAAATGGAGAAACTCAAGTAAGTCAGACAGGAGCTAGGTGAAGGCAATGCACGCAGTGGTTAAAAAGATGGATATTTTTATTATAATTAATAAGAATTAATGCATTTTTAGGAGATAGAAGTAGCAATTGTAAATAAT
>NW_012115687.1:5534-5843 GCF_000951035.1 Colobus angolensis palliatus | reverse complement strand
GACACTGCTGAAGTAAGTATAGTACACTGAATGTAAACATAGTAACACATTTGTAATCTCAGTTTAACTACTTGCCAGATTGATTTATTGCCTTGCCACCTATGCACACTTCCATAGTCTTACAGAAGAGGCACGTTCTATTCCAATTACTACAGTTAAATACTATTGACTTCACTGTCTGCCTACACACATGTACAGAGTTTTTTTTTTTGTTTTTTTTTTTTTAATTGAGACCTACAAAGAGTAGAGGAAAAGATACACTGTTAAATGATAAAAAAAAAGTTAATGGAAATGGACCCAAAGAAAAAG
>NW_012115687.1:0-444 GCF_000951035.1 Colobus angolensis palliatus | reverse complement strand
GTGGTGTCTGGTTTCTGTTCCTGTGTTAGTTTGCTGAGAATGATGGTTTTATGAACAGACACTTTTCAAAAGAAGACATTTATATGGCCAAAAAACATAGGAATAAAAGCTTATCTTCACTGGTCATTAGAGAAAAGCAAATCAAAACCACAATGAGATACCATCTCACGCCAGTTAGAATAGTGATCATTAAAAAAGTCAGGAAACAACAGATGCTAGAGAGGATGTGGAGAAATAGAAACGCTTTTACACTGTTGAGAGTGTAAATTAGGTCAACCATTCTGGAAGACAGTGTGGTGATTCCTCAAGGATCTAGAACTAGAAACACCATTTGACCAGCAATCCCATTACTGGGGATATACCCAAAGGATTATAAATCATTCTACTATAAAGACACATGCACACGTATGTTTAGTGCGACACTATTCACAATAGCAAAGACTT
>NW_012115686.1:11296-11927 GCF_000951035.1 Colobus angolensis palliatus | reverse complement strand
GCCTCGGCCTCCCAAAGTGCTGGGATTACAGGCGTGAGCCACCGCACCTGGCGTATTTTTTATTTTTTATTTTTTATTTTTGAGACAGGGTCTCATCTTTCATCCAGGCTGGAGTTGTAGTGGCATGATCACGGCTCACTGCAGCCTCAACCTCCCGAGCTCAGATGATCCTCCCACCTCAGCCTTCCATGTAGCTGGAACTACAGGCTCACACCACCATGCCCGGCTAATTTTTTTTTTTTTTTTTTTGTAGAGATGGGTTCCCGAGTCACGTTACCCAGGCAAGTCTTGAACTCCAGAGCTCAAGCAATCTGCCTGCCTTGGCCTCCCAAAGTGCTGAGACTACACAAGAGCCACTGTGCCCAACCAGTTTTATCGTGTGTGTGTGTGTGTGTATGGGGGTGGGGTGGGAGGTTGTGGTGGTGGTGTTGTTTTGAGATAGGATCTCGTTCTGTTGCCTAGGCTGGAGGGCAGTAGTACAATCACAGCTCACTGCAGCCTTCATCTCTCCAGTTCAAGTGATGCTCCTGCCTCAGCCTCCCAAGTAGCTGAGACTATAGGCATGTACCAACACACACAACTATTTTTTTAAATTTTAAAATTATTTTATTTTATTTTATTTTATTTATTT
>NW_012115686.1:0-4817 GCF_000951035.1 Colobus angolensis palliatus | reverse complement strand
AAAAAAAAAAAAAAAGACCAGCCTGGCCAACACAGTGAGACCTCTGTCTCTACAAAAAATACAAAAATTCACCGGGTGTGGTGGTGTGTGGCTGCACTCCAAGCTCCTCAGGAGGCTGAGGCAAGAGGACTGCTTGAGCCTAGGAGTTTGAAGTTGCAGTGAGCCTTGATCACACCACTGCACTCCACTCCAGGCTGGGTGACAGACTGAGACCTTATCTTAAAACAACAAAACAACAACAGAGCAATAACTCAACAATTTGGGCATGGAGGAGAGCACAGTGCAAGTCCTGAAGTCAGAAATACCATATTATTATTATTATTATTATTTTGAGACAGAGTCTCGCTGTCACCCAGACTGGAGTGCAGTGGCACGATCTCGGTTTACTGCAACCTCTGCCTCACCAGTTCAAGAAATTCTCCTGCCTCAGCCTCCGAAGTAGTTGGAATTACAGGTGCCCACCACCACACCCAGCTAATTTTTGTATTTTTAGTAGAGACGGGGTTTCTCCATGTTGGCCAGGCTGGTCTCAAACTCCTGACCTCAGGTGATCCACCTGCCTTGGCCTCCCAAAGTGCTGGGATTACAGGCGTGAGCCACCGCGCCCAGCCTAGAAATGGTGTGGGATTCTTAGCCTCAGTTTCCTTTTCTGTAAAATGGGCATGATAATAGGCCCTATACCCTAGGATTGCTGTGAGGATTAAATGAGATCTTTCCTGTAAAGCTCTTAGCCCAGGAAGAACTAATAAGGCTCCTTCTGTCCGAACAGCCAGGGTTTCTCAACCTCACTCCTATTGACATTTGGGGACTAATACTTCTTTGCTGTGGGGAGGGGTGGGGACTGTCCCACGCATTGTAAGATGTTCAGCAGCATTCCTGGGATCTATCCACTGGATACTAGGAGCACCTCCTAGTCAACAACACTCAAATACTGTCTCCAGACACTGCCAAATGTCCCCTGGGGGGAGGTGGGGAGTAAAGTTGTCCTGGGTTGAGAACCACTGGCCTAATCCTTTGTTGTTATTAATTAGCAGTAATTCTCTTTTCCTGTGAGGCTGAATATTTGATTAGTGAGGGGAGCTTGGCCAGGCTGGGCTTTGGATACTGCAGCTCTTGCCTTTGCAGACAGCACAAGCAATTGCAAGGTTTATTGCCTCAGTAATGAGATTTATGTGGATGAGCGAGCACATTTTGTGCCAAGATTCATACTTAAGTTTTGAAAAATCTGCACGAGAGCATTATCTGGAAATTTTTCCAGCTGGAGTTCTACTGAGCTTGTCAAGGGATGACATTGGGCTCAGGATCTTGATACAATACCTTGAATTTACAGAATTCCTTTCTCTCTTAAAAAAGACATAACTTGGCCAGACATGGTGGCTCATGCCTGTAATCCCAGCACTTTGGGAGGCTGAGGCGGGAGGTCAGGAGTTTGAGACCAGCCTGGCCAACGTGGCAAAAATTCTCCATCTTCACTAGAAATACAAAAATTAGCTGGCCATGGTGTTGCACGCCTGTAGTCCCAGCTACTCAGGAGGCTGAGGCAGGAAAATTGTTTGAACCCGGGAAGCAGAGGTTGCAGTGAGCTGAGATCGTGCCACTGCACTCCAGCCTGGGTGACAGAGTGAAGCTCTATCTCAAACAAACAAACAAAAAAATTTAAAAACAAAAAAGACAATAACTTTTCTGATTTCCAATTATTAAATATACTTTGCAGAAAAATTAGAAAATACAGAACAGGAAACATGGAAAAGAAACTTACCCATTGTGATGTTTAAATTTTTTTTTTTTTTTTGAGATGGAGTTTCCCTCTTGTTGCCCAGGCTGGAGTGTAATCACATGATCTCAGCTCACCGCAACCTCTGCCTCCCGGGTTCAAGCAATTCTCTTGCCTTAGCCTCCCGAGTAACTGGGATTATAGGCATGTGCCACCAAGCCCGGCTAATTTTTAGCAGAGACGGGGTTTCTCCATGTTGGTCAGACTGGTCTTGAACTCCCAACCTCAGGTGATCTGCCCATCTCGGCCTCCCAAAGTGCTGGGATTACATCGTGCCTGGCCCCACAATATATATTAATCAACAGTACTTTATATGGCCAGGCGTGTTGGCTCATGCCTGTAATCCTAGGATTTTGGGAGATAAAGGTGAGAGGATCACTTGAGCCCAGGAGTTTAAAACCAGCCTAGGCAATGTGGCAAAACCCCATCTCTACCAAAAACAGAACTAGCAGGGCACGGTGGTGCATGCCTATAGTCCAGGCTACTCAGGAGGTTGAGGTGGGAGGATCACCTGAACTGGGAGAGGTTGAGGCTGCAGTGAGCCGTGATTGCTCCACCGCATTCCAGCCTGGGCGACAGAGTGAGACCCTGTCAAAAAATTAAAAAAGTGGGGGGTGTCTTTAAACAGAAACACGCATAAAAATAGGTTATATACTGATTGGTTGACTAAAATGTTACCAAAAGCTTGCAGGCCCCTGACCATGTATTTCCCCTAGGAACAATGGTTTAGTATTTGGTAATTCAGTGTTCTTGGTGACTTTGTAGAAAAAGTACCATGAATAATGAGAATTGACTCTATCTGCGTATGTGATCATGAGAATTACTTTAGGATACATTTCTGGAGTGAAATTATTGGGTCTAAATAGAACACCTTTTCTGATATCTTCGGGTTTGTATCAGGTAGCTCTCACTGTGTAACAAACCTCCCCCAAATTCAGTGACTTGAAATAATAAGTATTTATTATTTATTCACAAGTTGAAAGCAGGCTGGGAGGTTTGGTTGATTTGGATTGGGCTCAGTGGGTCTCTGCAGGGCTTGCGTATGTTTGTGGTTGATGGGGGTTGGCTGGTCTAGGATAACCTCACTCATGTGTTGGAGTTGATGCTTCTCTTCTTCCAGTAAGGTTGCCTGGGCTTGTTCAAACATGGCAGCATCAGAGTTCCAGGGGAGCAAGTGGAAATGTTCAAGATCTCTTGAGGCCTAAGCCTAGAAATGCCAGGACAGTTATTTCTGTTGCATCCTATTGGCCAAAGCAATTTAGAAGGCCAGTCGAGATTCAAGCACTGGGAAACAGATTTTGTCTCTTGATGCAAAGAGCTGCAAAGATATATTGCGAAGGGCTCAAGTGATCCTCCCACCTCAGCCTCCCAAAGTGCTGGGATTACAGGCATGAGCCACTGTACCCAGCCCAGACACTGCATTTTTCTTTTTTTTTTTTTCTTTTTTGAGATGAAGTTTCACTCTTGTCACCAAGGCTGGAGTGCAATGGCGTGATCTTGGCTCACTGCAACCTCCGCCTCCCGGGTTCAAGCAATTCTCTTGCCTCAGCCTCCTGAGTTGCTGTCAGGCACTGTATTTTTAAGGAAACTTTTATTTTAGGATAGACTTTGATTTACAGAAAAGTTGCAAAATAGTACAGGGTTTCCATATACCCCCATATCCAGTTTCCTCTGTATTAACATCTTATGTTTCTATTTTATGTATTTTTTTGTTAGAGATGGGGTCTCACTATGTTGCCTAGGCTGATCTCCAACTCTTAGCCTCAAGTGATCGCCCCACCTCAGCCTCCCAAAGTGCTGGGATTACAGGCATGAGCCACTGTACCCAGCCCAGACACTGCATTTTTCTTTTTTTTTTTTTCTTTTTTGAGATGAAGTTTCACTCTTGTCACCAAGGCTGGAGTGCAATGGCGTGATCTTGGCTCACTGCAACCTCCGCCTCCCGGGTTCAAGCAATTCTCTTGCCTCAGCCTCCTGAGTAGCTGGGATTATAGGCATGTGCCACCACGCCCAGCTAATTTTTATTTTTTTGTTAGAGATGGGGTCTCACTATATTGTCCAGGCTGGTCTCAAACTCCTGGGTTCAAGTGATCCTCCCAAAGTGCTAGGATTACAGGCATGAGCCACCTTGCCTGGCTGATTTTTTTTTTTTTTTTTTTTTTTTTTTGTATTTTTAGTAGAGACGGGGTTTCACCGTGTTAGCCAGGATGGTCTCGATCTCCTGACCTCGTGATCCGCCCGTCTCGGCCTCCCAAAGTGCTGGGATTACAGGCTTGAGCCACCGCGCCCGGCCGACAATGTTTTTAAAGCAATCAGAGAAATGCTTCAGCAACCAGTTGCAAACATGACTGAAACAAATGTAAAAAAGTAGAAAGTCATCAGAATCAGATCTGATGTTTATTCTCTCTCTCTACGTATCTATCTATCTATCTATCAATCAATCAATCAATCAATCATCTATCTATCTTCATAGACTACTGGTGTTATCATTTTACCAGTTCAAGTATAGAGTCTTATCTCCCTTATGTTTTCTTACATGCTTCTGTCTGTAATATAATTGTCTTAAATATTTCCTCTACATACATTTAGAACCAGATTAGTGTTATAATTTTTACTCTAACCATCAGTCATAACTTAGAAAACTCAGGAAGGGAAGGAAAGTCTGTATTTACTCACACTTCAGATGACCATGTTCTTTCTTCCCTCCTAATGTTCCAAGGTTCCTTCTATCATTTCCTTTCTGTTTAGAGAACTTCCTCCTTCCATTCTTTTTTTTTTTTTTTTTGGCAGAGTCTTGCTCTGTTGTCCAGGCTGGAGTGCAGTGGTGCAATCTCAGCTCACCACAACCTCTGCCTCTCAGGTTCAAGTGATTCTCCTGCCTCAGCCTCCCAAGTAGCTGAGATTACAGGCACACGCCACCATGCCCAGCTAATTTTTATGTTTTTAGTAGAGACGGGGTTTCACCATATTGGCCAAGCTGGTCTCCGACTCCTGACTTTGTGATCCACCGGCCTTGGCCTCCCAAAGTGCTAGGATTACAGGC
>NW_012115685.1:5187-5843 GCF_000951035.1 Colobus angolensis palliatus | reverse complement strand
AGGGAGAAAATGCATCAAAATGTTAGGAATTATCTTTGGGTGTTGGAGCTACGGTGATTTCTTTCTCATATTTCTACAATAATCCATAACGATTACTGTATTATCATATATATATTTATTATTATTTTGAAATGGAATCTTGCTCTGTCACCAGGCTGGAGTGCAGTGGCACCATCTCGGCTCACTGCAACCTCCGCCTCCTGGGTTCAAGCGATTCCCCTGCCTCAGCCTCCCTAGTAGCTAGGACTACAGGCACACGCCACCACGCCCGGCTAATTTTTTGTATTTTAGTAGAGACGGAGTTTCAGCATATTGACTAGGATGGTCTCGATCTCCTGACCTCGTGATCCGCCGGCCTCGGCCTCCCAAAGTGCTGGGATTATAGGTGTGAGCCACTGCGCCCAGCCTATCACATATTTTTAAAGAAAAAAAATGTCCCAGTGTATTTCTAAGGGAGATACAGGTGTCCAACCCACAAACCACGTTTGTAAGGTCAGGCTGCCTTCTCCAGGTAGAACCGCGCAGGCGAGGATTTGTAAGGCAAGCCGGAGGGCCCACATCTCTGTCCAGAGCAGCGTTGACCAGGTTAGTTTCGGCTCTCAGTTTCGCTTTGAACTTGAATTGGAAACCGAAACAAATCCGAGGGGCATCGGGAA
>NW_012115685.1:2186-2591 GCF_000951035.1 Colobus angolensis palliatus | reverse complement strand
CTTATATACCAAATATAACCTTTTCCTGAATAGTAATTTCTTAATGTTTATTTCTTTTCTCAAGCACAAAATGTAAGAGTTTGGTATTATTACCACAAGACACTGAGCCCTCATATTAAGTTATTTCTTTAAAAAAAATTGTTTTTTTTGAGACAGAGTCTCACTTTGCCACCTAGACTGGAGTGTAGTGGCATGATCTCAGCTCACTGCAAACGCCACGTCCCCGATTCAAGCGATTCTACTGCTTCAGCCTCCTGAATAGCTGAGATTACAGGTGGGCACTACCACACCTGGCTGATTTTTGTATTTTTCGTAGAGATGGGGTTTCATCATGTTTGCCAGGCTGGTCTCAAACTCCTGACCTCAAGTGATCCGCCTGCCTCAGCCTCCCAAAGTGCTGGGATT
>NW_012115685.1:0-2136 GCF_000951035.1 Colobus angolensis palliatus | reverse complement strand
GTAGGTGGGATTATGGGCGTGTGCCACGACGCCCGGCTAATTTTTGTGTTTTTAGTAAAGATGGGGTTTCCTCATGTTGGCCAGGCTGGTCTCGAACTCCTGACCTCGATCCACCCCCACTCAGCTTCCCAAAGTGCAGGGATTACAGGCCTGAGCCTCCGCGCCCGACCTGCAAATACAGTTAGTGAAAGACAAGATCCTCTTGATGCGTTTACATTCTCCTGAGGAAAAGAGAACATAAACAGATAAACACAAAAGTGTAATATCAAGGGTCAACGAAAAATACAACAGGAACCAGAGGGTGGAGGCCGAAGGCACTGGTATTTGAGATGATATTAGGGAAGATCTCCCTGATGAAGTGATATTTGTGCAGAGAGCTGAGGGGACATGGGAAATGAGGGAATGAGTCGTGATATTGCCTAAGGGCAGAGGATGAAAAGCAGCAGTTGGAAGGTTTTGAATAGAGAAGAGCCATGATCTGACTTTAGTTTTTAAAGATTCATCTGGCTGCTGTGTGAAAAATAATAGGACAAAAATGGAAGCAGAAAGCCAGTTAGCAGAGACTACTTCAGAGTCCAGGTCAAGTGATATCCTAGAAGGGAAGAGAGAAGTTACTAGATTAAAGACGTGTTTTGAAAGTAAGAGTCCACAGATTTGATGATGGATTAGAAATTGGGGGGAAAGAAGAAAAGGGATTAGGGATTACTCCAGGGTTGACTTAGGGGTTACTGCAAGGTAAACTCTACTGGACTGGGAAACCGTGAGGAAGGTTCAGGTTTAGAGCTATGTGGGTCTGGAGTATAGATTGGTAATAACTGTGAGATGCTTGTTAATCAAGAAGGCAATAGAATATACTGTTTTGGAGTTGTAGAGAGAAGCTGGGGTGTAGTCAGAAAATTGGGAGCCATCAGTGTAGAGATGATGCTTAAAGCCAGACGGCTGAATGAGAACCCCCAGGGGGTGAATGTGGCAACAATGTGGCAGAGGCTAGAGGACTGATCATAGGAGGAAAACCAGGAGCCGGAGTTATAGACAGAGCAAGTTATGAATAAGAGAAGGATCAACTCTGTCAATTTCTTGTAGAGCAAGGTAAGGATTGAGCACTGATTTGTATTTATTTATTTGTTTGTTTGTTTGAGACTGAGTTTCCGCTCTTGTCGCCCAGGTTGGAGTGCAATGGCACGATCTCAACTCACAGCAACCTCTGCCTCCCAGGTAAAAGTGATCCTCCCGCCTCAGCCTCCTAAGTAGTGGGACTACAGGCATGTGCCACTACGCCCAGCTAGCTTTTGTATTTTTTGAAGAGATGGGGTTTCACCATGTTGCCCAGGCTGATCTCGAACTCCTGACCTCAGGTGATCTGCCTACCTCAGCCTTCCAAAGTGCTGTGATTACAGGCCACCATGTCCAGCTGAGCACTGGTTTTTAGATTTGGCAACTTTGACAATGTTAGCCATCATCAGCATTATTGATTTTTTTAAAGAAACTATTATAGAACCTATTTATATAATTTCAATTCACCACTCTTTATGACCATATTTCAAGTTCTTTAAAGAGAAGAACAAATGTTCTTTATTTTTCTACTTCAAGAGTACCTGAAACTTGGTAGATGCTAATAAGGGTATATTGGACAATTGGATTGACGAGTAGTGAGTCAGTGAATAGTATTAACATTTCTGGCTCTGTTTTCTTATATACCAAATATAACCTTTTCCTGAATAGTAATTTCTTAATGTTTATTTCTTTTCTCAAGCACAAAATGTAAGAGTTTGGTATTATTACCATAAGACACTGAGCCCTCATATTAAGTTATTTCTTTAAAAAAAATTTTTTTTGAGACAGAGTCTCACTTTGCCACCTAGACTGGAGTGTAGTGGCATGATCTCAGCTCACTGCAAACGCCACCTCCCCGATTCAAGCGATTCTACTGCTTCAGCCTCCTGAATAGCTGAGATTACAGGCAGGCACTACCACACCTGGCTGATTTTTGTATTTTTCGTAGAGATGGGTTTTCATCATGTTTGCCAGGCTGGTCTCAAACTCCTGACCTCAAGTGATCCGCCTGCCTCAGCCTCCCAAAGTGCTGGGATTACAGGCGTGAGCCACCAATCTTGGCCTAAAAAATTTTTTATTGAT
>NW_012115684.1:13190-13627 GCF_000951035.1 Colobus angolensis palliatus | reverse complement strand
GGGAAAGGATTCCCTATTTAATAAATGGTGCTGGGAAAATTGGCTAGCCATAAGTAGAAAGCTGAAACTGGATCCTTTCCTTACTCCTTACACAAGAATTAATTTAAGATGGATTGGAGACTTAAATGTTAGATCTAATACCATGAAAACCCTAGCAGAAAACCTAGGTAATACAATTCAGGACATAGGCATGGGCAAGGACTTCATGTCTAAACACCAAAAGCAATGGCAAGAAAAGCTAAAATTGACAAATGGGATCTAGTTAAACTAAAGAGCTTCTGCATAGTGAAAGAAACTACCCTCAGAGTGAACCGGCAACCTAGAGAAAGGGAGAAAACTTTTGAAACCTACTCATCTGACAAGGGGCTAATATCCAGAACCTACAAAGAACTCAAACAAATTTACAAGAAGAAAACAAAGAACCCTATCAAAAAGTG
>NW_012115684.1:5239-7449 GCF_000951035.1 Colobus angolensis palliatus | reverse complement strand
GAGCTGTGTGAGATGAATTCACACATCACAAAGAAGTTTCCCAGAAAGCTTCCTTTTGCTTTTTACCTGATCATATTTCACTTATCACCATAGGCTTCAATATGCACCGAAATATCCTATTATGGATCCCACGAAAACTGTGTTAGAAAACTTCAACACAAAAAGAAATGTGTAACTCTGTGAGATGAATTCACTCATGATAAAGAATTTTCTCAGAAAACTTCTTTCTTATTTTTAATTGAGGAAACTTCCTTTGTCACCATACACTTCAAAGTGCGCCCAAATATTACATTTCAAGTCCCAAGAAAACAGTGTTAGCAAACTGCTCAATGAAAAGAACAATGTAACTCTGTGTGAGATGAATTCACACATCACAAAACTGTTTCTCAGAAAGCTTCTTTTTAGTTTTTATAGTCGTCAATGCAATCCAAAATATCCCTTCTCAGATTCCAAAAAGTGCTACCAAACTGCTCCATGAAAAGAATCATGTAACTCACTGAGATGAATTCACACATCACAAAGCTGTTTCTCAGAAAGTCCCTTTGTAGATTTCATCAGAGAATATTTCCTTTTTCACCATAGGCCTCAAAGCGATCAAGATATCCCATTGCAGATTCCAAGAAAAACATGTTAACAAAAGGCTCAGTGAAAAGAATGATGTGACTGTGTGAGATGAATTCACACATAACAAAGCAGTTCCTCAGAAAGCATCTTACTAGTTTTTATCTGAGGATATTTCCTTTGTCACCATAGGCCTCAATGTACTCTCAAATATCCCTTTGCAGATTTCATGAAAACAATGTTAGCAGACTGCCCCATGAATAGAAACGTGTAACTCCGTGAGATGATTTTACATATCACAAAGAAGTTTCTCAGAAAAGTTCTTTCTAGTTTTTATTGGAGGATATTTCCTTTGTCTCCATAGGCTTCATTGCAATCCAAAATATCCCTTCTCAGTTTCCTCAAAAACCATGTTACCAAACTGCTCCATGAAGAGAATCCTGTAACTCTGTGAGATGAATTCTCACATCACAAACCAGTTTCTCAGAAAGCTTCTTTCTAGTTGCTATCTGAGGATATTTCCTCTGTCACTCCAGGCTTCAATGCACTCCCAATATCCTACTGCCAATTCCAGGAAAACAGTATTAGCAAACTGCTCCATGAAAATAATGGTGTAACTCTTTGAGATGCATTCACACATCACAAAGCAGTTTCTCAGAAAACCTCTTTTTAGTTTTCATCGGAGGATATTTCCTTTCTCACAATAGGTGTAACATGCTCCCAAATTTCCTCTTGCAGATTTCATGAAAACAGTCTTAGCAAACTGCTCCATGAAAAGACAGGTGTACCTCAGTGAGATGAATTCACACATTACAAAGAAGTTTCTCAGAGGGCTTCTTTCCAGTTTTTCTCTGAGGATATTTCCTTTGTCACCATATTCTTCAATGTGCTCTCAAACATCCCATTGCAGATTGCAAAAAAAAAAAGTGTTTGCAAACTGCTCAATGAAAAGAACAATGTAACTCCGTGAGATGAATTGACACATCACAAGGCAATTTCTCAGAAAGCCTCTTTTTGGTTTTTATCTGAGGATATTTCCCTTGTCATCATAGGCTTCAAGGCGCTCCCATAGATCCTGTTGCAGATTCCATGAGAACGTTGTTAGCAAACTACTCCATGAAGAAAATGTGTAACTCTGTGAGATGAATTCATACATCACAAACCAGTTTCTCAGAAAGCTTCTTTCTAGTTTTTATATGAGAATATTCCTTTGTCACCATGAGCTTCAATGTGTTCCCATATATCCTATTGCAGATCCCAAGAAAATAGTGTTAGGAAACTGCTGAATGCAAACAACAGTGTAACTCTGTGTCACGAATTCACACATCAAAAAGCTGTTTCTCAGGCAGCTTCTTTCTAGTTTTTATCTAAGGATAGCTCCTTTTTCACCTGAATAGGTCTCAACGTGTTCACAAATATAAATTTGCAAATTCCACAAAAATAGTGTTAGCAAAGTGCTCAATGAAAAGAAAGGTGTAACTGTGGGAGATTAATTCACACCACAAAGCAGTTTCCCAGAAAGCTTCTTTTTGCTTTTTACCTGATCATATTTCCCTTGCCACTGTAGGCTTCAATGTGCACCCAAATATCCTATTGCAGATTCCACGAAAACGGTGTTAGGAAACTTCAACATGAAAAGAAATGTGTAA
>NW_012115684.1:0-384 GCF_000951035.1 Colobus angolensis palliatus | reverse complement strand
CAGGAAAACAATGTTACCTAACTGCTCCATGAATAGAAACGTGTAATTCTGTGAGATGATTTCACACATCACAAAGAAGTTTCTCAGAAACCTTCTTTCTATTTTTTATCACAGAATATTTCCTTTGTCACCATAGGCCTCAACGCGATCTCAAACATCCCATTGCAGATTCCAAGAAAAACGTGTTAACAAACTGCTCAATGAAAAGAATGGTGTAACTCCGTGAGATGAATTCACACATAATAAAGCAGTTTACCAGAAAGCCTCTTTCAAATGTTTACCTGAGGATATTTCCTTTGTCACCATAGGCTTCAATGCACTCTCAAATATCCCTTCACAGATTCCCCAAAATAAGTGCTTCCAAACTGCTCCACGAAAAGAGTC
>NW_012115683.1:10409-11248 GCF_000951035.1 Colobus angolensis palliatus | reverse complement strand
GAGGTGGGTGGATCACCTGAGGTCAGGAGTTTGAGACCAGTCTGGCCAATATGATGAAACCCTGTCTCTACTAAAAATACAAAAATGTGCCAGGCATGTTGGTGGGCGCCTGTAATCTCAGCTACTCAGGAGACTAAGGCAGGAGAATTGCTTGAATCCGGGAGGCGGAGGTTACAGTGAACCGAGATTACACCACTGCACTCCAGCCTGGATGACAGAGTGAGACTCCATCTCAAAAAAAAAAGAAAAAGAAAAAGAAAATGCCTGTTTTCTTTTTCAGCTGTAACCTGACTACAAAGTTATATTCATACATTTAAATAATTTTTTTTGCTGTAATGGGGCTTTGATAGCTTAATTTTCCTGATTGGTTTGCATTGTGGATTTTCAGAGCTGTTAATAATTATTGAATCTGTAATTTAGAAGAATTTATTTATGAATACAGTTGAATTAAGTAGTTAAGCAAAGGTGAATTGGATGTTCAAGTTCTTTTCAAGGTGCTTCCTCAGTGACACCTCTATTCTGGTCTACACGCTGTTGCCACCTCTCAGTTCAGATCAGCAGCCTATGTGCCAGGTGCTGTGCTAGGCTAGACAGACACAAGAATCTGTAGGGCATGATTCTTGTCCTGTGTAAACTTAGAAGCCAGCCCAGATGTATGCTTTTACCTCACTCCCTTCCTGAGTTGGTATCTACATGATACATTGATTGATTGATCAATTGATAGACAGATATAATGTTTTGATAGATATAAGCATTAAAAGGGAAAAGAAAAAAAATCTAGAAGAGAAAAATCCATGTAGTGGCACAAATTTGATTTCTTTTTTTTTTTTTTTTTTTTT
>NW_012115683.1:5151-5470 GCF_000951035.1 Colobus angolensis palliatus | reverse complement strand
ATTTTTTAAAGAGGTGATAATGAGTAGCATTCAGTCACAAAATTGGGTTGTGTTACTTTGTACTGAGGTTCCCCATGCGTTGTATAGTCCTTCAGCCTGGTTTGATGTTTCTCTAAACAGCAAAGCTATTACCATTTTAAAATGCTTAGTTCAAAGAATTTTCCCTTCTGAAGTATTATTTTTCTTTTAGCTATTTATTGATTATTTTCTAAGTACAGTGTAATTATTGTTTAAGTAACACCTCTTTCTATAGTCTATTTATTCATTTGTTTACATTCCATTTCCTTCCATTAACATACAGCACCTACGATAAAGCCTG
>NW_012115683.1:0-990 GCF_000951035.1 Colobus angolensis palliatus | reverse complement strand
CCCGGCCCGACTTTACAGTATTTAAGCAGGCCTGGAAGAAACCATGACACAAGAAAACACGCTGTTGTCCGAAGAATTTCCAAGTTGCCTTTCTTATAACCACACTGAGGGCAATCCTTGCTTCTCCTTTCATAAGGGGGTAAAGGCCCTTCTGATTTCCATACTCCTTAATCCCAAGTCACCTGCAAAACAGTTAATCATGTTGAGCGTGCTTTTATGGATGCTTCTCTTCCTCTACACTTCATCCTGTTTCCCCCTGCTTCCTTGCTAACAATTGAGATTCCTATAATCAGAGAATGAACCTTTCATTCACTGCCAGAGATAAAGTGAAAAATGCACGTTTTTGCTTGAGGTAACAACCTAGTTGAAATGCAGTCAGTCAGCAAGTGTAAAGGAAAGGTGGCTGGATCCTGTACTGTGGGAAAGGTTGTTTGCTAGGTGGAAAAGGTTGAAGAGAGCCAGTCACAGGGCAGGAGCAGCAAACTCAAATGACCACAAGCAGCTCATAAATAGCATTAAGTATAAGATGTAAAGAAAAAGTAGAGGCCAAATGCAGTGGTTCACGCCTATAATCCCAGCATTTTGGGAGGCTGAGGTGGAAGGATTGCTTCAGTCCAGGAGTTTGAGACCAGCCTGGGCAACATGGTAAAACCTTGTGTCTACAGAAAAAAAAAGAAAAAGAAAAGAAAAGAAAGGAAGAAAGCCAAGCATGGAGGTATGCGCCTGTGATCCCAGCTACCCAGGAGGCTGAGGTGGGAGGATTGATTGAGCCTGGGAGATCAAGGCTGTAGTGAGTTGTGATCAAGTTACTATACTCTAGCCTGGGCAACAGAGCAAGACCATGTCACAAACAAACAAACAAAAGAAAAAGTGGATGCAAAAGGAACAGCCAGTGCTCACTTACAGGTGATTTTTGTCTTCTGTGAAGGTAGGCCCGGTGTTGCCTGAATTTTTTATTTTTTTATTTTTATTTATTTATTTTTTTGAGAC
>NW_012115682.1:4212-4715 GCF_000951035.1 Colobus angolensis palliatus | reverse complement strand
GGTGAGCCGAGATTGCGCCGTTCACTCTAACCTGGGCAAGAGCAAAACTCCATCTCAAAAAAAAAAAAAAGAAGAGTTGAAATTATGTTTTGTGATAGTTACAGATTTTTGGTAAGGTTATTCAGCTTTCTAAATGGCTCTTCTGAGAGTGTAAGGTCTGTATATATCCAAGCTTTATGCTGTGTTTTCTTTTTTCTTTTTATTTTTTTTGAGATGGAGTCTTGCTCTGTCACCCATGCTGGAGTGCAGTGGCACTATCTTGGCTCACTGCAACCTCCGCCTCCTGAGTTTAAGCAATTCTGCTGCCTCAGCCTCCTGAGTAAGCTGGAACTATAGGCAAGTGCCACCACGCTGGCTAATTTTTGTACTTTTAGTAGAGATGGTATTCACCATGTTGGCCTTGCTGCTCTCGAACTCGTGACCTCAGGTGATCCACCCACCTCAGCCTCCCAAGGTGCTGGGATTATAGGTGTGAACTACTGTGCCCAGCCTGCTGTGTTTTC
>NW_012115682.1:0-1353 GCF_000951035.1 Colobus angolensis palliatus | reverse complement strand
TTTTCTGACATGGAGTCTTGCTCTGTCGCCAGGCTGGAGTGCAGTAGAATGATCTCAGCTCACTGCAACCTCTGCCTCCTGGGTTCAAGCGATTCCTCTGCCTCAGCTTCCCAAGTAGCTGGGATTACAGGCACACGCCACCACTCCTGACTAATTTTTTGTATTTTAGTAGAGACGGGGTTTCACAACGTTGGCCAAGATGGTCTCGATCTCCTGACCTCGTGATCTGCCTGCCTCGGCCTGCTAAAGTGCTGGCATTACAGGCATGAGCCCCTGTGCCCAGCCTCTTCATGTCTTTTTGTGGCTTCATAGCTCATTTCTTTTTATTGCAGGATAATTTTTCTTTTTTCTTTTCTTTTTCTTTTTCTTTTTCTGTTTCTTTCTTTCTTTTCTTTCTTTCTTTCTTTCTTTCTTTCTTTCTTTCTTTCTTTCTTTCTTTCTTTCTTTCTCTCTCTTTCTCTCTCTCTCTTTCTTTCTCTCTATTTCTCTCTTTCTTCTTTCTTTCTTTTTTTTTTTTTTGATGGGGTGTTGCTATTTTGACCAGGCTGACCTTGAATTCCTAGGCTCGAGCGATCCTCCTGCTTCAGCCTCCCGAGTACCTTGGACTACAGGTGCACGCCACCATGCCCAGTTGGTATTGCTGAATAATTTTCTGTTATACAGATGTACCACAATTTGTTGATCCCTTCACCCTTCGAAGGACATCTTGGTTACTTATAGTTTGGGATAATGATGCATAAAGCTAGTATAGACACATGTGTAGGTTTTTCTTTTTTTGAGACGGAGTCTCGCTCAGTCACCCAGGCTGGAGTGCAGTGGCTGGATCTCGGCTCACTGCAAGCTCTGCCTCCCGGGTTTCCTCCATTCTCCTGCCTCAGCCTCCTGGGTAGCTGGGACTACAGGCGCCCGCCACCGCGCCTGGCTAATTTTTTGTATTTTTTGTTAGAGACGGGGTTTCATCGTGTTAGCCAGGATGGCCTTAATCTCCTGACCTCGTGATCCGCCCGCCTCGGCCTCCCAAAGTGCTGGGATTACAGGCGTGAGCCACCGCACCCCACCAGGATGTTCTTAAAGAAACTAAACCAAATGAAATAATTTGTGGGAGTTGTTTTTAAATGAGAGTTTCCTAACGTTCTTGAATGTAATTAGAAGCATTGTTCAGAGTGTGGTTTTCCCTTTCAAGAAGATTGATTTTAGGTCATTAGGTCTTAACTGACAAGTGCTTAATTATTTCATACATGTATTACAGTATTAGGAAGTATGAGCTAAATGTGGCACAGTCATGTGACAGTTCCAGGTTGTAAAGGGGCTTGATAGGAGATTTATGTGCACAATTTTTCTTTTTCTTTCTTT
>NW_012115681.1:12445-12961 GCF_000951035.1 Colobus angolensis palliatus | reverse complement strand
CTGCAACCTCTGTCTCCCAGGTTCAAGTGATCCTCCTGCCGCAGCCTCCCGAGTACCTGGGATTACAGGCATGTGCCACCATGCCTGGCTAATTTTTTTGTATTTTTAGTAGAGACGAGTTTTCACAGTGTTAGCCAGGATGGTCTCGATCTACTGACCTCGTGATCCAACTGCCTCAGCCTCCTAAAGTGTTGGGATTACAGGCGCGAGCCACTGTGCCCAGCTCTATTGAGGTCTTTAACTGCATAGCATGATTTCTGTATCTTATTGATATAGCCCATTTAATTAATAACTGTTGTGGTAAAGCATTTCTAGTCTTTATTTTGTCCTTTTACTTAGATTGTTTTTATTTCCATTCACCTTACATGAAACTGGGCCTAAAGCTATGTTACGGATATTGATTTTAAAAGTAATAAATTACAACATGAGGCCGGGCGCGGTGGCTCAAGCCTGTAATCCCAGCACTTTGGGAGGCCGAGACGGGCGGATCACGAGGTCAGGAGATCGAGACCATCC
>NW_012115681.1:5451-6340 GCF_000951035.1 Colobus angolensis palliatus | reverse complement strand
TGAATGTTAACTCCTTGGGGTATTAACACAGGATAACCTGTATTTGTTAGCTGTGTGCTTAAACCTTTCTAAAGAAAAGGTTTTCTACAAGGGATGTAATAGACTAGCTGGGACATTTTCACTATATTTCTAGTGAGGCTATAGACTGTGTAGCCTGGATTTTCTTTCCAGTAGTAGTAGTTCATCAAAATTAAACACTGACAAATTTTTTTCTACCTGAAACTAGGTCATAGAGTAAAAATTTTCACTTGCGGTCTTATTCTTCAGACTCACTGAATGCCTTTTCCATCCTGTTTCATTACTAGGAAGGATACTAGATAAAGCCCTGAGCTTGAGATGTTGTACTTGAAAGGACTGTTTGAAGATCAGGTTTTATAACACACTCGTTATTTATTTCCTCTGTGGAGAGGAGGAACCAAATTGGATTCAAGTATTTTTCTGATAGTAATCTATGTGTGTTAGAATAAAGCAAGTTCATATCTGAGCCAGAGGGCATAATTATGTCAGAATAAAATATAATTATGTCGGAATAAAATGCTCTGTACTAAAGAGGTCAACTAACAGGCTGGGAAATCTTAAGTTTTGTTTTTAAGGCAAATCCTTGAACTCTCTGTGCCTTGTTTCTCATCCCTAAATCTGTGCACCTCACCTCACTGGGAGTTGTGGAGGGTAATATACTGCTAATTTGTTTAGTATTTCACAACAATAAATTATGCCTAAGATCTGATAAAACATAGCAAACCTCATTTATATGAATAGAGATAAGCATAGATAAGACTTACAGATAATAAAGAAAATTCATTAAAATTTTTTTAACTTCCTTGATTATTAAACATTTTTCTTTCTGTTTCCTATATATTTTCCAAAGTATTTTCTTATTATTTTTCCA
>NW_012115681.1:0-614 GCF_000951035.1 Colobus angolensis palliatus | reverse complement strand
AAAAAACTAGCCGGGCGAGGTGGCCGGCGCCTGTATTCCCGGCTACTCGGGAGGCTGAGGCAGGAGAATGGCGTAAACCCGGGAGGCAGAGCTTGCAGTGAGCTGAGATCCGGCCACCACACTCCAGAGCGAGACTCCGTCTCAAAAAAAAAAAAAGAAAAAACGATATGAATACATTCAGTGTCTTAGTTGAAGTTAGAAACTTCCTTGAAGACAGACTACCAAAACTCACTTAAATACAGAACCTTGGGTGGGCATGGAGGTTTACACATGTAATCTCAACATTTTGGGAGGCCAAGAGGTCAAGACCAGCCTAGGAAACAATGAGACCTCTCTACAGGAAAAAACAAGAAGAAAACGTCCGAACCTTACTGGCCCTATCTCTGTTAAGGAAAAGGAATTTGTAGATAGAAATCATCCCACAAAGAAAATGCCAGGCACAGGCCAAGCGCAATGGCTCGTGCCTGTAATCCCAGAACTTTGGGAGGCTGAGGCAGGTGAATCACGAGGTCAGGAGTTCAAGACCAGCCTGGCTAGCATGTTGAAGCCCCGTCTCTACTAAAAATACAAAAATTAGTCAGGCATGGTGGTGTGCTCTTGAATCTCAGCTACTC
>NW_012115680.1:4031-5484 GCF_000951035.1 Colobus angolensis palliatus | reverse complement strand
AGTGCTGGGATTACAGGTGTGAGCCACCGCACCCAACATCCTTCCCATTTTTTTCATGTCCTACATCTGAACGGTTGCTTAGGCCTGACAAGTTTACCTGATCAATATTGAAGAACATCTCAACTCCTTGCCTCCATCTCAACCAGCGCTGCCCTATTTCAGACCTAGATAATCTTTCACCTAAATCTACTTTGAGATGCTCCCAGCAGCCTCCGCTTCTTTATTCAGGCCTCTGCTCAGTGTTGTCTTCTTTCCTGACCAGCTATCTAAATAGCCTCCCATCAGTTTACTGCATCATTCATTCCATTTTCCTGCCTTATTTTACTTCATAGCTCTTAATCTCTGCTTAAAATGAGAAATTTTTCTGTTTGCTTGATGGTGTTTGCCTCCTCCACTGAGATCCAAGCTTCAGGAGGGTAGGGACATGCCACTGTGCCTGCTTTCCACAGTGCCTGCTTTCCACAGTGGTGCCTGGCTTATGGTGGACGCTCAGTAAGTATTTGTTGAATGAAGTTCTGCTGGACTCCCAAGCTTCTTCTGGCCATGCTCTGCCCTCCTAACCGGGCAGGCTGGCCTGCACTTCCCTGTGCACACCAAGCTGTTTCTGGCCTTGGTGGTTTCTGAACTGTGCTTATCTTTGTTGGCTGAGATTTCAGAGCACCAGTAATCTTAGAATCACAGAGTGGTGAAGATAGATCTTAAAAGACCAGTCCACTCAGCAGCCCCCTTTTATAGACTTGGAAGCTGAGGTTCAGAGATAGGTGACTTGCCTGAGGCTTCTCAGCCAGCAGGGAATTTCCAGAATTCCCTGGAATTCGTCTTTAGGATTCTTTCTAATGCCTAGAGAGTTTCCCCCTTTCAGTTGCCTTTCTGATTATTTCCTTTCTGCTTCCCCTCTCTTTTCCTTCTTGCTTCCTCTCTGCACACACACAACAAAGGATATCTCCCTGCCAGTCCCTCCCTTACTGGACATTCTATGTTATAACCTGCAGTCTTGAAATGGGGCTCTTCCTCTGTTGCTCCTTACTCTGTTTTGGATTTCTTGACCTTGGACTTGCTATTCTTTGTGAATTGATTCCTATTTACATACTTGTTTACTTCTAGGCCTGACCGGCGTTACTACCCTTATCCCCCTCACCTGACTCGATCCTCATCACTTGGGCCTCAGCTAGGAGAGTTTACTCTCCTTGCTGAAGAATTCTGGAATTATTCTGTAGACATAAAGTAGTGGTCCTGCAGCTATTCTGTAGGAATACCTTGATAAACATTTTCCAAAATATGGACCATACTTCCTACAATAGATTAATTTTCTCTAAAGCTTCTTGCTGTACTTAAACCTTCTTATAAAATGTTTAATTCTCATGGACTGGAAATGAAGGACTTTAAACACCGCTCCAAGTGCATTTGTTTTATCTCCTGCTGAAATGATCTATGTTTTTAGTTTATTGTGAAA
>NW_012115680.1:824-2466 GCF_000951035.1 Colobus angolensis palliatus | reverse complement strand
AACCTCTCCACATGTGGCCCCTGACTCCCAAGTTTCTGGATTCTTCATTCATACCCCAGGAGTCAATGTATGCCTATCTGATTTGGACTTTTTCTTCCTGAATTTGGAAATTGTTTCTCTGGTTTGAGCTTCCTCTGATGGAAGAAATAAAATAAAACATTGATTAAAACTTAAAGATCATCAGTAAAGGCATACTGGTTTGGCAGTATAAATTGTTAGAAAGAACCCGATCCTGGGTGTATGATTATCATTTGTTAGCAGTGTGACCTTGATCAGATCACTTAACTTCTCTGAACTTCCGTTTTCTCATCAATAAAAGGAATTAAAATGGCACCATAGGTCTCCATGAGCCTAAAGGTTGGTAAAAAGACCCTGGAGCCAGCTCAGATTTCAGGATCTGAGCTGACACAACCCTGCTCCTGGAATGGTTTCTCAGGCGCCATGTGCGTAGGCAGCCATGAATACATTCTACGAGGTGTTTATGGTGAAGAGTACCAATTGGTCTCATCTGTACAGAAAAGGCATTAATTCATTCACTCATTTGTTTAGGTACTCCTTGTTTCAGAAAGGATGAATGACAGTTTATGAATATATGTGAAGTAAAAACAGAATAACAAGCAGATAAGCATGTAGATCAGCAAGGGGAAAGCAAAAGCCAGGGCAGAGATTTCAGAGCTAGAAGCCGGGCTAAAATGGACACCTGATACCATATAGGTTGATGTAAGACTAGGTGTGTGTGTGCGTGTGTATGTCTGCATGTATATGTATGTATTGGACCTATGTGATGTGCCACTAAGCTTCAAGTCACAAAATCACACATATTAAGATATATTTATCATGATAGATTTATAAGTTAGTCATTAGATGTTCTATCACCAGAATTCCCTTATTCCATCATTACTTATCTTCTTCTTAATCCCTGAAATCTTTCTTTCTCCATCTCCTTTATTAAAGCTGCTCTCTCTGAGCCCACCAAATATCTTTAAAGCGAATCCAAAGCTTTTTTTTTTTTCTTTTTTAATCTCAGAATTGCTTTGGACCTTTACCAGCATCTTGAAAACAGTCTCATCATCTGTTGCATACAAAGTTCCAGTTCTCCTCCTGACTCTGACAGCTTTCCATATGTCGTTTTCTGACTCTTCTGTGTGCTTGCCCTGACCTCAGCATGTCCTGAGTGCCACCCATTGGCCCTTAAGATGCTCCCCTCTATATTTACTCTCTGAGGAATGCACCCCTCACAGGGCTCAGCCTCCACCTACATGGGCAGGATCAGTATCTGCTAACCCAAACCATCAGTCAAGCACTAACTCCATGTTTGCAGTGAAGGGAAATTAGAAGACTTCAGTTGTACTTACAGCTTTGCCACTAACTGGCCAGCTGAGTAACATTTTTTTAAAAAGTACTCTCTGAGTTTCCTCATATCTAAAGCTTAAAACCCAGAACATAGCTCCTTTCCTCAATTTCCCCACCACTGTCCTAGTGTGAGAACTTTGATTCTTTCCTCTTCTTAAATGTGATCTAGGTCCAGGCATGTTAGCTCACTCCTGTAATCCTAGCACTTTGGGAGGCCAAGGTGGGTGGATCACTTGAGGTCAGGAATTTGAGAACAGCCTGGCCAACATAGTGAAACCCTGTCTGTATT
>NW_012115680.1:0-359 GCF_000951035.1 Colobus angolensis palliatus | reverse complement strand
GTTTCCTCATATCTGAAGCTTAAAACCCAGAACATAGCTCCTTTCCTCAATTTCCCCACCACTGTCCCAGTGTGAGAACTTTGATTCTTTCCTCTACTTAAATGTGATCTAGGTCCGGGCATGTTAGCTCACTCCTGTAATCCTAGCACTTTGGGAGGCCAAGGTGGGTGGATCACTTGAGGTCAGGAGTTTGAGAACAGCCTGGCCAACATAGTGAAACCCTGTCTGTATTAAAAATACACACACACACACAAATTAGCCAGGCATAGTGGGATGCGCCTGTAGTCCATCTACTCCGGAGGCTGAGGTGAGAGAATCGCTGAAATCCAGGAGGCAGCGGTTGCAGTGAGCTGAGGTTG
>NW_012115679.1:8582-9004 GCF_000951035.1 Colobus angolensis palliatus | reverse complement strand
ATTTTTTGTATTTTTAGTAGAGACGGAGTTTCACCATGTTAGCCAGGATGGTCTCAATCTCCTGACCTCGTGATCCGCCCGCCTGGGCCTCCCAAAGTGCTGGGATTATAGGCGCGAGCCACTGCACCCGGCCCATTTGCCCGTTTTTAATCAGATTATTTGTTTCCTTGCTATTGAGTTATTTGAGGTTCTTATGAGAGGTGACAATGTGCTAACAGCCCTCACTCTCAGCGCCTCCTCGGCCTCCGCGCCCACTCTGGCGGCGCTTGAGGAGTCCTTCAGCCCGGTACGGCACCGTAGGAGCCCTTCTCTGGGCTGGCTGAAGCTGGAGCCTCCTCCCTCTGCTTGCGGGGAGGTGTGGAGGGAGAGAGGTGCCAGCGGAAACCGGGGCTGCGCTGGCTGGCCGTGTGAGCTCCGGCGTG
>NW_012115679.1:2902-4022 GCF_000951035.1 Colobus angolensis palliatus | reverse complement strand
TCTCACTCTGTCGCCCAGGCTGGAGTGCAGTGGCGCGATCTCGGCTCACTGCAAGCTCCGCCTCCTGGGTTCGCGCCATTCTCCTGCCTCAGTCTCCTGAGTACCAAGTAGCTGGGACTACAGGAGCCCGCCACCACGCCCGGGTAATTATTTTTTGTATTTTTAGTAGAGACGGGGTTTCACCATGTTAGCCAAGATGGTGTCGATCTCCTGACCTCGTGATCTGCCTGCCTTGGCCTCCCAAAGTGCTGGGATTACAGGCTTGAGCCACCGTGCTCGGCCTGCATTTTTTAGGTAAATAATTTTTCCTCTCTAGACCTCATCTGGTTTGTTATTTATTTTTTCTAAGATTTAAACTCAGACTTAAACAGTTTAATTTTATCCATGTGTGCATATGAACCTCTTCCATTACTTCCAACAGGTCAGCATTGTGTAACTACACTTTAGTTATAAACCCTTGTTTGAGCAGCCAGGTTGCTGCCCATACAATGTTACCAGTGAGGACTTCCTCCTACGTATTTCCCTCCATCTCTGGGCGAGAGTGGACTTGCAGCACGTGGGGTGCACACTTCATGTTCTCTGTGCTGAAGGATTTCCCTCCGGATGGCCGACCTTGTTAATATCCAGGTTGTGAGCTAGAGCTTCTGACGCTCCGCAGCCTAGCTGGAAGTTAAATTGCAACATTAGTTGTAGCCTCAGCACTCACTGGTTTCATGCCTCACTCAGAAGTAACTGCACAATTCTAGGGCGTCCATAGGAATCTACAGGTTTTGCCTGCCCCTGCCCCCAACGCGCTGATCTCCAAACCGTCTCCCTGGCTTCCCGCTGGCTGCTCCTGCCACTCCCATCGTGTTCCGTCCCAAGCCCCTTTGCTTTGCTCTCTGCTCCTCCAGGCGGCTCCTGCCACACAGACGTGCTGCGCTCCACAGGGGCTCCTTTTGCCTCGGGTGGATCAGAACATGTGTTCATCTGACTCTTTTTTTTTATGTTTTGACTCGGAGTCTCGCTCTTGTCGCCCAGGCTGGAGTGCAGTGGCGCCATCTCGGCTCACTGCAAGCTCCGCCTCCCGGGTTCACTCCATTCTCCTGCCTCAGCCTCCCAAGTAGCTGGGACTACAGGC
>NW_012115679.1:0-1712 GCF_000951035.1 Colobus angolensis palliatus | reverse complement strand
CGGAGCTTGCAGTGAGCTGAGATCCGGCCACTGCACTCCAGCCTGGGCGACAGAGCGAGACTCCGTCTCAAAAAAAAAAAAAATAGAGGTTTTTTCTTTTTCTCTCTTCCACTATATCCTATCCTGACTGCTTGTGTGTTTATAAGATGAAGGCTACTTTTTTTTTTTTTTAACGGAGTCTTGCTCTGTTGCCCAGGCTGGAGTGCAGTGGCATGATCTCAGCTCACTGCAACCTCTGCCTCTGGGGTTCAAATGATTCTCCTGCCTCAGCCTCCCGAGTACCTGGGATTACAGGTGCGTGCCACCACACCCGGCTAAGTTTTTATCTTTTTGATAGAGATGGGGTTTCACTATGTTGGCCAGACTGGTGTCAAACTGCTGACCTCAAGTGATCTGCCTGCCTCAGCCTCTCAAAGTTCTGGGATTACAAGCATGAACTACCACGCCCGGTCTGAAGGCTACATTTTGTTTAAATTAGTCTTACCATTAATTCTGCAGGATTTTCCATGTTTCATCATATCATCTACATACAGAGATAGTTTTTCATCTTCATTTCTAATTATTCTTTTAGTTATTTTTCCTTCCCTAATTGCATTAGCTCATATTTCCAGTGCAATTGAAACAGTAGTAGCAATACTATGCATCCTTAATCCTCGCCTTATTCTTGACCTTAGTCAGTGTCTCTAGTGCTTCTCCAAGCTGCTAAGACATCTGGAGAAACAGATATTTCTAATATTGAACCATGGTTGAATTCCTAGAATAAATCCTTCTTAGTTGTGCCGTAGATTTTTTCTTTCAGAGTTGTGGTCTCACTGTGTTGCCCTGGCTGGCCTCAAACTCCTGGGCTCAAGCAATCCACCTGCCTCAGTTTCCCAAGTAGCTGGGACCACAGGTGTGTGCCACCACGCCCAGCTAAGTTGTTTGGTTTTGGTGTTTTTAGAGACAGGATCTCATTATGTCGCCCAGGCTTGTGCTATATCTGTTCAGTATGGTATGGATTCTGTATATTAACATTTTACCAGTGATTTTTGTGTTGCAATTTATAAGGAAAATCATTTTCTGTGTTTTTATTTCCCCCCACTGCAAGACCATGGAGCATGCTTGGTAACACCGTGTTCTGTCTCACTGACCATGAGCTTAACAAGCAGTCTCACACTGGAGGTTTTAGTTTCTAAGGTCCAAATGCAGTGTATAGAAGTTCCCATGAGGGGTTCCATACTGCATATTCGTGAAAAAAGATATGGCTATGTGAGGACTCACCTTTACTCTTGAGGATTCCAGTGCATGAGGGAAGAAGGCTACCCTACACACTACGAAATTTAATTTCTCTCAGTCTCAGTATCCTCTCCTTTTGCCCCACTCACCCTCTCACTCATCCCTAAAGTGGCCAACATAAATTTGCCACAAAACCTTTTAAAAAGTTAATTATGGTACTTTAAAAAAAATTGTGGGCTGGGCACAGTGGCTCACGCCTGTAATCCCAGCTCTTTCGGAGGCCAAGGTGGGCAGATCACCTGAAGTCTGGCCAGGTTTGAGACCAGCCTGGCCAACATGGTGAAACCCTATCTCTAAGAAAAATACAAAAATTAGCCAGTTGTGGTGGTGCGCACCTGTAATCCCAGCTACTTAGGAGGCTGAGGCAGGAGACTCACTTGAACCTGGGAGGCAGAGGTTGCAGTGAGCTGAGATCACACCACTGCACTCCAGCCTGG
>NW_012115678.1:10832-11486 GCF_000951035.1 Colobus angolensis palliatus | reverse complement strand
CTCTACTAAAATACAAAAATTAGCCAGGCCTGGTGGTGGGCACCTATAATCCCAGCTACTTGGGAGACTGAGGCAGGAGAATCGCTTGAACCTGGGTGGCGGAGGTTGCGGTGAGCCAAGACTGCGCCAGTGCACTCCACCTGGGCAACAGAGTGAGACTCTGCTTCAAATAAAATAAAATAAAATAAAATAAAATGGTTTTCATGAGAATTAAGCACTATATATACAGTGTCTAGCATATACTAGAGTTTCAATAAATAAATGGTAACCCTAAAAGCAGCTTCTCTTTTTCTTTCCTTTTTTTTTTTTTTTTTGAGATAGGATCTTGCTGTGTTGCCCAGGCTGGAGTGTGGTGGTACAATTATAGCTCACTGCAGCCTCAAACTTTTGGGCTTAAGCAATCCTCCCACCTCAGCCTCCTGAGTAGCTGAGGACTATAGGTGTGTGCCACCATACCCAGCTAAAATTTAAAAAAATTTTTTGTAGACACAGGATCTTCCTACGTTGCCCAGGCTGGTCTCAAATTCCTGGCCTCAAGCGATCCTCCTGCCTCAGCCTCCAGAGTAGCTGGGACAATAGGTATGTGCCATTATACCCAACTAAGTTTTAAAAAATTTTTTGTAGACACAGGGTCTTTTTTTTTTTTTTTTTTTT
>NW_012115678.1:5469-5810 GCF_000951035.1 Colobus angolensis palliatus | reverse complement strand
TTCCTTCCTTCCTTCCTTCCTTTCTTCCTTCCTTCCTTCCTTCCTTCCCTTCCTTCCCAACCTGGAACTCCTGGGTTCAAGTGATCCTCCCACCTTGGCCTCCCAAGTAGCTGAGATTAGAGCACACACCACGAGACCTAGCTAATTTTTAACATTTTCTGGTAGAGATGAGGTCTCACAATGTTGCTCAGCCTGGTCTTGAACTCTTGGCCTCAAACAATCTTCCTTCCTCAGCCTCCCAGAGTGCTGGAATTATAGGCATGAGCCACTGTGCCTGGCTCATTCTTTTTTTTTTTTTTTTATGGAGGTGCAAATTCACATAATGTAAAATTTACCTTTTT
>NW_012115678.1:0-664 GCF_000951035.1 Colobus angolensis palliatus | reverse complement strand
GGCAGGCATAGTGGTGCATGTCTGTAGTCCCAGATTCTCAGGAGGCTGAGGCAGGAGGATCACTTGAACCTAAGAGTTTGAGGCTGCAGTGAGCTATGACTGCACCACTGCACTCCATCCTGGGTGACAGAGCGAGACTTTGTCTCAAAAAAAAAAGTGCTAGGCACAGTGTCCAGTGTGAGGTATGTACCTAGAAAGCAATGTTTCAACCATAGGATGCAATCTACTTAAAGACTGAGAAGTCAAGGTCAAGGTAGCCCAGCCCCCTTGCTGCTGCCAACCATGCAGACAGGCCAGGGCTTAGCAGACACTTCTAGAGCAGTAGCAGTGTCCACCTTGTGCCCCTCTCTTGCACACCACACCCTGAGACAGTCAGAAGCTCCCACACCCTGCAGGGAGAGCAGGTACAGGGGGAATGCCAGGCAGGATCAAACTGGCGTCAAACCTGCTGCTCCCCAATCCAAGGAGCAATCTGGGCTAGTTAGTAACCCCCAGAGCCTCCACTTCCCGCCCCAGCAGGGTCCCCATGCCCAGGGCACTCCCACGATATAAGTCAGACTGTGCACAGCTATAGCTCCTTGCAGACTATGACGCATTCTCACATCCACAAGTTCTCTCTCTCCCTTTTTTTTTTTTTTTGAGACAGTATCTCACTCTGTTGCCC
>NW_012115677.1:3728391-3749464 GCF_000951035.1 Colobus angolensis palliatus | reverse complement strand
AAAAAAAAAAAAAAAAAATTCTGGATCAATATTTTAGTTCTGGGTAATTATCCTGCAAATCCTGCAAGGTGATGGGAGTAAATAGGGTGTCCCTTACTCAGAGGTTTCTTTGTTTGGGAAAATAAAACTAACAAAGTTAACTAAAGCCAAGCCCCATGCACCTAAATCTTAGCAAGCGTAACTATAGCCACTACTTACCTGGGCGTGTTGGCAGCTTTGGGATTTTTAAGCTGTTCTTACCTCGCCCACACCTTGTTTCATTTTAATACATGTCCTCTAATAACCCAAATTGTTTCTTCTTACCTAAAGGCTATCAAGCTCCAAATGGTAATGCAAATGAAATCACACATGGACACGCCTTTCTTCCAAGGACTCTCAGACCAGTCCTAGGAGGAATCATAGCTGCTGTTCCCCACACAAAATTGCTCTGCAGCAGGAAGTAGCCAGAAGGATTGTCACCCCATCTCCCTAACAGCACTCCTGTCTCCACTCCTGAAGGGGAAATGAAAGAGTAGAAAGAAAGAAACCAATTAGGCAGGCAGTTAGATGGGGGTCCTCAGTTGAATTATTTCAAACAATAGAACAGCCTGCAAGCACAGATAAGGGAACTTGCATAGGAGGGTTTGCCTAAGATATGCCCACAGTCATACAGATAAGAAAGCCTACACAGGTGACTTGCCAGGACATGCCTCATATGGAAAATTCTGTCCCCTGACACATGCGCAGTGAGGGGAACAAAGCAATATGGAGTGACTCAAGCTAAGGACCTACATGCACACTAGGAGGACAGGGTGGAGCTAGCAGAAGTTTGTGTCTTATGCCAATGAGATGGCAAGCACTCATCAGTTTCTTTTAAGCACTCATCAGTTTCTTATATTCAACTGTTAAAATGGCTACCCTCCTATGGACCCGCTCTCCATGACAGAGAGCTTTCTTTTTTCGCTTATTAAACGTTCACTCCAACCTCATCCTTTGTGACCACGCTTCTTAAATTTCTTGGTCATGAGAGAAAAAACTCTGAGTGATACCTCACAACAAGAGACTACTACGTTGTGGTGCATTGGTAAAACTGTAAAACTTGTCTTGAACTCCTGCCCTCAAGTGATCTACCTGCCTTGGCCTTCTAATGTGCTAGGATTACAGGTGTGAACCACTATGTTTGGCCTGAAATTAGTTTTTTCTTTTTTTTTTTTTCTGAGATGGAGTCTCACTCTGTCCCCCAGGCCGGAGTGCAGTGGCATGATCTTGGCTCACTGCAAGCTCTGTCTCCTGAGTTCACACCATTCTCCTGCCTCAGCCTCCCAGCTGGGACTACAGGCGCCTGCCACCATACCTGGCTAATTTTTTGTATTTTTAGTAGAGACGGGGTTTCACCATGTTAGCCAGGATGGTCTCAATCTCCTGACCTTGTGATCCGCCCGCCTCCCTCTCCCAAAGTGCTGGGATTACAGGCGTGAGCCACCGTGCCTGGCCCTGGAATTAGTTTTAAGGAGAAAATGGAGCCTCAAGTCCCTCCTACTCTGCTGCTGCTGATTGGCTGCCCCTCATTCACAAGACTAGAGGTCTGTCATCTTTACAAGATAAGATAAAGGGTCTCTGGAGTAATGCACTCCGCACTTGAAAAGAGGTGATTAATGACAGTTCACTTTTCAAATATCAAAGCTCCAGCTTCTACCCAGTTTGGCTTCCAGACTTCTAGCCACCAGACAAGTATTTTCCAGGCAGGAAAAAAGGAAAAGTATCTTTTGGGTACTTCTCTGATAATTCCAAGAAAGAGATCTGATCTGGGATTCCTCAGGAAAATAGGCCCTCTCTCTAGAGGTGACCACACATTACTGGGTCATGAAATAAATTTGGTATATTGTGTCCATACAATAGAAAAAAAATGTATCAGATTGTATCACAATAATAAAGGGAAGTATTGGTGAATTATTGTGAAAAGTGTGGTGAAGCTTTTCTAAGATGCATGCACACACATTCACATACACAGGGTTATCGTGTAAAATACATTTCTTACTGTTGACTTGATCAAAACATTTTGAAAGCCACTGCTCTGTGGTGAGATAAAAATTGATAAGCCATACTCATGTGTTGAGAGCTTCCATCAGCTTCTCTTCCTCAGTCTAAAATATTATTGCATGGAACATAAAAAACAGAAACAGAAAAAAAAAACCCACAAAAAAATGGAGAAAAAGCAACTTGGAGAAAACAGAGACTCCAGAGGGAAAAAAAATAAGCATAAAAAAAAGGCAGGGCTCAATGGTTCACACCTGTAATGCCAGGACTTTGGGAGGATGAGCGGGGGTGGATCACCTGATGTCAGGAGTTTGAGACCAGCCTGGCCAACATGGTGAAACCCAGTCTCTACTAAAAATACAAAAATTAGCTGGGCGTGGTGGTGGGCACCTGTAATCCCAGCTACTCAGGAGGCTGAGGCAGGAGAATCGCTTGAACCGAGGAGGCGAAGGTTGCAGTGAGCTGAGATGGCGCCATTTCACTCCAGCCTGGGCAACAAGAGCAAAACTCCATCTCAAAAAAAAAATTCAAAAAAGAAAAGAGACTGCAGCTGGGTGTGGTGGCTTATGCCTGTAATTCCAGCACTTTAGGAGACTGAGGCAGGAGGATTGCTTGAGCCCAGGAGCTCGAGACCAGCCTGGACCACATGGCAAGACGCCATCTCTATTTTTTTTTAAAAAAGACTGCATCCATATACTCAGAGAGATAAGATGATATTAAACAAGAATATTAAAGAAGGAATATTCAGAAAACAACAAAAGAAAAGCTTTTCAAAATAAAAAATAGAATTGTGGAAATGAAAACTGCAATAGAAGAGTTGGAAGACAGATGTAGGGAAATCTTGATCACTTTGGTATCCATTTCTAGCACCACACTCTGTACAAATGAAACCATAATGAAAGATTTGTTAAATGACTAAATAGACTAATAACCGTAACACAGAGAGGGTAAGTTATTTGCCCAAGGTCACATAGACAATTTGCAGAGCTAGGAATGGAACCGAGGTCACCTGACTAAGAAATCTCTCTAACACCCTAGAATAATGCAATCAATGTATCAAAATATTTAAATGTATTTTACATTATTAAGCACATGTTTTGTTTGCGTTTTGATATGTGGTAGTGAGAAAAGAGTGGGCTGAACTGAGTGTGGCATTCATGGTTTTACCCTGAATCATCATCACTTCAGTCATGTCAATAGTGTCAGGGGCTCTGTGCCTGTCTTAGTCAGTGACCTATAAACAACAGAAACTTGTTTCTTGGAATCTGGTAGGCTGGAAGTCCAAGGTTAGGTGCTAGCATGGTTGGGTTCTGGTAGTACCCTCTTCAGTATTATATCCTCTCAAGGAAGTAACAGGGCAAGAGAGCCCTCTGGGGTTCCTTTTTTTTTTTTTCTGAGATGGAGTCTCGTTCTGTTGCCCAGGCTGCAGAGCAGTGAGCAGTGGTATGATCTCGGCTCACTGCAACCTTCGCCTCCCGGGTTCAAGCAATTCTCCTGCCTCAGCCTCCCGAGTAGCTAGGATTGCAGGTGCACACCACCATATTCAGCTAATTTTTTATATTTTAGTAGAGACGGGATTTCACCATGTTGCCCAGGCTGGTCTCGAACTCCCGAGCTCAGGCAATCCACTTGTGCTAAGTGCTGGGATTACAGGCCTGGCACCAATCCCATTCATAAGGTAGCCACCCTCATGACCTAATTAGTTCCCAAAGGTCCCACTTCCTAATACCATCACATCGGAGGTTAGGATTTCCACATAAGAGTTTTGGGGGTGCCACAAACATTGAGTCTGTTAGTACCTATGATTTTTGTGGAGTTACTGGATATTCAAATGATATTATCAATGACTCTGCTGAAGAGAGAGCTACTGTGTAGTAAGAAAAGACCAATCTACAAAAGCAGACTATTTTAACACGTATTCTATATTAAAATAAAATGTTAGGATATAAACGTTGGACCATGAGTTTTACAGAAGTTTTGAGAAAAAAAAATCAAACTCTCTGTGAGCCTGGATACTCAGAAAAGCCCGGAAAGTCATTTGGGTGGTGTTGCCTACACCGGTAAACTAAAGAAGAGGCAGATGGACATTTGGCTGTCCCTGCAGTTTTCAGTTAGAACATTCTGGTCCTTTCCAGCTGGGTCTAACATCAGGCTTATTCTGTTTTTCTGCACAAGATGTTTACACATGGTTAAATATAATCTCTGCAGACTGTTATTAACTTTAGACATATAAAACGCCTCCTACATAACCTCCATCCTGCCACAAGCAAGGGTGTGATTCTTGGAGCTCTGGAAGTTTATTATAATAAAAAATTAGAGCTCACACCTGTAATCCTAGCACTTTGAGAGACTGAGGTGGGGGCATTGCTTGATTGAGGCTGGGAGCCTGAGACCAGCTTGGGCAACATAAGGAGACCCTATCTTTACAAAAAATTTAAAAATTAGCTGGGCATGGTGATATATGCCTGTAGTCCCAGCTACTCGGGATGCTGAGTGGAGAGGATCACTTGAGCCTAGAAGTTTGAGGTTGCAGTGAGCTGAGATTGCACCACTGCACTCCAGCCTGGGCAACAGAACAAGAGACTGTATCCAAAACAAACAAACAAAATGGAAAAAAAAATAAAGAGAATTTTCCCATATCATATGTTGCCCATTACAAAAGATTTCTGCTGATCTCTATCTTCTTCAGGGGAGCATGGCTATTTTCTTTCAATTTATTGCTATGACATGTCAAGAGGTCTTTCTAGCTCAGATTTTTTTCCCTCTCTATTACCAAATAAAGCAATTTGTCTTATTTCGGCTCAGAATAATAACGGTAATTAGGTCATAAGGCATATTGCTATGGGAGTAAAAATTCAAAGGAGTATCTTTGAAGCATGTTACCAGGATACTTTGGAGTTGGGTTTGTGGAAAACATGAGCTTAAATTAAGGTAAAGGTTTGATCCTCAGCAGTGCTGCTTGAACCTGATAACGAAACTGTCACTGAATGCCGGTGCACAAAGAGGTCCTTGTTTTGAGTGACTGCGCACAGGAGGAAGGGGAGGAACAATGAGCTGAAAACTTTGCCAGGTTCAATCAGCTCAGCAAGTTTTAGCTAATGGACAGGGAATCATTTTGATGTGTCCCCTGTGGAGTTGGCTTCTGTTGATCTTCCTCAAGTACTTCCGTATACGTGGGGACATCTACTGGGGGAGGCTGGAATAAAGAAGAAACCCAAGATTAAAAAACAATAGGAGACTCTGCATTCAAACACATCTGAGAGGACTGAAACTCGATTGGGTATGCAATCAACTAGTTATTACTCTACTTTATGGGAAACCCCCAAACCAAGTTTCTCTATGAGACAGAATAATGTTCTGCCACTCAACTTTCAGTAATGACCGTCATGCAGAAATCACCGTGGAGATTGTCTATGTATGGCCTGTTCTCTTGCCTATGACATTGGCATGCGAACTTAGTGATTTTCTAACAATGGGTATCATGAAATGGAATCATGCATGTAGGCAGTTTGCCATTCTGATGGACTGATGGAGTTGCAAATGTTAAGTGGAATATATTTCATTTTTATAATAATAATAATAGCTACTTACTATATGATGAGATTTCACTGGTCTAAGAAATGTATGTCATGAGATAGGGTAGGTACTATTATTATCTTATACTGTTGAGGAAACTGAAACACAGTGGGGTTAAAGTGGTGAGTTGGATCAGGCTGATTTGAGAGACCCTGGGCTCTAGCCCAGAGAGTTTTAGATATGGACTTAGAAGACAATCGTTAGAAAAAAAAAGAGAGAGAAAGAAAAAGAAAGACAGATGTCTTGAAGAGTCTCAAAATGAACACTGCCCAAGAAGTATTTTATTGACTTAATTAAGGGAAAAGGTCTTTAAGACTATGGGTGGTTTATAAATTAGAAGTGTAAGCAGGACAAAAGCTAAATTATTCAGGAATTAGCAGTAATATTTGTGATTTGGTAGTCGTTTAATCAGCTGCTAAATGACTAAAAGCAGCTGAACTAAATACAGGTTTTAGTTATTTAAAATTGAAAGGGTATTGTCTTAAGAGATATACACATCGTTTTTTGTTTTTTGTTTTTTGTTTTTTTTTTGAAATGGATTTTTGTCTTGTTGCCCAGGTTGGAGTGCAATGGTGAGATCTTGGCTCACTGCAACCTCTGCTTCCCAGGTTCAAGCGATTCTCCTGCCTCAGCCTCCTGAACTGCCTTGGTCTCCTGAAGTGCTGGGAGGCATGAGCCACCACGCTTGGCCAATACAGACATCTTAATCATTTCAGCAGCAAATGAGTGCAGGCTGTTCCTTTTCTCTGGCAATGCTGTGTGAAAGGAAAGTCTGCCTCCCTGAGTTTTTTCTTTTTTATTGGGACAAGGTCTCACTATGTTGCCCAGGCTGGTCTCAAACTCCTGGGCTCAAGCAATCCTCCCACCTCAACCTCCCAAAGTGTTGGGATTACAGGCATAAGCCACCATACCTGGCCCTTTTTTTGAGAGGTTAACGCTTAACGTTCTCAGGTGGGAGAATGGGCAAGAATCTCTTGTTGTTTGACCCGCAGAGAAGAATTATTAGAGTGGCTTCTGTGGGTTGAAAGCTCACACTGGTGAGACACTTTGTTCAGAGTTTTACACTCATTGTCCCTAACACTCACAACTCTCCTGTGAAGTAAATATCCTTGTCCCCATTTCACAGATTGGGAAAGTGTGTCCTATTCCACACAGCTTCTAAGTGATGTGTTAAAATGTAGGGTTGCCTTAATCCCAAAGATGAAATTGTCAGCTCCCATCTGATAGGACAAAAACTCAAGAGATTTTTTTACTAGCAGTGGTACAGATTCATGCTAGGGCTTATTGGATACCCCCTTGAAAATGCCTGGCTAGAATTAGGGGTGCTGACAACAAAGACTCTCATGGATAACTGTTGTGATTCCTTCAGAGGGTAGGGAGATACCAAAAGAATCCACTGGGCCAAGGAGGTAGAAAGCTGTCTTTCGTAGGTTTATCTAAAGATATTAGATTATAATATTAAGAGAAATACAGTTTTTTTTTCTTTCTTTTTTTTGTAGTGATGGGGTCTCATTTTGTTGCCTAGGCTGGTCTGGAACTCTTGGCCTAAAGCAATCCTCCTGTCTCAGCCTCCCAAAGTGTTGGGATTACAGGTGTGAGCCACAACATTCAGCCAGAAATATATTATTTAACTAAAAAAAGACAAGCGATTCATGCTCATTTTTGACATATTAGACAAATAGGCAAAACAAGAAAAAATCACAGCTGCTCTCTCACTACCCAGAGACAAACAAAATTAATATTTTATTGTGTATCCTTCCAGACTTTTGTTTTCTCTCTCTCTCTCTCTCTCTCTGTCTCTCACACACACACACACACACACACACAGGTTTTTGTTTTTTTTAACTTGACTAAAAATTAATAATGTAATAATACCAGATTGGAATCTTGGAGATCCATTAAAAATTTATAGATTTTTATTCAATTTACCAAACCACCATAGTGTTTAATGTTTAGGAACATGTAAACTTGTACAACAAAGTCCTTGATATATAATCCTTTTACAGTAGCCAAAGCCTGAAGACAATAGGTATATTTATTTTGGGAGTAAGCTTACTAGATTATAATATTTTAAGGAATTTAAATATTGATCCACTACAAATGCAGTTACTACCCATAAGGCAATTTTTTTTTCTTTTTGAGAAGGAGTCCAGCTCTGTCGCCCAGGCTGGAGTGCAGTGGCATGATCTTGGCTCACTGCAACCTCTGCATAAGGCAATTTAAAAACCAAACAAAGAAAAGGGTTGGGGAGAATGGTTTAAACAAAAAAGATTAACAAAAAGAGTAAAGCAAAGATGCTTATTTTGCTAGTGAAAGCTGGTTTAGAGCCTTACTATTTCTGTCTCAGGCCTGACCATTTTATTTTTAATTTTGAGATATAATAATATACTAGTAACAACAACAGTAAATACCATAATAACAGCTACATTATTATGACAGGAGCCAGGTGAATGAAGCACTTTACATACATACACTTTATTCTTTTAAAGATACTTATCTTACTTTTATTTTGGAGCAAATCCAAAATAATTACTAAGTAAATTATTGGTGAAATAATTACTAAGCATAGTGAAATAATTACTGAGCATTCTTCTTTCTCAGGTAAGAAGATAAAATATCATCAGAACAAACTTAAAGAAAAAAAAAAAAGCTTGGCATGGTGGCTCATGCCTGTAATCCTAGCACTTTGGCAGGCCAAAGCGGGCAAATTGCTTGAGCTCAGGAATTTGCGACAAGCCTGGGCAACATGGTGAAACCGTGTCTCTGTAAAAAATATAAAAATTAGCTGAGCGTAGTGGTGCCCATCTGTAGCCCCATCTACTTGGGAGGCTGAGGTAAGAGGATTGCTTGAGCCCAGGAGGTTGAGGCTTGAGCTCAGGAGGCTGAGGCTACAGTGAGCTGTGAAGGCACCACTGCACTCCAGCCTGGGTGACAGAATGAAACCCTGTCTCAAAAATAAATAAATACATAAAAATAAAAAATAATGCCCCCACCCCTGCCAAAGACCCCCATTTTGTCAGAGAAACTGTTCACTATGGTAAAGGAGCCAGTACCTTCAGTGGTGGGTCTGCCAACCAGCTGAGCTAATGTTGGCTTCTCCTTACCTTCAACCCAGCTCTGACTCTGTTAAACGTCAAACTCTGGAAGTGCAGAAAGGATTGGGATTATTTTCCTTTCCTTGTTTATTAATGGTAATGTTTTGGTTTCCACATTCTGCAGCAAACTCAGGAATGGCAATTTTAAGAAGAGAGTGTGTGCCAGTCATGATTGTTTTTCTTTGTTGTTTTTGTTCTTAATCATTTGTTTTTAAACTAGAATCAGATTGGGCACAGTGGTTCACACCTGTAATCCCAGCACTTTGGCAGGCCAAGGTGGGCGGATCATTTGAGACCAGGAGTTCCAGACCCGCCTGGCCAACATGGCAAAACCCCGATTCTACTAAAAATACAAAAATTAGCCAGGCATGGTGGCAGGTGCCTGTAGTCCCAGCTACTCGGAAGGCTGAGAGATGAGAATCGCTTGAACCAGGAAGGTGGAGGTTGCAGTGAGCTGAGATCATGCCACTGTACTCCAGCCTGGGTGACAGAGCGAGACTCGGTCTCAAAACAAAACAAAACAAAACAAAAAACTGGAATCAATGTTTAGTCAGTCACTCTTTCCAACCTTGATATGACATCAACTTTAGGGAGCTCAGAACAAGTTTATCTTTTACCTAAGCTTTATTCAATAAAATAACTTGTTAATAAAACTTGAGATATCCATCCTGCTGTAACAGAGTGATTGGTAGCAGGGCTGGGGGAAATAGCTATCTTTTGAGAAATTCTCTTTTACGGTATGTATAAAATCAAAAGGGGAAATGTTCCTGTCTTTTTATAAAACACAAACTAATGGAGTTCGTGCTAATTTCCTGCTCAGAGAAACCAAGTGCTGTCTTTTTGTAGCAGCAGGACCTAGCACAGCCTGATTATGGCCCCATAGGTTGAATAGGATGCTCATTGTTATCTTTCTGTAGCTATAAATGGAATCAGTCTTGCAAGGATGATGTAAATGGGACCACAGTGATGTAGATAAAAGATTAAACTTTGGTTCTTCTGCTTTAAACTTTGGACAGCACTCTAGATTTTTCTAATACCACCAGGGAAATCTTTTCACCTCTGTAGAACAGAGATAATAGTGTTTAACTAAGGTAGTAATGTTGCCTGTTATAGGGGCCAGCCTCTGTGCCTGGCTGTGAAGCGCTAAGTAAAGAAAAGGTTTGTTACATTTGATGGTTTTCCTGTTTGCTTGAGAAATCTGTCAAGGTAGAAATAATGGATTGAGGGGAGAACAGGAAGGGTGTTTTCTTTCAGGGAACTTGGCTGAGGAAAACATAACTCATGGCAGAACACTAGAAAACACAAAGGCTTCCACTCGCATGTAAACTGTCTTTTACTGAGAACCAAATTGCCACAGTCACAATAGCAAGCAAAATGAACTGTCTTTAAGGACAACAAAAAGCTCTCAAGATAATGACTGACAAGTATCATTAATTCGTGATCCCAATAATAGGCACAATGGCCTAATTCAGGTCGAAAGTGCACACCCTTCAGGATCACGGGCAGCCATTCAGCTTGAAAAGCTGCCTAGCTCAGGAAACTTCAAGATGAAGACATGGGAAAAACAAAATGGCAAATAAAACAAAAATAAAGACAAAGATTTAGGGAGTCTAATTAAACATCACACAAGATCATGTTTTTAAAGCACTTGGCACAGAGATAGCTATAAAGTATAGTTAAATGTATTACTATTACTGAAAACTGAGGAAAGAAAAAAGGCAGGAAAAAGATGTCAGAAAGTGATGACAGTTAGGTAATCCGGGCAGGCAGGTGTTTAAAGGCTCTGGGAGTGGAGTTGAGGAGAGAATACAGGTCTAAAACTCCAGTCCTGGCTCTGTCTCCCTCTTGCGTGGTCTTGGACACTTGAGTTTACTACCACTTAACAGAGGATCTAACACTCTGGGCACTTGGGGTGAATTAGTTACAGTCCCTGTCTTAAGTATTAGTTCACAGGGTTGTTTACCGTGCCTATCTTGATCATCTTACTGGTCACTTTCTGATGTCTTTTTCCTGTTTTTTTCTTCTCTCCCATTTTCAGTAGCAGTAATAATTGTAACTATGATTTAATTGTAGCTTATTTTAGGCTCTGTGGGTACTGTCTAAAAATCAGTAGGGCTGACCTAAATCAGCATTTCTCAAACTTGAGTAATGCATGGCATCCTTTTAAAGGGAAAAGAATTATGAGATGCTCCTAGTATTACTCAATGACTTTGGTTGTGATGTTACTTACAAGAAAACCGCCACTCCAAAAAGCAGAAACCCCTTACCTGAGAGTTGTCATTCAACTATACATCTCTCACAAATTTACAAACTGAATATAAACAAAATCAAACTTAATAGCATTAATTGGATATGAAGTATGATGATTTTTAGAGCAAAAGTGTTGTTCCCATCATGAATACAGTGCCTTCACCTACACAATTCTGTCATCATTTTTCTCTATTCCAATTACTGGGAAACCAAACTACTACATGCAGTGAACTTTGGCATAAATGCATTTCATGTGTATTTAAAATTTCCCCTTGTATTTTTAG
The DNA here is from genome assembly GCF_000951035.1 of Colobus angolensis palliatus. Classification (NCBI taxonomy): domain Eukaryota; kingdom Metazoa; phylum Chordata; class Mammalia; order Primates; family Cercopithecidae; genus Colobus; species Colobus angolensis. The sequence continues at coordinate 3,738,243 of NW_012115677.1, read as the reverse complement.
CCCACCAAGATTAATATTAGTACTATTTGGCATTAAGAAAAACCCAGACTCAACTTGCATGGCAGTGTATAGTTTTGAGGTGGCCACATGGATGCTCCAGAATACATTCATACTAATTTTTTAGATTGTTCTGGAAATATGAACACAAAACTTAAAACATTTCTTAAAGAATGTGTGACCTTTAAAACACATCTGAGGAACACTGAACCAAGTGATCCTTAAAATTCTACAAACTCTATTTCTTACTCTCTCTTTTTTTTTTTCCTTTGAGACAGAGTCTTGCTTTGTTATCCAGGCTGTAGTGCACAGGCATGATCTTGACTCACTGCAATCTCTGCCTCCTGGGTTCAAGCAATTCTCATACGTCAGCCTCCCAAGAAGCTGGTGTTTCAGGCATGTGCCACCATGCATGGCTAATTTTGTATTTTTAGTAGAGATGTAGTTTTGCCACGTTGGCTGGGCTGGTCTCGAATTCTTGCCTCAAGCAATCCACCCACCTTGGCCTGCCAAAGTGCTGGGATTACAGACATGAGCTACCGTCCTTGGCCTAATTCTTACTCTTAAAAAGTCTTAGCCAGGCATGGTAGCACACATCTGTAATCCCAGCTACTCAGGAGGCTGAAGCAGGAGAATTGCTGAAACCCAGGAGGTGGAGGTTGCAGTGAGTCAAGACTGTGCTACAGCACTCCAGCCTGATGACAGAACAAGACTCCATCTCAAATTAAAAAAAAAAAAAAAGTCTGTTGGCCAGGCACGGTGGCTCATGCCTGTAATCCCAGTACTTTGGGAGGCCAAAGCAGGTGAATTACTTCAGCCCAGGAGTTCAAGACCAGCCTGGACAATGGCAAAACCCCATCTCTACAAAAAACACAAAAATTAGCCAGGTTTGGTGGTGAGTGCTCATAGTCCTAGCTACTGGGGAGACTGAGGTGGGAGGATCACTTGAGTCTGGGAGGTGGAGGCTGCAGTGAGCCATTATGGTGCCACTGCACTCTAGCCTGGGTGACAGAGTGAGATCCTGTGTGGAAAAAAAAAAAAAGGAAAAAGTCTGTCCTTGATGATAACTTACACATAGTAGGCACTCAGTTTAATACTGGTTTAAATTGATTACACTTTGGTATATAAAATTATCCGATCCAATCTTTCTTAAAAAGCAGAGATTTTTATCTGCATAATTTTCCTGGTACAGTTCTTATAAGTGCCACATAAAAATAGACTTATTAAATTCAGCAAATTTGTTGAAATATGCCCTTGTAGCAAACAGTGTAGATTAATCACTAGAGAATAACAATGTGCTGGAAAGGTTATGCCTTTACTCTGTTCTAAGAGAATTATTGCACCTGCAGGCCCTTGCAGCCTAAATAGCCATGCTTTATATCATTTGCTATTCTCATACTCTTCTCTTTATGGGCCACAGCTGACAAGACCAGGAATGGTCACCTACCCAACATAGGGTCTGCTGAGCAACCCGCAACCTCTGCAGTCTGTTTAAAAAATATGAGCTGGGCCAAATAGACTCTCTTGGCACTTTGAAACAAGAAATATGGAAGGCTTGAAGGTTTTACTGGTTAAAGGTGGGAGCTGCAGTAAAAGTTCAGGAAGTAGCAGCTAGGATGGGAAGCCTGTGGCTGCAAGCTGAAGGAGGGAGAGCAGTGAAGATCAGACGGTGGTGGCTGGAAAGCAGCAGCTCTGTGGGGGTAGCGGAGTCACATTAATGGCAGAGCACAAGGACAAGGATCTGCCCCTAGAGCCACCTCACATTCTGAACCATCTCCAGCTCCAGTCCTTGTGGGATTCTACCCTATTACAGTTCCATTTCTTGGACTGCCTTGGGCAAATAGCTAACTTCTCTATGTCTCAGTTTCCTCAACTGTAAAATGGAGATGATAATAGACTCTCCCTCATAGGGTTGGTGTGAAGATTAAATAAGGAAAGGGTTTAGAACCAGGCTTGGCCCATACATAATGAATACTCACTCAATACCTGTTAACTCTAATCATAATCATTACTTCCATGATATGTTTTATATTACGCTACAGAAAATTCCGTTGTGTTTGAACTAGATAGAATGAGACTCTTTCTTATAGAAAAACTTCAGTGAAACAGGCAGGAGAAACTGGGTGTGGCAGCTCACGCCTGTAATTCCAGCACTTTGGGAGGCCAAGGTGGAAGGATCACTTGCGTCCAGAAGTTTGAGACCCCAGCCTAGGCAACATCTCATCTCTACAAAAGATTAAAAATAAAATATCCAGGTGTAGTGGTGTGTACCTGTAGTCTCAGCACCACAGGAGGCTGAGGAGGGGGGATTGCTTGAATCTGGGAGGTCAAGGCTGTAGTCAATTCTGATTGTGCCACTGCACTCAGCCTGGGTGACAGAGTGAGACCCTGTCTCAAAAAACCAACATAACCAAGCAGATGTTGTTGATTTCCTTTTGAGTTTCCTTGGAACTTCATCTATATTGGTAAAGAAGAATGGGACTTCTGAAAATTGCCTAATGTCTTAGTCAATTTGAGCTGTTTTAACAAATTACCATAGACTGGGTGACTTGTCTTAAAGCAAATTTGTTTCTCACAGTTCTGGAGGCTGGGAAGTCAGATCAGACATGGTTGGGTTCTGGTTAGGGCCCTCTTCTGGGCGGCAGGCTGCCATCTTCTTGCTGTATCTTCATGTAGAAGAGAAGAGAGGAGGGGAGAGGGGGGAGGGGAGAGGAACCAAGCTCTCTCATCTCTCGTGACTCTCCTTATGGGGTACTAATTCCGTCATGAGGGCTCCACCCTCATAAGCTAATTACTCCAAAAGCCCCTGATGTGGTTTGGCTCTGTGTCCCCACCCAAATCTCATCTGGATTTGTTATCCCCACATGTCAGGGGAGGGACTGGGTGGGAGGTGATTGGATCATGGGGACGGTTGTCCCATGCTGTTCTCATGATAGTGAGTGAGTTCTCACCAGAGCTGATGGTTTTTTTTTTTGAGACGGAGTCTCGCTCTGTCGCCCAGGCTGGAGTGCAGTGGCCGGATCTCAGCTCACTGCAAGCTCCGCCTCCCGGGTTTACGACATTCTCCTGCCTCAGCCTCCGGAGTAGCTGGGACTACAGGCGCCCGCCACCTCGCCCGGCTAGATTTTTGTACTTTTTAGTAGAGACGGGGTTTCACCGTGTTAGCCAGGATGGTCTTGATCTCCTGACCTTGTGATCCGCCTGTCTCGGCCCCCCAAAGTGCTGGGATTACAGGCTTGAGCCACCGTGCCCAGCCGCTGATGGTTTTAAAGTGTGGCACTTCCTCGTTCTTGCTTACATTCCCTCCTGCTGCTTTGTGAAGAAGGTGCCTGCTTCCCCATTGCCTTCCGCCATGATTATAAGTTTCCTGAGACCTCTTAGCCATGCTTCCTGTTAAGCCTGCAGAACTCTGAGCCAATTAAACCTCTTTTGCTTTATAATTACCCAGTCTCAGGTAGTGCTTTATAGCAGTGTGAGAATGGACTAACATAGGCCCCATCTTCAAATGTTGTCACATTGGAGATTAGGGTTTTAACATATGAATTTGCCGGAAGACAAACATCCAGTTTGTAACAACCATCTAACGTTGGATTAATAGAGCTCTTATTTTTGGTAAACTTATTTTGAGCCTTTGATAAAATAACATAAGTGATTTGCATAATGGCTCAAATTTAAGGAAGATCATCATTGAGTATGTTATATTAAATGCAGGAGCTAGTGATTGTTAGACATTTTTAAGACAAAGAATAATAGAGTAGGCTAAGTCCCGAGATCTTCAAGTTCAGAGCCTCAGGTCCCTCAGGCGAGGATGAAGTGCAAACGGGAAGGGGGAGTGGAAAGCAGAGAGGAATGCAGAAAGAACCAAAGAACGGCAAAGGAGTGGGGAACGAATGATTCCTGTCCCACAAAATAAATGATTTTTCTTTTGCCATTTTATGTTTCAATCTCTTTCTCTCCAAGTTTCCAATTTGGTCGATAGGGAAAGAATTCTCCTTACCTCTGAGACTTGTTTCTGAATTAGCAATGGAAACCAGAGAGAATGCAGGGCTGATACCTAACACCCAGTGGGTGTCAGCTAATGTTTGCTTGACTGAATTGAACATTAAAACTTATTTTAAAGACAACTTTGTTAGAAATATTTATTCCATAAAACACATAATCTCCCTATAGCACCATGAAATCCAGAGGAAACCAACACAGGCCTGGTGAAGCAAAGAAGAAATGTAATTGCCTTAATGTCTTGCTTTTAGAAGCATTTACTCATCTCCTAATTCATGAAGACTCTTCCACTGTTTATGGAAACCCAAGAAGATTCAACTGTACCATAACAAAAGCGTTAACTTACAGCTGATAGACCTCATGAACACTATTTTTACTGGAGATTCAACATTTCACAAAGTATAAGCTTCAATGAGAACAGAGAAGAGAAGAGCCAGAGCTGGGTGGCCTTGAGCTCTGCCTTTGCCCATAACTGGCTGAGTGATAGGGCAGGTGCTTCAGAACCCCACAGGTTTTGGTTTCTTTATCTGCAAAATGAGCACATTGAACCTCTGTAAATGGTCTTCAAGATGCCTTCCTGCTCTAACACTCAGTTGAACTATGCTCATGTCCAGATTTTAGATTGGGAAAATGTGAAACAAGCAGAAACAGCAAAGCTTAGAAAAGAAGACACCAAATTACGATGGGGAGGCCAGATATTTAACTGGTGCCTGTGGTTGCAAGCCTGTGAGATGATAGCCCCTGCCCTCAATAATTCTCACTTCCTGATGTTTGTACCCTTGTGCAGTCCTCCCACATTGAGTAGGTTGACCTGTGTATATCTGTCTATACACTAGGATCTTATGGAAATGACTGGGTGTGACTTCTAGGTCATGATAAATATTGGTCATGATAAATATTGTGGCTTTCACCTTATCTTCCTGATCACTCTTTCTGTGGGATTCCAGCCATCATGTCATGAGGATCCTTAAAGATGCAGAAAGGTCCACATAGTGAGGAGCTGAGGCCTCCTAGAAACACCATTATCCTCTGAGAGGACCATCTTGGAAGCAGATTCTCCAGCCCCAGTCAAGCCTTCAGATGAATGAGGCTCCAGTCAATGTCTTGGTTGACACTTCATTAGAATCCCAAGCCAGAACCAGCCAGCTAAGCCACTCCTGACCTACAGGAACTCTGAATTCCTGACCTACAGAAACTCTGTGAGATAGTAAATGCTTGTTCTTATTTTAAACCACTAAGTTCTGGGGTGATTTGTTACATAGTATTACATAGCTATTATGATATTTGTAAGAAAAATACAGTTGTTCTTGTTGAGTGTTTATATAACATGCATTGGGTGTTTCACCTTCCTTGTTTTTATTTTTTATTTATTATTTTATTTTTTTTGAGATGGAGTTTTGCTCTTATTGCCCAGGCTGAAGAGCAATGGTGTGATCTTGGCTCACTGCAACCTCTGCCTCCTGGGTTCAAGTGATTTTCCTGCCTCAGCCTCCTGAATAGCTGGGATAACAGGTGCCCGCCACCATGACTAATTTTTGTATTTTTAGTAGAGATGGGGTTTTACCATGTTGGCCAGGCTGGTCTCAAACTCCTGACCTCAGGTGATCCACCTGCCTCAGCCTCCCAAAGTGCTGGGATTACAAGTGGGAGCCACCGCGCCCGGCCTCACTTTCCTTCTTCAATTTAGTCATTCATTCGAAAATTTATTGAGGACTTACTCTAAGCCAGGTTATAGAAATTCAGTAATAAAGTTTCCTACCTTCAAGAAGCTTATAATCTGGGAAGCTGGGGGTTAGGTGGGTGGTAGTCAACTATAAATACCTGTAACAGATGCCACTTGTATCCTTGCTTTAACATCGCTTTTTCTGTTTCTGCCAGTGTTTTGAGTATACAGACTTTGGCTGGGACTTCAGTGGCTGAAGAGATGCTCATCAGTTACTGCCACATGATTGTTTTTAGTTTTAATAAGAGTGATCAATACCATCAGCTCCCCCTTTAAATGCTAATGAATGCTTTAACACAGCAGATGCAGACATACAGTACACTGCAGATTAAAATTAGGCACAAAATTAAATTGCTTACACATAGCAAAGGAGTCAGTTTGGACATCTTGATAATCAGCCACTACCAGCTGACAAATCTTGAATTGTCCCCGCACCAACACAAAGCCTCCCCCAGTCTCAGTCAGAAGAGGCATCATCTGGCAACTAATGAGGGTGCTGGTGTCTTTGGGTAAGAGAAAGAAAGGAAAACTGCCAGGTCAGACTTTCAGTAAAGCTTTGTGTACTTTTAGAAGTAGACACAGCAGGACCGTAGAGGGCACTCGGATCAGGAGCAATTTATATTCATTAAAGAGACAGAACTTTGGGCCTCTGAAAAGGAAAGCCAAATAGTGAGATTCTATGAATGTCCAAAAGGACATTCACATGACTATGTGTGAATTTCACACATATCTGTGTGCGAATTTCACACTAATCGGGAAATTAAATTGACATAATGACATTCATTCCATGAAATGCTTTCCTGACAAAAACATCTCTCAATATTTGTATAATTTGGATCAAAATATTTTATCTATAAGTAGAGTCACACACGACTGTGTGAACATACATAGTATTTCTATTCTTTTTTATTCGTGTGACAGTTGTTTAATGAGAACTTGCATTTATAGTGCTATGCTAGGTGTCAAAATTCAAAATGGAAAATGAGCACAGTTCATTATGATGCAAGGGGCTTCTTAGGAAAAATAGACTGGCCTTTCCCTTGGGGTCCTTGGCATACCCAGAATCTGCTCTCAGTAATACACCCCAAAACATAATCAGCGTCTCAGAGTTGTACTTAGAGGCCAACTCACATTAGCAAAGCTCACAGGAGACTGATGTATAAAATTAGAATGGTAATTATTTCAACATTAGACCTAACTAACTCCTAGCTGGATTGGAGACTTCTGTTAAGGTCACTTAATGAACATGAAATTAGAACAAGAATTTAGATGATTTGATGTGTGTTAGCCTGATTAATAAGGTAATCAATTAATCCATTCAGCAAATAGATTGAGTATCAACTATGTATTGGAGACAGATTATCAACTATATATTGGAGATACACAGGGGATCAAGATAGGCACAATCCTGCTTTCATGAAGCCAATAGTCCAGTGAGGCATACAGATGAGCAAATCTTGGGAGATTTATTACAATAGAGGGGGATAAATATGATTGAGTAACCGAAAGTTTCTGTGTGAGCTACAAGGGTGGGCCTGACTCAGACATGGGGATCTGGAAAGGTTTCTTGGAGGTGGTAATGTCTCAGCAGAGAGCTGAAAGGTGACTTAAGCAGACAATACAGGGGCAGCTGGTTCGGGGGTCAGGGGAGAGAAGGAGTACAAAGTTTTGAAGACAAAGGAGGGTTTGGCAGCTAATTCAGTGTGGCTGCAGTGTGATGTGTGGTTGCTTCACTGTTGGGGTGATGCAAAAGAGGTTCACAGGAGCGGGGTTATAGGACCATCTCGACACCAGGTACATATTTCTCAGGCTGAATGGATTCTCGCATCACTTTGGAAGGGATTATGCTGGATAATATTATCTAGTTTACAGGGCCACCACCTGAGACTGGGCAGGTCGTGCCCTGCATGAAGGTCTCGCTTGCCCAGCGTGGCTAACCTTTTCCTTTATGGGTCGCCTTCTTCTAGGCTTCCACTGATGACCAGCTCTGGCTGTTCCAACTCACCACAGCCTGTAAAAGACTCATGCTCTCTTTGGATTGCTTCGTACCTGCAGCATGTTTTCACGCCTGGGAGGTATTGTAGCCATGTCATCAATGAACTCTCAGAGCTTAGTCTTACTTCCCTTATTGTCAAGGTCTTGGGCAGTGCCGCACTGTACTCACAGAGCACCTGCAAGGGAGTGGGTTTGTCAGGGTGAAGTAACAGTGCCAGAGAGTGTGTGATAAAGGGCCTTGGAGAGGAGCAGAATGGAGAAGTGGCTGGAGCTGTCGGGGGAGGTCTCCAGGGAGGCAGGACTTCAGCAGGACCCTGAAAGCTGAGTAAGTTTCGTCAGGGTGGTAGGCAAGGAGTTTCTCTGGTAGACTTGAGTAATGGGACATAGGTTATAGAAACTTAATCCTCATTTTAGTGTGGAATGAACTATGAGGTTATAAGTCTTCATTCTTCATATAAGTCTGTGGGTTCGGTCATGCAATATTTGGTCAGCTGGTACACTAAAGCCTTGACAGTTTTGACCATACATTTGGCACTTTTTCCACTTTAGCATCTCATAAACCAGTTACAGTAACAGCAGATAGTAAGAAGCTGAGTCCAGGTCTTTCACTCTGATTTCCCCAGGGCACCCCAGCTTCATTGTAGTTTCTCAGATCCAATGATGGCAAGAGAGTTGATATGCCTCCTACGTGCAGTCTCTATAATTTAAAATTTCAGGAAGGTTACATCCTGAACAAGGTGGCACAGCTACATCATGACATCTTAAAACTGAGTAGTTTCTGAGAACCAGAGTTGTAGAAACATACCACATCTATACGAACTTGTTGAAGTATAAAGATAAATTGTAGAGAAGGTACTTAAAAAGCTTATGAAATATAAAATATTTTGGTACAACTGAATTGGAAAAGTTGCAGTTAAGTCAGAATGCCTTGAGGTGTATCCAGGATGTTTTGACCCTGCCATTTTGAACTGTTGGAGATTCTGACCCTACTGTTTTGATCCTGGAGACATTTTGACTCTACCTATACATAAAACATTTTGATCTGAATTATATAAATATTGAGAAATGTTTTTGTCAAGAAAGCATTTCATGGAATGAATGTCATTATGTCGATTTAATTTCCCGATTGGTTTCCTATCCAACATAATGCTGTTTCCCATTTGTATATTATTATTTTTTTGAGACAAGGTCCCACTCTGTCACCCAGGCTGGAGTGCAGTGGCATGATCTTGGCTCACTGCAGCCTCAGACTCCTGGGCTTAAGGGATCCTCCCACCTCAGCCTCCCCAGTAGCTGGGACTACAAACATGTGCCACCACATCGTGCTAATTTTTGTACATTTTGTAGACACTGAGTCTCATTATGTTGCCCATGTTTCAAACTCCTGGGCTTATGGGATCCTCCTGCCTCAGCCTCCCAATGTGCTGGGATAACAGGTGTGAGCCACTACACCTGGCCACATTTTTTATTGTACTGATTTTTTCCCATGGAATCAATTCTTTTTGATTTAAATTTTACAATGAAGATGTTGCATATCAATTTTTTGTTGTTATTCATACTGCATGTTACCAATTATAGCTTCAGCCACTGTGAGTTTTCCTTTATAGTTACTATAAATCAGGTAAGAACCTCATTTTCCCAGGTCAGATTTTACTGTTCTGAATTTTACTGTAAATAGCTTTAAGTATTACATTTTAATTTTTATTATTTTTATGAGCTATGTTCATTATAAATTGGCTGAAAACAATTGATAATTATATTTCTTTCTAAAGTAGTCCTTGATTAAAAAGAAAAATCCCCAGTTCTCCTATACGGTTTTGGAATTATCAAATTATTCAGCCTAGGTCCATTGTATTACTAATGCGGTGACTGTGCAAAGATCTAACCATCCTGCTTTGTCTGGGCTTTGCCTGGAATAAAGACCACCTCTATGGTAGCAACCAATATAGACTTGGTACTTCCAAACTACCTCTGAAGCCTATTGAGGGAAAATTGCCGCATTTAGAGGTGCCCCATCCAAGATATACTCTTTCGATTTGTTTCTACTGTAATTTTTTCCTCCTAATCCTAATATCCCTTTCTTTCCTTTTTCTTTTCTTCTTCTCCTTTTTTTTTTTTGGTCTTAACCTCACCCCTTG
>NW_012115677.1:3712735-3728341 GCF_000951035.1 Colobus angolensis palliatus | reverse complement strand
TGAGGGAAAATTGCCGCATTTAGAGGTGCCCCATCCAAGATATACTCTTTCGATTTGTTTCTACTGTAATTTTTTCCTCCTAATCCTAATATCCCCTTCTTTCCTTTTTCTTTTCTTCTTCTCCTTTTTTTTTTGGTCTTAACCTCACCCCTTGCAACTAATACAGTTTCTCATTGTTGGCTACTGATTTATTTTTATGGGGAAAAAAGAAATCCCGTTAATCCCTGCTTTGCTGTTGACTTATATTCATCTTTCAACCTGGCAAGTGACTTTTGGTGAATAAACATCATTAGGAAAAAAAAAAAGAGAGAGAACATCCAACTTATTATTTCTTTACAGTCAAGAAGCAGACTGCAGATGTTCTTACTTTGATTTTGACTGGGGGCATTGATGCTGACAAGTATTTTTCCATGAGATATTATGAAGTGGTCAGTTTTGTGGGCTGGTGGAATAACCTCTTCACAGTCATTGACTGCACTGAATAGGGCTGAGATCATTGAGTTACTTTATTACCAGCTTGGATTCCCTACCCCATAACCGAAGAAAGCAAGATGGAAGAAAGTAGCATGAAACTAGCAATGATTTTTATAGTGCCTTTTAAACTAGACTCTTCAATAATTCCCCAGAATGCAAATTTTGTTTCACAATTAAGGCCATACTTTCCACTCCTTTCAGAGTGGCTCAGTCAAGACTGTTCATCTATTTATCCAAAAATTCTACTCACAGAAAATATTTTATTGCTTATTTAGAAACAGCATGATACTAAGATAGCATGTTTTGCATTAGGCTACTTTTCTTTAAATTTAAATGAAGGACAAAATGGAAAAATAATTGAAAACAGGCTGTGCTTGATAGCTTCATGAGAAAGGATCATGGTGGAGCTGAAAACCTTAGAAGCTGGTTACACATGTTGGAAAAGAGGCCCTCAGGAACTGATTACACCATTCCCATTGCTTTGCTTGTAAATGCATTTGGCACACAATAAAACTTTTAGAAAATCAAGTTGTTGAATCAATGTTTAGGTGATGACAACTTCCCTTGTAAATAAAGGTCACTTCCTATAACTTTGACTTTAGTATTGATTGATTGATCGAGACAGAGTCTTGGTCTGTTGCCCAGGCTGCAGTGCAGTCACGTCTTACTACAGCCTTGACCTGCCAGGCTCAAGTGATCTTCCTACCTCAGTCTCCTGAGTGGCTGGGACTACAAGCATATGCCACCATGCTCAACTAATTTTTGTATTTTTTTGTAGAGATGGTGTCTCCCTATCTGACCCAGATAGGCTGGTGACCCAGGCTGACCCTGAACTCCTGGGCTCAAGCAATCCTCCTGCCTCAGTCTCCCAAAGTGTTGGGATTACAGATGTGAGCCACCATGCCCCGCCTACTTTGACTTTAATGCTACCGAAATACAGTTTTCCCCACCAGGCCTCAAGTAATGTATCACACACAGCAGGGCAGCTACCCTGAGAACATATGCATGTACTCTGATGACCAGCTTCTTTTAAAAAAGAATTCAAACCCACAGAATTAGAAGAGAGTCCTTTGGATTTCTACAGAACACTGAGAATCCTATGTAGGGTTTAGTGAATGCTAAACAGGGTTAGTGAATGTTGCACAGAATCTCAGAATATTGAAAGTAACATTTATTGATTTGACATATAATGAGTTTGTTGCTACCCTACTTTTTGGTTTGTAAAACATGAAGCATTTCACAAGTTGGATCCCACCATTTCTGCCCTAAGCTGCAGACAGTCTCCTTGCACCCCCACCGGTTTACCTCTTTGCCCACAGCTGCTCAGTAAGCTGTCTTGCTGCAAGGCTGATATTTACTGTCTGACTCCAACAAGGATGTTGGTAATTTTAAATTTTTCTGGCTTTTAGCTTGTGACGTTATTATCTTGCTCTGTGTCTGTTTTCTTTTAGATTTTAGATTTCTGACATCCCAAGAGGCCTTTATGGAGTGTTGTTTTATCCTCTTTGCTCCTTCTTTGTAGAAATTTAGAAAATAATATTTGAAAGCAGTCCCTGGGAACTTAGGGAGAGAAAGAACCACAAATCCAGGCAATTTAAATCTTAAATCTTTGGTTTCTGATAAATCGTATATGAATGAGATATGCATCATAATCAACATTAAATTCAGTAACTTTTTTTATTACTGAAAAATGACAAGCCAGATCAGTTCAACTCTGACCATCATAAAAACACAAATATCTTACTAAAATAAATACTAAATACTAACCAGCAGGGCTGAGCCAAAGGGTGAGATGAGTGAGGTACCTGTCTTGGGCACAAAATTTAAGGGGACATCAAAAAAAAAAAAAAAAAGGGGGAAGAAAGAAAGAAAACAAAAAAGAAACAACAAAAAACCCCAAACCAAAAAACTCGATAATCAAGCTAAATGATATTTTAATGCAATATTTTAAAAAATAAAACAAATGAAAAAAAATTATGATGAACAAAATATAATGTTAAAGACAAGATCAGTAACAGTGCCTTGCCAGGCCATATTGCATCCTCAGTCAAAAGGAAAAATCAGTAACACTCATTCTGTCATTACCTAAAAATTTGATTTTTTTTTTTGTTGACCTTATTTGCCTTACCCTCGTCCTGGCCCTGCTAACCAGAATATCAATGGTTAGGGTAAAAAGATGGCATAACCTTTCCTCTAAAAATGTTCACTCAAGGGAGAAAATAACGTGTAGTGATTTTCAAGCCTAGTTATGATCACTGGGTAACCAATATCCATAATTTTGACCCTGGTTTGGCTATAGTCTCAATTAGAAGGTATTTCCCAGTCCCAAAAATGGAAGTGTTGTCTTTTTGTTAATTCAATATGAAGGGATCATATTATCAAAATGATAATATGATCATTACATTTCTTTCTTTTTTTTTTTTTTTAAACCTGCTTAGAAAAACTCACGTAGTTCAATCCATCAAAAGTTTCTCCAACCACGGTGGTCCCCTCTGGCTCGCTCTTTATTGGTTTTGGCGGGAGAGGGCCTGTGGGGCTTTTTCCGATATTCCACTTTTGTCCAGCCCCCTTCACTGACTTTGCTCTCCTCTTCACTGGCTCTTGAGTCAGTCTCAGGGTGCAAAGGCATCCCTGGTATGGTGTTGGGTTGGTGGAGGTCTCTAGGGTTTCTCTTGAAGTCAGGCAACTGGTGAGGATTGAGTGCTGACTGAGAAACCCTGTAGAACTTTCCGGGATATCTTCCTCTTGAAGGAGTGGAATGCTGACTTTTTCCACTGTATCTTCCTCTAGGAGAAGAATTGAGTGATATACTACCACGTCCGTATTTGTTCCTGCTTCTATCTGAGTATCGACCCCTCTCTAAAGAGGTGTCAGTATTGCCACTGGAAAAGCCACTGTCCCTAGAGCTGAGATGCAGGGAAGAGAAGTTTTTGGTCAGGCCATACTGAGTAGGAGAGGAGCTTCTGGACTGGTTCACAGGTGTAATCTGTTGATACTTAATGGGCACCTGGGTCCGTCTCACAGCAGCAGCATAGGAATCCTGGCCATCAAGGTATGAGAAGAATGGTGACCCCAGAATAGGATTGCTCTGGGAACGCTGTAAAGAAGTGTTGGATGCAATCTGCCGCATCCTCAGAGTATCTAACCACTGGCAATCAGCACCTGCGGGAGAAACGGAAATGAGCATCTTTGAAGCCACAGTAAAGCTGCATGCCTAATTCATATGCCTGTTTTAGGATAATTCAAGGCTGTTTGGGATGCTCTAAGCTTTACCATTCATAGAAATTCTAGGCTACGTATAAGGACATTTCCTTTATTACAAATACTTTAAAAAATAAGGACATTTACACTTAGTCAATCTATGTTATGTGCTTGGCACTGTTCCATGGGCTTTCCTTACACTATCTGATTTAATCCTCTCAATAATCTTCTTAGGTAAACACTAATAGTCTTATTCTATAAATGAGGAAGCTTGGGAGGTCAAATAACTTGCCCAAGATCACTCAGTCAATCATACCAAGTCCTGCATCTAAATCCCATCTTCTTCCTACATAGTTGTGTTCTCACTTCTAGAAAGTATGTTCAGGTAGCAGGGGCAAGTTCAGTAAACAAAAGGTTTTTTTTTTTGCAACCTGCACTTTTAAAACCTCAAGGACCCCAAATGCAGATAAAATAAATGAGGTTCTGAAGGTTGAGACAGCTAGAGATTGTTTGAAAGAAAGACCGTTCATGCGTCCAGAGGAGAGATCCTGAGGCTGGGGAATAAGAAGTATTTTCAGCATAAAAAAATGAAGCTGCGTTGGCAAGTAGGAAGAAGTTAAGATAAAAGAAAATGGTGAATTGACAAGGACCATTTAGTAAGTTATATTTCAGTGAATAAGCGAGTTCCTCACACCTGAGATCTTTTCTGTTTTCCCCCAAGCCTGAACAATGTTACTGGAGTTCCTGGGTGGTCCTCCCAGCATCAGCTTCCTCAGCTACTCCACCTTCTGCTCACACAGATGACGCATGTGGAGGGTATCAGAGCATGCATGTCTCTGTCACCCTCACTGCCTGTGCACAGGTGACCCATACCTCTGCGGTGAGTGACTTGTCCAGACAATTCCAGAGACTCCTCCCAGGCTTCAGTGCATCACAACGCCTTCTTTTGTTGTTGTTATTGTGTATCTGTGTGTATTTTATTGTGGTAACAACCACATTTTTCCATCCTAGTCTTTTTTTTTTTTGAGACAGTCTCGCTCTGTCACCCAGGCTGGAGTGCAGTGGCCGGATCTCAGCTCACTGCAAGCTCCGCCTCCCGGGTTCTTGCCATTCTCCCGCCTCAGCCTCCCATGTAGCTGGGACTACAGGCGCCCGCCACCTCGCCCGGCTAATTTTTTGTATTTTTAGTAGAGACGGGGTTTCACCGTGTTAGCCAGGATGGTCTCGATTTCCTGACCTTCTGATCCGCCCGCCTCGGCCTCCCAAAGTGCTAGGATTACAGGCGTGAGCCACCGTGCCCGGCCCATCCTAGCCATTTTTAAGCCTATAGTTCAGTACTGTTAGTATATTCACATTGTTGTGCAACAGATCTCTATAATTGTTTTATCTTGCAACACTGAAACTCTAGACCCACTAATCTCTAAGTTCCTCTTTGCCCTTTTGCCTTCCCTTCTCCCCTGCCCCCCGACTCCCACTTGTTAACTATCTTCTACTTCCTGTTTCTATGACTTTGACTACTGTAGATACTTCACATGAGCAGTATCATACAGAATCGCAGTGCCTTCTTTCCCTCCCATTGACTTCTCTGGAATTTTGGCTTCCAATAGAACCCTGATTTTGCTCAGTCTCCAACCCCCTCCATGTAGCCATGTGATCGGGAGAGTTGACTGCATTCTGGCTCCAGGATCAACTTTAATTAGTTTAAGTCAGATGTGCTCATGCTATGTTTAGGGACGGATAAGTTGCTCTATTCCGGCCAAAGCAGAATTGGTAAGGGGCAGTCTTTTGGGGGTTTCTAGAAAAGTTTTCCTTACTCCTATATATAAGAACAGGTAGGGACCTAACCTGTTATTTCCTCTGGACATTGCCATATCTTTGTGTGATGACTGTAAACAGGAGAGGAGGCGAGGGCAAAGGCAGCCTATTGAGCATGGCAGGGCGGAAAGAAGGGAAGGTTCATTCTACTATCTGAATATGGTTGAGCTGGCTTATCTTACTGCACCTGGAGTCTGCCCTACCTCTGAACTTCTTGTTATGGAAGATAATAAATTTTATTACAGTTTAAATCAGTGGTTTAAGGACTTTAGAGCTGTTCTTAATCACCGGGAAGGCTCCTTAAAATGCAGATTGCAGGTCCTACCCCCAGAGTTCTGATTCAGTAAGTCTGGGTTTGGGCCTGAGGATCTGGATTTCTAGTAAGTTCACAGGTGATCCCGATGCTGCTGGTCCCGGGGCCACACTTGGGAAACTATTGCAGTAAGGCAGTTGAAACTGGGTTTTCGGCTACTTGAAGCTCAAAGATAGATTGTAACTGATTGAGGTGGTATCCTCTGAGTCTTCAGATCATCTGAAAATGTCATAATTAAGTTTCTGGAATCTAGCACACATCTAATACGGGAACACTAACTTACTTGAGTCAGACCTACTTCCGGGGTTGCCGTCTGAATTGGTGAATAATGTCTGAATGGCAAGTTGGACTGCTTTCACTTCATCCTGAGGTTTTGTTCTACTCCACTGAATCGAATGGACATGTTTAGTGCTTTTTGGAGTTCTAACATCACTCTGGTAAAAAAAAAAAAAGAAACATATAACCAAATGGACAAACACATAGAAAATAGGAAAGAAAGACATCCAGGTTACTGTATCACTTCAATTTCACTTCTTAGAACACTATCATAATGCACTAGGAAAATATTCTGAACAGTTGACCCAAATACGCTCATTTGATGAAAAGAAAATGTTTAACCACTTTATTTCTTAGTGAGTTATAGCACTTATTCCTTAATGGATTATAACATATATTTCTTTGTAAACTATAGTAGCTAAAAATATGGTTGTCTTCTCCCAGAATTTATTATATTTGACAAATCTCAACTTACCTCTTTGTTTAATAAGAAATAAAAATTTACCTCTTCTGTTTATAGTACTTGAAAACAGATATTTTGTTGAATAAATGAAAATGTGAGCACCATGTTTGCCTAACAGTAAATTCGGATCATCAAGGGAACTGAATGAATGTGGTGGGGCGAATCACCTACATGGAGGGGGAGCGGTCTCAGATGCAAAAGTGAGACAGGATCAAGAAGTAAGAAATGGGGACCAGGAAGAGGACACTAGGTCAAGACACATCTTGTCCTGAAATCTCCCTCCTCACTAGCTGTCACCAATCAGTGTCAATTAAAGAGTCTCCAGGATTCAATATAGTTAGGGAAATCTGTTTTTAAAAACTCTGAAGTGAAAAACCCAGACAAAAGTGGCATATCATCATGAGGTCTAAAAAAGGAGGAGGAGGGAGAGAGAAGAAGAAAAAGAGAACTGGGTGTGCTGTCTCCAAAACTGTCTAAGGCAGGCAGAGATAGGATCTGGTTGTTCTAATTGTCCGATTACTAACAAGAGGGCTTTTCCTGGGTAGTGAGGACCAGTTAACAGACTTTAGAATAGTCTGGATTCCAAGTTCCTCAAGACCAACCAGCCTCTTTTGTTTGGGTTTTGCACCTTGCACGCAATGCTTTGACACATAATGTAACTTCTCAGATGCCTGACAACCTGTGCACCCCAGCAGGTGAGGATAAATAACTGCTGTAAAACTTTTTGGCTTCCAGCCTGGCCAGAGTGTTTTTTTTTTGAGACAGAGTTTTGCTCTTGTCTCCCAGGCTGGAGTGCAATGGCGCAATCTTGGCTCACTGCAACCTCCGCCTCCTGGGTTCAAGCGATTCTCCTGCCTCAGTCTCCTGAGTAGCTGGGATTATAGGCATGCACCACCATGCCCAGCTAATTTTTGTATTATTAGTAGAGATGAGGTTTTACCATGTTGACCAGGCTAGTCTCAAACTCCTGACCTCAGGTGATCCAGCTGCCTCAGTCTCCCAAAGTGCTGGGATTACAGGCATGAGCCACCATGCCTGGCCCAGAGTTTGTATTTCTAATACTGAAAAGCCAAATCCTGGCAGCCCAGGAAACTATCAAAATGCCACACTCACAAAGTCCTCTTTGAGGTGGACTTCATCTTACTGCAGCCACTGGGAGCTAACAGGGTAGCCAGGGAAGAGCAGAAAGTGTTTTTTTATAGTCAGAAAACATGGAAGTGACTTCAACAATTCTGTCAGTGAGTACCTCATACCTCAGGCCTTCCTTTCATCTCTCTGAGCCTGTTTTTCCTATCTGCAAAATGAGGATAATAATATCTTTCAGTATTTTTTTTTTTTTTTTCCTGGAGACAGGGGTCTGACTGTGCCACCCAGGCTGGAGTGTAGTGATGTGATCTCGGCTCACTGCAGCCTCAACCTCCTGGGCTCAAGCAATCCCCCTACCTCAACCTCCCGAGTAGCTGGGGCCACAGACATGTGCCACCACACCCGGCTCTTTTTATATTTTTTGTAGAGATAGGGTTTCATAATGTTGCCCAGGCTGGTCTCAAACTCTTGGGCTCAAGTGATCTGCCCACCTCAGCCTCCCAAAGTGCTGAGATTACAGGTGTGAGCCACTGCGCCTGGCTGATATTTTTCAGTATTGATTTACATGAAGTTAGTATGATCAAATTGGTATAAGTACCTGTAACAGTGCCTGGTTCATAGTAGATCCTTAATAAATGTTTCTTGAATGAACGAATTGGATGAATGAATGAAATGCATGTCCCTTTGGTGGTGGGTGCACACTAATATCTCCAGGAGTGCCAAGACTGTACTATAACTGTTCCCTTCCACCCACTCCCACCAGGTTTATGTACCTTGTAAGGTATATGTCCCACCAGCCACAAAGATCTTGTTGACTTAAAAAAAAATTAGCATTAAGTATTAGTATACCCAATACCAAACATCTGACATGGTATACAGAAGGTGTTCAGTCCATAACTAATGAATGAATGAAGCACTACCTCAGTCTCTATCTGGGTAAGTTTATCCTGTTCTCTTTTCTTCCCAACATGTTGTTAGATAAATTATATTGATCTTCCCATGGTCATGATGGTTGGTTTATCTCCCAGTACATTCCAATAAATTATATGCTCTGAGGTAACAGATAAATTTATATTCATTCACTGTTGGTGGGGCCACCAGCCTCTTGCCCCCAGAGCTTACCTCATATGTGACAGTGCACTCCACAGTCTGATTTTTTGCTATTCCTACAATCCACTTCTCCATTACAAATGGTGGCTGAAAAACAAAAGTTAGGATGGTGTAGTACCATAACACAGTCTGCTCTACTATAGTATGTTTCTTTGAGGCCAGTTATGCCATACGCAATTAGCAAACAGGGGCATAACATCAGATTATCATGAAAGCCTTGTCGGTTCTCATGTGATCACTTACAACATGCTAATGTTTGGAGTTTTGCTTTTCATAAGACATCCTTTTGTGTATTTGTAAATAGCTAGTCACGGCCTCCCACAATCTTCTTTTCCGATATAACATTTGCTATCACTAAGTCCTATCATTATGTCATTAATTCATGCTAAAGTTTGAAGCATCAGTTGGAAAACTTTCCCACAGTTAAGAGAAATCCATAAAATATGAGAAGACCCAGAAGTGCTTTCCTTGAGTAAAGCCGTGGCTGGTTTAGTGGCTTCAACAATCACTCTGCTTTCCATAACATCACACTATCCAGCAAAGCTGCACATACACATGAAGAAACCATGGTTATGTTTTCCCACTATATTAAAACAAAGGATTAGTGAGGAAGCCTGTGCCTTTGATCCTATTTTAATTATGATGAAAACAGCCTCAGAAATAAGCTGCACTCTCTTCCCATCCCCCTTTCACTTCAGGTTTAAGGCTGCAAAGGAATGACTGACCGTGAGCTGGGTTCAAAGAAAATGTGATAGAGATTTAGTTGGGCTAGGTTTTCTTTGAGACTGAGTCTCACTCTGTTGCCCAGGCTGGAGTGTAGTGGCGCAATCTTGGCTCATTGCAAACTCTTCCTCCCAGGTTCAAGTGATTCTCAAGCCTTGGCCTCTCAAGTAGCTGGGATTACAGGAGCATGCCACCACACCTGGCTCATTTTTTGTATTTTTAGTAGAGACGGGGTTTCACTATGTTGTCCAGGCTGGTCTCCAACTCCTGGTGTCAAGTGATCTGCTCACCTCAGCCTCCCAAAGTGCAGGGTTTACAGGTATGAGCCACTGCACCCAACCTGGGCTAGTTTTGTTGTTGTTGTTTATTTGTTTTAAATTAGGATTGTTATTGTTTCTGTTGATGTTTAAAAATTCTATAACTTTTGATTGGTCTGTCCCAGTTCTAGTTTTCCTATAAGCCTGTTAATGTTGCTGTGTGATTTCGTATGTATGACATGATAGCAGAAATACTTATATTCAGTTTTACAACTCCACGGCTTGGGTGGGGAAGAAAGAAAATATCTTTCCAGTCTTCAAGACAACATATTATGTCCCAACAAAATAAGAAAAAGGTAAAACCAAGTCATAACCCTTACAGATAAATAATGCCATGGAAATAACTCCTAGATACACAGTGGAATCCAACAATGAATATCAAATCAATCTGCTTGATGTCCACTTGTAAATTAAAATGACTTGGTTGTTTAGCATTCTAATGCCTATGAAGAGAACACATTTACAATGTCTTCTCTCTAATGCAATCTGTTCTCTCTAATGCATGTCTTTGAAGAACCATTTTAGTACCCTACTTATGTTTGTACCTGGGTTCTTTGCTACAAGCCCCACTTTCTTCACTGAAACCAAAGACCTGGTTAATAGTGTATCATAGCGGATTATGTGAGGCCAGGGTGACTGTCCTGTTGACTTCATGTTTATTCACCTGAAGTTGTTGACCTTCTACAATTGAAGTCTCATATGTATTTTTCCAGTATGATTGGGACAGAATTGAATTTTTTTCCATTTTGAGGAGCGAGCTAAGCATTTCCGCAAGTCTTTCTTCAGTGTTTTCCTCAGCATGCTTCCCATTGGCCCTGGAGTAGTAGCATGCTTTCTAGTCACTCCAGGAATTCATGGTGTGGACTTAAGGAAGCCATTAAGACTTCAATGTATGCCTCATAATTAACCTCATTTCAGTCCTTCAGGGAATTGACCTCAACCAAGAAAGTCTTTCTCAACCAAGAAAGTATAAGTTTTCCAAAGTTTAAAAGTACTCAAAATTTGAAGTAAATATTTTCATTGTTCACATTTTCCTTCCTTTAATAAATGACAGAGTAAGCACAAAGAAATATAGAAGAAAAAAATTTTTAAACAATTAAATGATACCTTTTTGCAGTGCTTTTTAGTTCACACAGCATAAGTGGAATTTTAACAAAAACCTATTATGATCTCAATCTGCTAAATAAAATGTGCCTTTCAACAGCCAGCTCGAGGCTGAGCTGATGTGAGCATGGACAAGCACAAAAGCACACTGCTGGGGTATTTTAATGTCTTTGTTTGATATCTGTGAATTCAAAAGAGCTTTTAAGCCGTAAATAGAACCCTACCTTTGTCATCTTTAAAATCTCCGCATCAGGTAGGTTAGTGCTGAATGTCACATCTTTTATGTAGGTTATTGCAATTTCATCCCCATCCATCTCCATATACATTTTCCACTTACAATCCTAGAATTAAAAACAAAATTATGTAATTTGAGAAAGTGAAACAATTTTTTTTTTAGTCTCAATGTTTCATAACACATAAAATATTCTAAATGAAGTATTATTGGAGTGGCTTTTTTTTTTCCTTTTTCAGTAAAAGGACATGAAATTAGATTCCTATGTATATCTAAATAAGCCCCAGTTAGTGCAGCCTTGAGACATAATGTGTCAGTTTTAAGTGTTCTATTATAGGAGCTACAAACTCAAAATCCTGAAGGGACCAGGCAGATAATAAAAAGGAGTAAAGCCAGGCAGTTTCCTTATAAAGCTTTAAGTGGTAACCTTTTAAAATAGACTCATTTAATTTACATATTAAACATTGTAGGAACATTTTTTCATTACCACAAAGAAATGTGATTTTCTACTTTTCTTGAAATATAAGGTCCTCTTGATCCACCTTTAATCTTCCTAGATTGATAATGATGTGGATTCAAGAAACTCTCACTTTCCTCTTAACAAGAAGGAAAACAACAGTGCAAATGTGTTGATAAATGATAATGGACAACTAGGGAGTTATGGGGTGGGTGAGGGACTCTGGGAAACCAAAGAACAGTTCCCCTAAAGGCACAGCTACTTCGTGACTTCTGTTGATTGTTCCCATGTGGAAATATGAGCCCAGTTTTGCTAGGTCCTTTAATATTTCATGCACAGCTGAGAATTAGGATCCACTGTGTAAAACTCTTGATTTTTAAACAATGGTATGTTAATTAAATTTTTAATAAAATCGCCATATAATGGAAAAGTGCTTTACATCATTCATTAACAGGATAATGCAAATTAAAACCACAATGAGGTACCACTATACACCCATTAGAATAGCTGACTGATAACATCAAATGTTGGCTAAGATTTAGAGTTACTGGAACTCTCATATTAATATTAATACATTGTTGGTGGGAAATGGTACAATTGCTTCAGAAAAATTTTGATAATTTATTATAAAACCAAATATATGCCTATTCTATGACCCAGAAATTCTACTCCTAGGTATTTACCCAAGAGAAATGAAAAAAGACTTGCCTAGGTATGTTCTTAGCAGCTTTATCATGTTAACTAGGAAACTTTAAACAAGCCAAGCATCCATCAAAATGAGAATGGATAAACTGTGATATATTCATAGAATGGAATACTACTTAGCAATACAAAGGAAGACATTACTGATGCATGCAACAACTTGGATAAATCTCAAAAACATTATGGTGAGTGAAAGAAGTATATAGAAAAAAAGAACAACCTAATGATTCCATTTATATGATATTCTAGAACAGACAAAACTAATTAATGGTAGAAAAATTCAGAAGGGTGCTTGCTTCTGCAGATGGGGACTTACAAGGGGTTTGAGGAAACTTTCTGGGCGTAGCAGTGCTCTACTGATAGAGGTTTGGGTTACACAGGTGCATGCATTGGTCAAAACTCAGTGAATGTACATTTTAAATCTGTGTATTTCTCTTTTTAATTAATTTTATAGTGATTATTAAAACAATTTTTTTGAGAAGGGGTCTTGCTCTGTTACCCAGGCTGGAGTATGGGTAGCATGATCTCCACTCACTGCAGTCTTGACCTCCCAAGCTCAATCGATTTTCCCACTTCAGTCTCCCAAGCAGCTGGGACCACAAGCACATGCCATCATGCTCAGCTAACATTTTCTTGTTTTTAATTTTTTGTAGAGCTGGGGTTTCACTATGTTGTTGCTCAAGCTCGTCTCAAATTCCTGGGCTCAAGTGATCCTCCCACTTCAGCCTCCCAAAGTGCTGGGATTACAGGTATAAGCCACTGCACCTGAACTGCATTTCTTATTCTAGCACACTGAAATATTTAGGAGGAAGTATACTGATGTCTGCAAATTAATTTGAAATGTATCAAAAAATAAAGATTGATGGATGGCTAGAGAGAGGGGTAGATGGATAAACCAAGTATATGTGATAAGCCAAGTATAGTAAAATGTTAATGGTTGAATGGGGGCTATGAGGGTTCACTGTAAAATTATTTCAACTTTGCTGTATAAATAATTTAATAATAAAAATGGGGATAAACAAAGGAAAATAAACTCATGTCTTTGTACCAAATTTGACCCCTGGACCATAAATGAACATTCTGTCTGTCTGTCTATCTACCTATTTTTTAAAATTTCCTTTTTAGAGACAGTATGTCGCTGTGTTGCCCAAGATAGTCTTGAGCACTTTGTCTCAAGCAATCCTCCCACCTCAGCCTCCCAAGTAGCTGGGATAGAGGCATGAGCCATTGCTCCTGGCTCTGTGTTTATTGAAGAATGAAGAATCCTGAGGATTAAGGCTAATGTACCAAGCACCTTACATGCTGAAACTGGAAAATGCCCTCATAAATCAGAGTGGGCCTGGAATGTTTCCTAGAGCAAGCTCAGACATAATTCTTATGGAAAGGCATCAACAAAGAGGCTGTTGAAAGCCTGTTGGCTTCAACAGGAAGCTGGGGTGCCTGATGTTTTAGGAAAGCCTCTAGATGAATTGCAAACCAAGCAGGGCCCATGTCTGACCCTCTTTGCCCAGCCACATTCACAAAATGGAGAGCCAATTAGTGAAGGAAAAGGTCTATTCAATAAAATGAAAACCCGGCTATTGGCTAACGTAAGTCAAATTAGTTTCTCAGAATTGACAAATCTCTCAGTATTTCTTTGTTTTGGAGCCACTGCTACCCAGGCAACGTGGGTTCTGAGATAACTGGGCAGGATAATGACTGTTTGGTGTCATGATTGCTCTTCTCTGAAATAGCAAGAACCTTCTCAAGGCAGCAGCTGGGATAAAAAGCCTTAGAAGAGATGAGTTTACTTAGTTCAGTTTCTTTTGCCTGTCAAGTTTGGGAATTAAGTTAGTCAAAAGCACAGTCAAAAGACCTTGAACGGCATGAAAATGCTTGAACTTCCCCTGCTTCACTCTCATCTCCTAACCAGAGAGCTCTCCCATGACTTCAAGCTGTAAATCAGACCCTCCTCTGCACACTGTCAGAACAGCTCTGTGTGAAGAAGCGGCTGACAGGAGGGGAACTCACATCTGTGGAGCGCTTACTATGCTCTAGGCATGTCGCTGGGCACTTATACCATGCTATTTTATTGGATATCCATCAGAACCCTGAAAGTCAGGACTATTTTCCCTTTAGATGAATGAGAAAAATGAGGTTCAGACAGATTACATAACTTTCCTAGGGTTTCATGACCAATATGTGGTTGACATCAGCACAAGGCTGCATGACTCCAAAGCTGGAGGAGATACTAATGGGGACAGACAAGCAGGAGAGGTAGCAGGTGAACCTGCTGGATGGTTTTGTCCAGCTCCATAAATGGGTCCAGCCATGGACAACAGACAGGCGGAAGAAGGACCAGAGAAGATTTCGCTGATACAACCCAGAAAGCTAGTGGCCATCATTCTCCCTGCAGCAATTGCTTCCCTGCTCCCCAAAGTCCAACTTGGAGAAACACTGATCCAAATAATAGGGTTAGAGACCTTTTATTTTTAAATTCCCTTTTTCTCTTCTACTAAAGAAAGACTTTTACCTGAACCATAAAAGAAGGTAGGTAGCTACAGAAGGAATAAAACTATACTCAAGGAAGTCGTAAGACAAGGAGGCCATCATGCATTTCACTAAAAAGTAGGTTCTGCTTGTTACAAAGCTGGGTAAGAGAGAAAGAGAATATGCTCCAACATGCAGGGCCCATGTAAATCATAAAATTAATTTGACAATGGCCTGACCTAACTCCAGGCATCTTCAGGGCATCTATGATATCATCGTTGCCTAGTTAACAAAAGTAATCCACAAATAAAGTAATGGAATTCCTTATATTCTGCTCAGTTTCAAATTAGCCTAAGGTATCCTTAACGTTTTTGCCATTTTGTGAGTCATAAATTGTCAATGAGGATTGTCCACAACTCTGGGATTCAAATGGTTATTGAATTGGACTGGACACGCTGCAGACGTTGAGATGCCATGTAACCAGTTCTTAACTGATCAACCACGGAAAAGGCTATCATTACAAATAAAATGAATTAAGTCATCAATAACATCACTAAAAATAACAATTCCACAAGTTTATGAGCCTAATATAGGGTTTTACTTACATATTTGCAACCTTTTCAGTACCTTGGCTGTGACAGGGACCAGGTATTGGGCACAGTAGACCCTGATGATTTTTTAATTTTTTAATTTTTGAGATGGTGTCTCACTCTGTTGCCCAGGCTGGAGTGTAGTGGTGCAATCTCAGCTCACTGCAAGCTCCACCTCCTGGGTTCACACCATTCTCCTGCCTCAGCCTCCCGAGTAGCTGGGACTACAGGCGCCCGCCACCATGCCCGGCTAATTTTTTGTATTTTTAGTAGA
>NW_012115677.1:3596026-3712685 GCF_000951035.1 Colobus angolensis palliatus | reverse complement strand
AGCCAGGATGGTCTCTATCTCCCGACCTCGTGATCCACCCGCCTTGGCCTCCCAAAGTGCTGGGATTACAGGCATGAGCCACCGTGCCCTGCCCAGTGGACTCTGATTTTAAAACAATTCACCATTTTTTTTTTTTTTTTTTGGAGACAGGTTCTTACTCTGTCACCCAGGCTGGAGGGCAGTGGTGCAATCTCAGCTCACTGCAGCATCAGTCTCCTGGGCTCAAGTGATCTTCCCACATCAGCCTGCCAAGTAGCTGGGACCACAGGCATGTGTCTCCATGCCTGGCTAATTTTGCCTTCATTCTTTGTAGAGATGAAGTCTCACTATGTTGTCCAGGCTGGTCTGGAACTCCTGGGCTTAAGTGGTCCTCCTGCCTCAGCCTCACAAATTGCTGGGATTACAGGCAGGAGCAGCTGCACCTGGCCCAGGTAAACTATTGATTTTGGCTTAAGATGAGTGTTAGAAATGTGGGTACTGATTTTTGAATTAGAAATATTCAAGGGTCACTTTGAATGTCTGTGAACAACTCTCAAAAGCAAACAGCTCTCTATCCTGAGGTCCTATGGGAACTGCAAAGTACTCTGTTTTCAAAACCGTCTCACCCTGGTAGTCTGAGATGCTCCTGGTATTCACTCCTCTTACTAAGATGTTGATGATTCCTATTAAAATGGAAACGGTATGGGAAAAAGCCATACATTAAGTCATTAGGAGCGGAACATTGTGGGGCAAGGTGGGGCAAGATCACAAGTTTAAAGTTTGACTACCTGGGCCTGAATCCTGGTTTTGTTCCTTTTGCCCCCAACCACAGCCAACTTATGTAACCTTTCTGAACCTCAGCGTTCTTTACTCAGAAGTGGATTGTTGTGTCATGTGAAGATTAAATAAGATAATGTAAATGCAGTTCCCAGTATTGTGCCAGAACCGAATTAGGAGCTCAAAAAGGAATAATTATCATTATTACCAATATGGTCACCAACACAGCTCCAATTAGTTTACTAGATTAGCTGGTTTGTCATCTAGCAGCCATAAAAGGGAATGGGACAGAGAACAAGGTAGCTTTGATGGGCGGAAGGTGTAAAGAGTGGGCTAGGAGAGGGACCCTGCTGGAGTGGGCAGGCTGGGTCAGCGCATCTCACTCGGGCAGGAGTCTGGGCATGCAGGGGGCTGGGAATCACTCGGATACCAGGGAGTGATCAGAGATGAAAAAGAGAAGATGCAGCCCAAGCGGCAACTTAACAATGGCCAGTTTCATGAAATGAATCAAAGAAGGAATAAATTCATATCTTCTTACATAGATGGATCATATAACACCAATTCTGACCTTCCTGCTTCCACATATTCTGATTCAGCACTACTAAGAAGCAGCACCAGATGTCTGGAGGCATTACGTATGACTGGCAGCCAGACAGCCTTATCTTGGATGAGGAAACCAAAGCACAGAGAGATGAGGTAATTTGACTGAGGTCACACAGGTAGCAAGTGGTGAGACACAAGTGCTTGATGCGCATTTGCAGGGAGTGCTAATTACTCTTCAGCAGGAAAAGGGGACTAGACCAGGAGCAGAGTGGGGCACTGGGAAGTGCTGGGGCTTCTAGTAGCAAAAAGTAGTTACCCGGAACTTTGCACTAGCTAGAAAATCTGCCTCTAAATGCAAATCTACAAGAAACAAATGGTATTTTGTTGGGGAGAGGGGAATGTTTGCATTTGACATGAATGAAAAATACAACAATTCTAGTGGGTGCCCAGAATACGCATGTTTATCTGCTGAAATACCTGGGTAATTTTAGGAGCAAGTGTATGGCTAATGGAGGATGAGAAAGCATTCCATCTGAACTGCTTCAGGATCGCCAATTATGTGAAAAAATTTTCTGAATTAAGACTACTGGCCAACTAAAACAGAAACTCTTACACTGTGAAGATAAAATCCTAAACACTCGGTTAATGCTAAATTAAGTATCTCTTTGTGAGAAATCACTATTCCACTCTCTGCAAGCTCTTTACAATTTTTTAGAGTTCCAAGCTAGTACAAGTCATGCCAAACATCACAGACAAGTCATCTCCCGCAAGGAAGAAAAAAGGGAATGAAGGAATGAAGAAAAGGGGGGAAGAGGTGAGGGAATAAAAAGAAATAAGATAGAGGTAAATTTTCCAAATAGGAAAAGAGACTAAAAGGTAGCACAAAAAACTAGAGTTTAAAGTTCTGGGCAATTCAGAGACAATAATCTCAATCTCTCGCTCTCTATTTTTCCCTATCAAAATGTAATTGCATTCATCAACATTATAGATAAAACCGTTAAACAATCAAGGCCAAGATCATTCAGGATATTTCAGAAAGAAACAGACTCCCAAAATTTGCCTTTCAGGCTTTTATAGATCACCTTTACCTGATGTTACAGACATTTAAAAAATTTTAAATACATTTCCTTATTGAGGTATAATTTGCATATAATAAAATGCACAGATTTTTAAGTGTACAGTTCAATACATTTTGACAAATGTATATATCTGTGTAACCACCAGAATAAGCAAGTTATTTCTGGTACCCCAGAACCTTCCCTCATGCCTATTCCCAGACAAGCTGCCTACATAACTGGGCCACTGTTCCTGCTTCTATCACCACAGATTAAAGTTGACTGTTCTGGAATATCACAAAATTAGAATTTTACAGCAGGTACTTGTATATGTCTGGCATAATGTTTCTGAGATTTGTCTATGTTAATTAATCCTCACAGTCTTACCCTGTCATAGAGAGCACTGCCCCCATTTTACAGATGAGGAGACTGAGGCTCAGAAAATGGAGAGATTTGTAGCCAGGTCATTTGGCTTTGTAGGATGGGAATTCCAGTCCAGACATGCCAAGTCTAAGCTCAGAGGTTAATTTTCAAAATCCACCCCTACCCCCTAAAACCATGAATGGAGAAAAAGTAAAATCAACCAAGAATGCTCAGGGTTTCAGCCAAAAAGGCCTGTCTTGAGGAAGCAATTTAAAATATAAAATACAGAGGTCGGAATAAACTTTTTAAGATTCAAGGGAAGACTGGAAGAGCCAGTCTCATAGCAGGCAACTGACTGTTGTGAAATCTAAGAAGTAATGCAAGATGAAATAAGAATACGATAAAAGTTTTGTTCATGCTGGTATTAAAAGTAGTAAGATGTTGACGATTTAGGTCTCTGAAGGCTCCTTTATATGAGTTGCTATTATCTAGCTCAGCTGCTGAAACCTGCAGTTTTAAAGGCAGGAGAGTGGAACATCCCGTGATAGCACCTGGGTTATTTATCATTAAGTCTAACCCTGCTACACTATATTTTATTATGCTGCCTTTAAAAAAGATAATACAAGTATGGTTAATTTGCTTCTCTTCTTTATCTGTACAGTGTCATGACCCACCATGGCTTTGTCCCATGAGATTTGTTTTTTTAACCAAAAAGAAATCCACAAGAAACTCTCCCTAAAAATTCCATTAATAACCTCTTTCAGCGCGTATAGGTTGCAGGGTCTGGAACTAAGAATGTTTTAATCTCTTCAGCAAAACAATGTCTCATAATGATGTACAGGACTATTGCTGTACTGATGAAGAATCATACATAATTCAGCACCTTTCACTTGGCACCACTGTGATATCCTCATTAGCCGTGGCTCACAGTGTCTGTCAGATGGTGTCCATGCGAACGCAGGCATTATATTGTCTTTGAGATGTGCAGCTGCTTCCATGACACTGCCAGTATATAAAAACATGACGCCAGTTTGTTTTATTTAGTGCTAAACCTTCCAGTTTGTAAAAACAAGGCTGACACAGAGCCTGACATGAGGCAGTGAAAATAATTAGCTCTCATTTTCTCAGCCTCCTATTTCCTTCTCCCTGCTGTGTTCTCTTTCCACTAAACCACCACATGTCAGTCGAAATGGGAGGCAATTAGTGGGCTCATTTCAGTCCCCACAACTGTGCTGAAAAGAAAGTATTTATGATGGCACAATGAACAGCTGAAAGATTAAATAACATTTGCCTTTTGAAAAGAAAATGACTTCTAGCTAAATGGGCAATTTTTGATTATTCTCAAACAAGCTTAGAGTAGTTGGTTTTTAAAATACAAGAAAGGAAAATGAGTCATTTTTAGGTGAAAGAATCAAATAAAACTTGACACAGTAATGCAAATAACTGATGTTTTATTGCAAAATATGTAAATGCGTTATACCCTTAACAATGGCTTGTGTCTAAGGTCAGGGCAGATTGGTGCCAAGTAGACACCAATGGAGATAAGGTTGTTATATTGCCTTTTTGGGAGTTGTTATCTGAGTTATGTATGAAAAAGGGGCTTTAAGGATGATGTTAAAATAAAGTGAAACAAATCAAGTGAGACATACTTTCATATGATGCATTACACACTTGACGATCTAAAATGGTTCAGATGTTAGTTGACATGTTTGGAAAGGACTTTTTTTCCTTAACTGTATTTGAAATTGGAAAGTACTAGGTCTTCATGATGGAAAAAAAGAATAGTAAGTCTTGCTATTGATTTTTGAATAATTAAGAATCTATTCCATGTCAAACTGGGTTTCTTAACGAATATAGAAGTTGCTGTCACTCATCTAAGCACTGCTTTAACATTTTTAAATGCTGGGAAATCTATGCAAATAAACTTTTATCCAGGATACTGAAAATATAAAAACATCTGTTCTACCTGATAAGTTCTTCTCCTGCCACCTCATTACTTTAGGGATAATTGGAAGAAATATAATTTTCAAAGCAACACTAACCTAGTCAGTAGGCATTGTTTATCAGTTAAGCTATTACCAATTCAAATCCTAATGTCCAGGATTGATATGGTTGTCCTACATCCTTGATTTTCCAACATAGTGCTTCTTCATTTTACTTCAAATAGTCTGTCCCTTTTATAGTTGATTATTCTCAACACCTAATTTTTGGTTTAGAAAACAGAAGCCACTGTGAGTACTGAGGTCTCTTGCTGCAGAACTTACAGTGATCCTCAGAAGCTTTTGAAAACTTGCTTCTAAAAGCAAAGATCTCTCTCCTACAGACAACTGTGCCTGTCATCATGGAGTCACAACTACGACTGTTTCCACGTTTTTTAAAGACAGTCACAAATTTACATTTTGTTTTTCTGTTTCCAGACTATATTCTTACTTTTTACAAAATTGAATCCCAATTTTTGATTCATGCATGATGGTCAGTATGAGACAGTATGACAAAATGAGACAACGGTGACCCAGAGACCTAAGCCAACTAACAGCGGATTCATTAGGAGACTGGAGCTCTCTCTGAGTTAAAGACACTTCTTCTGATGGTTGGTAACCAGCAATAACGTGCTTGTAATTTATTCAAACCTGTGTTTTATCATGTGCATCGCTATTTTAAAAGGAATTTCTAGTCTTGATGAAGAAGACTAAGAGGGACCCAACGGTGTGCTGGAGTCAGCTCTCATGAGCTGATTGCTTACAGCCATTCCCGGTTTCAAAGCCAGCGATGCCAGATTGGTAACTTGAAATCGGCCATCTTCACACCATGGAGATCTACACATGCTCCAAACCAGGGCTTCCTCCCATTGTTAGACACTTCCTGGCATGCTAGCGTGTATGCAGGACTGTCAATCCATTCAGCAGGTATGCACTAAGCACTTCACCCAGTTCTGCTCTAGCTCTCTAGCTCTCTAGGTGGCTGTCCAACCCGTTTGACAGAGTACATTGCCACTCTCTGTAATTAGAAACCAGCAGTGAGTTATGCAGTTGTAAAATTCTGAACTGCATTTGCTTCTTTGCTCAATTAAAACTTGTGTGTCTTTCTCATTTTAAAAAAAAACACTTTATTGAGATATGATTGACATATGAAAAGCTCTACCTATTTAATGTATGTAACATGAGTTTGGAGATACATATACAAGACAGAGTAGGGACGGGGCTCAGCCCCACCCCACCTCCACCAGTGTATTTTTTCCCATACATCCTCACTGACCGTGAGACCTTGTAAACTGTGAAGAAACTGAGAAGCAGCATTCCACCGTCAATCTCACTCAAGGGAGTTAACGCTGTCACCCGCATGCACACAAAACCAAGAAAATGACCCATCCTAACCCCTTGCCTCATTATATTACTCAAATCCCCACCCCAGGAGCTTATCTGCCGTTTTTTGATCATGCGATGCATGTATTAACATGATTTCTCACTTTGCCTGCACACCCCATGCCCTGTCCTGCACATGTAATGACGTACATATACCTCATGCTTATTCATGTCACCCTTCTTAAAACACTGCAAGACTTGCCCTCAGAGAGCCAGTCGGAGAACTCTTGCTCCCATGCTGTCTCCAGCATAGGCCCCAATAAAGCCCTGTCTGGGAAACTTTCTCACCCTCATGTTAATTTCTGTTGCATGAGAACTCAAGAACAGTAGGTAATGTATGCACCTGTGAGACTATCACCACAACCTATGCCATAAACATTTCTCTATCACCTCCAAAAGTTTCCTCCTGCCCTCTTATTTATTACTTATTATTTTTATAAGAATGCTTAACATGAGATCAAATTTGCAAATTTTAAGTATATAACAACCTGCTGTTAATTATAGATACTATGCTGTACAGTAGATCTCTAGAACTTATTCATCTTAGATACTTAGGCACACAAATACATGTGTGCATACATGTATTTTTTTCTCTCAACAAATAGATGATCATGGAAATAAACTTCCCTATACTTAATTTTTAATAAACGCAAGATATATCAAAGTAAAGCGCCGCTTTTAGCTGTCCTGAAATTTCCAAAAAGTGTTGGCTGTACTTAGAAAATCCTTTTCTTTGTGCCCTGTTATTTTATTCATGTTTATCTGTCCATTTAAAAAATTGCACAATAGGAAAAAAAAAAGCCCTATTTGACAGTTTTTGATATTTATAGTGCTCTGAGAAAGGGCCTGGAGATTCAATTAAGTTTATTAAATGCAACATTTTATAAGCAATGTAATAAGGACTTAAAAGCACAATACAAGTGGGAAGCATTTGTAAAAGGCAGAATTTTTAACCTACAGATGACATGGCTGGAAAAGCAGAACGATTCATCGAATTTCTTCCGCTGGGGAGTGGCGGAAGAGGCCAGGTGTTAACAATGGCAAGCGTGGAAGGCGGCAGAGGGAGTCAGCTGGGCAGGAAAGTCCTCTATTGATAAGCTTCCACTTTGTGGGTATCAGTAATTCTGCTTCTACCTCTTCCAAAGGTTCCTCTCATTTCTCTTCCTACTTTTCTTGCCTCTTTGAAATAGGAAATTGAAAGCGATGGTCATCTGGGAAGGAGTGGCTACAGTCCGGAAGCCTGGTCTTTATTTAAGGAGTAGGTAGCCGGTGTGTTCGGAGAGTAGGGAGGGGCAGCGTGTTGTTTCCGTTACTTTTCTCCTAACCTCAGTCTCCTATCTATGTCAGGTAATCAGTTTAGACCCACGGGAACCGAGCTTCAATCAGGTTTCCTTTGCCTCATTGGGGAGGGGAGGAAATAAGGACGCAAGGAACAAAGTCTGTGACGGTTGAGCGGTTGAGCATTCGTAAGGAATGGACGACTCCCCAAAGAGTTGCTTCCTAACTCTGCTTTTAAATTTTTATGACACACGAAGTCTCAAAAAGATCTTGGTGAGAAAACTGCTGGGTGATTTGATAGTTTATCTCTTGGCAATTTGAGAATCAATATTCCTGCGTGGTGAGCTGGTAAGAAATATAATAATAAAATCTAGGCGGCTGAATATTTTAATAAAAAGGGGTGGTTGCCACCCTGGGGAGTGCATGAAGTCGCCCGAGATTCTGGAAGTCACTTTCCTTTTGTGCCAAGTCAAAGGCCTTAGATTGTAAAACACGGGGCACTTTGATTGCAAAAACAAAAATAGTGGTAATGTAGAATTAACTGACCCCCAAATGCCTTTTCATTACCAGTATACTTATTTTGGGGGACAATGGTATCTTCCAAAATGAGGCAGTGTGACACAGTAGTTAGACCCTCAGACTGAATCTGCGCCTTACTAGGTTGGAGCCTCTGGTGAGGAGCTTCACCTATGTGCCTCAGTTTCCTCATGAAGAGGATGATACGGACATAATGTTCCCTGTCATGTTGAGTTGTAACAATTACACAAAAATGCCCTTTGCAAAGTGCTCACCGGAAGTATGAAGTGATAATAATTATCCCTAGCATGGGAAACATTCAAGCAGAGAAAGACACAATTTCTGCCAGTTTGATTGTCGTAACTTCCAGGTTGTCTCCACATACGACGTCATCTAAATTGTTATTATTATTATTATTATTATTTGAGATGAGTCTTTCTCTGTTGCCCAGCCAGGCTGGAGTGCAGTGGTGTGATCCTGGCTCACTGCAACCTCTGCCTCCTGGGTTTAAGCGATTCTCCTGCCCCAGCCTCCCTAGTAGCTGGGACTGCAGGCGCAGGCCACCACGCCCAGCTAATTTTTATACTTTTAGTAGAGACGGGGTTTCACCATGTTGGCCAGGCTCGTCTCGATCTCCTAACCTCAAGTGATCTGCTCGCCTTGGCCTCCCAAAGTGCTGGGATTACAGGCATGAGCCACTGTGCCTGGTCTGTGTCATTTAAATTAATAATTAACTTTACTCTTTAGGAGCAGGTCAAGTAAATGGGGGTAAAACTTGTTTCGCTTATTAATTTAAATTGCCAGTGAAGCCTTTGGTCTCATCATGATGTTTTCCCTGCTAGGTTGTTTCAGAAAAAGCACATTTCACTTGTGGGAGAATTCTTGTGAGCGTCAATGGGGCTGGAGCCTGGTCAGGTCCTGGCTCTTTGGAGGGAGGTGGTTGTGAAGACTAAGCACATGGGCAAGATGACCCTGCAGCCACTCCTGACTACGCTAGCAGGCACAGGCACTCAAACGCGATCACCTTTCAGGGTTCTGCAAATCAACCTCATTTTGTGCCATCATCCATCTGGTTGCAAAATGAAGCTAAGAAAAATAACTTAATCTGAATTCTTAGGACAAAGGTGGACGGGGTTTTTCCTTTACCTATTTGTGTATAAGGTAATATTTTCCTGGCTTGCTTTTAGTAGGCTTAAAGTTGTGGAAATGACATAATTTTAAGGGGTAATCAGTGGGTGGTCCTTCTCAAATGCAAAGGGAAAATGTAGCTACTATTTTCATGATAAAGTCACTGTCATACCTTATTCTCAATGGCTGCCATTACAACACATTTTTCATTTTGCTTGTAAAAGAAAAGGTGAAATTCAGCAAATGCCTCTGCTATGCAAACTCTTAGATTTGGAGAGAATTTGCAAACCTCCAGTTTTCTCTTGGAAAGCTTATTCTGGTCATGGAGGTGGGGGTGGACTTAAAGTTTTCACCTTTCCCATGAAGATGGTTTTATCAGAACTTGATTAATTGGGACTTGAAGGAAGCCTTGTTTTCTGGGTTCTATCTTTAAGGCCCAAGGCAACAAGGTTTTCGTGTGGGGAACTGAAATTTCAGTTCAAAGCACATTAATCAGAAAATATATCATAATGCTAAGACATAGGCTGGCATAGCTGATATACTTTAGAACAGGACAGTAATTTATTCTAGGATTGCTTTATATAGGTTTACAGATGGCTTAAATGTTGTGGCTCAGGTGTGAGATCTGGCATATATTTACTACAAAGACAATAATAAAGATGTAATTTCTGGTCTTAGCTCTGTCTTTGCCTCACCCCGTACAAGTCATACACTTCCTCTTGTTATCTCTGTCTGAATCAGCAATGATGATACTTGAGTTATGCATCCGACCCAAATGCCAACGGGATAAAGGAGATGACATTTATAGAATACCTGAGCTCTTTAGACTGTATTCTCTAAGCAAAAGCCTTAAGCATTATATTCTGGAAATTATTCTGCAACTGCCCACCAACCTCTTCAAGCCCCAATAAAATACTCATCCTTCCAAAATAGGTTTTTCTATTGAATGTCACCCATTCCAGTCACTTCTTTATACTTTTAGCACCTTAGCATCATATTCACATTGTATATTTCACTTTTGATCCAGCACTTTATAACATCATCTCTCTAGTTGCCCATACTAGAAACCTCAGCGCCCTCCCGGCCCCTCCCTCCCACTTGCTGTGTCTCCAGCTAGTGACACAATCTAATCCGTTTCAGTGTGTCCTGGGACCCACAGCACTGTCACAGTCTCAGCGCTTTGATATTTTTCACCTGGTTGTCTCCACTGCCCACTCACAGACCTTTGTCACTCTAGCCTGGCCCCTTTCCAATTCATCCTTCTCTGTGCTTCTGAAAGATCTGTTAAAAACATAAATCTGATCCTATCTGCTCTTTTCTTAAAATCCTTAAAACTCCTTGGCTTAGCACATAAGACAGTGCTTTTTCTGGTTGCTAGCTCCCTTTCTGGGCACTCCCTTTGGCGTCCCCCTGTTCCATGGTAAGTCTTTCAAGAGGGAGGATGCTTGAGTTGGGTCATGAAGTCCCCTCAAAATTATTCCAAGAAGAGCTCCCTTTGTTTTCCTGGCTTTGTGCTTTTGAGCTTTTGCACACATGGTTTCTTCTGCCTTCAATGTCCTCTCCTTACCTAGTCATTCTTAATGGCTTTAACATTTAGCTTAAGCAACACGTCTACCAAGAAGACTTCAAGGACCCTGCCTCACCCCTTTCCCATCTGTTGTAGATCCTCATCCAGTGAACTCCCACAGAACCATGTAAATGGCTTTGTAAAAACTCATCATTCTGTACCATAGCCATTCATGAATTTTGTCTACTGCTCATGATAAGCTGTAGATTCCATAAAGGCTGGGATTGTACTTTTTGATTTTATATCAAAATCTAGCATCTACCTTAGAGCCAGGCATAAAGCAGGTCCTCAGTAAATGCCTGCCAAATGAATAGATAAAATTATTACTCTGGGCCGGATGCAGTGGCTCCCAACTGTAATCCCAGCACTTTAGGAGGCTGAGTCGGGGGCAGATCACAAGGTCAGCAGCTCAAGACCAGCCTGACCAACATGGTAAAACCCTGTCTGTACTGAAAATACAAAAAGTAGCCAGGTGTGGTGGTATGCCCCTATAATCCCAGCTACTCAGGAGGCTGAGGCAGGAGAATTGCTTGAACCTGGAAGGCGGAGGTTGCAGTGAGCCAAGATTGTACCGCTGCACTCCAGTCTAGGCAACAGAGTGAGACTCTGTCTAAAAAAAAAAGGATTACTCTGGATGGGTGACCAAGGAACAGCAGAGGATCAAAAGCTGCAGCAACTTTAGAGCTTGTAGATAATCTATGACTCAAGAAGTCTACATCATTATGGCCAAAAACAGACCATTGTATTCAGTCTCAAATATTATCCATAGCTCCTTATTTTTACTAAAACATACATATTTCAGTTTTCCATATTAATAAATTATTTCTTTTTTAATTGAAAATATTTTCTTGGCCATGCACAGTTGCTTACACCTGTAATCCCAGCACCTCAGGAGGCCGAGGTAGGTGGATCACCTGAGGTCCGGAGTTTTAGAGACCAGCCTGGCCAACATGAGAAACCCCTTCTCTACTAACAATACAAAATTAGCTGGGTGTGGTGGTGCATGCCTGTAATCCAAGCTACTCGGGAGGGTGAGGCAGGAGAATCACTTGAGCAAGGGAGTCGGAAGCTGTGGTGAGCCAAGATCGCACCATTGTACTCTAGCCTGGGCAACAAGAGCAAAACTCTGTCTCAAAAAAAAAAAAAAAAAATTTTTTTTTTCTTGGTTGAGATCTCTCTTCACAAGTCTTTTCCAAGGAAAATTTTTCTCACTTACCACCTACAGGCCATAACAAAGCTTAAAGATAACTCATAAATTCATTGTCACAGAATCAAGAAAACCAGAACAGGCAAATTGAAATGTGCAATTTGTTTACCATCAGCTGAACTTAGGGGTGCCCACAGCTGCAGAATCTCAGGGTTAGAAGGACTTCTGGGGCCGGGCGCGGTGGCTCAAGCCTGTAATCTCAGCACTTCGGGAGGTCGAGACGGGTGGATCACGAGGTCAGGAGTTCGAGACCATCCTGGCTAACACGGTGAAACCCCGTCTCTACTAAAAAATACAAAAAGCTAGCCGGGCGAGGTGGCTGGTGCCTGTAGTCCCAGCTACTCGGGAGGCTGAGGCGAGAGAATGGCGTGAACCCGGGAGGCGGAGCTTGCAGTGAGCTGAGATCCGGCCACTGCACTCCAGCCCAGGCGACAGAGCGAGACTCCGTCTCAAAAAAAAAAAAAGAAGGACTTCTGATGTTGTTGGAGACAGAAGGACTCACTTTCCTGTCCCCTTTCTACGGCTCCTTCTAACAACAGGAATGAATTGACAGTGATCCATTCACAGAGGGAAAAGTATTCATATATAAGAAACCTGGATCCAGAGCAGCTCTCACTCAGCCAAATTCTGTGGCCAAAACAAGCGAGGTAAAGATGTTCATTCAGCAGGTAAAGAAACACCTGCAGTGATGCAGGCAAGACATACTCTTGCCTAGGTGTCTAGAAAGGGCATCTTTAAAAAACAATTAATGTTTATGTGTATATACCAGGTGTATATATTTTTTGGGGTACATGTGATTTTTCTTTTCTTGAGATGATGTCTCACCCTGTTGCCCAGGCTAGAGTGCAGTGAGTGGCACAATTTTAGCTTACTGCAGCCTTGACCTCCTGAGCTCAAGTGATCCTTCCCACTTTAGCCCTTCCAAATAGCTAGGACTATAGGCATACCCTACTACACCCAGCTACTTTTCGTATTTTTTATAGAGATGGGGTTCCACCATCTTGCCCAGGCTGGTCTCAAACTCCTAGGCTCAAGCGATCCACCAGCCTCAGCCTCCCAAAGTGCTGGGACTACAGGTGTGATCCACTGCAACCAGTTAATGTGATGTTTTGATACAAGCATACGATAGGTAACAATCACATCAGGATAACTGAGGGCATCCTTGACCTCATTTCTTTGTGTTAGGGACATCCCAATTATACTCTTTTAGTTATTTTAAAATACGTATTAAATTATTGCTTACTGTAGTCACCCTGTTGTTCTATCAAATAATAGATCTTATTCATTCTGTCTATGTTTTCACCCACTAACCATCCCAGCATCCTCCTGCCCTCCCCTGCGATGCTTCTAAGCCTCTAGTAATCATCATTCTGCTATCTCCATGAGTTCAAGTGTTTTAATTTTTAGCTCCTGTCTTTCTGTGACTGGCTTATTTCACTTAACATAATATCCTCCGGTTCCACCCATGTTGTTACAGATGATAAGATTTCATTCTATTTTATGGCTGAACAGTATGCCATTGTGTATATGTACCCCATTTTCTTTATCTATTCATCTGTTGATAAGCACTTAGGTTTGCTTCCAAATGCTGGATATTGTGCACAGTGCTGCAATAAACAGAAGTACAGATATCTCTTCAATATATTGATTTCCGTTCTTTTGGTTATATACCTAGCAGTGGGATTGCTGGATCATTTACATTCCCACCTTGTATGAAGGTTCTCCTTTCTCCACATCCTCACCAGCATTCATTATTGCCTGTCTTTTGGATATAAGCCATTCTAAGTAGGGTGAGATGACATCTCACTGTGGTTTTGATTTGCATTTCCCTGATAATTACTGACATTGAGCCATTTTCCATATACCTGTTGGCCATTTGTATGTCTTCTTTTGAGAAATCCCTATGAAGATCTTTTGCCCATTTTTAACTGGATTATTAGAAACAGCATCTTTTGAAGGCCCAGGAAAAACTCAACCCCTCACAACAATTTCCAATCATTCCCAGGCACTGGTTCCCAGGAATGGCCTGGAGCAAGCATGGTTTCACTGAGGAAAGGCCAGGGCCAGCTGAGCCAGCAGAGCAATCGGTAGGCTCACACAGCTTGTGAGGTGTATTTATAAGGTCCCTTGGCTTCCCTGAAGGGAAGGCTTCCATATTATGCAGTAGTTTAGAGCTTGGGTTCTGGGACCAGAGAAACCTGCATTCAAATCTTTATTCTGCTATTTGCTAGCCATGTAAGTTATTTAACCTGTCCCAGCCTCCGTTTCCTCATTTGCAAAATGGGGGAAAGTAGTTTTCACACTTCAGTACTGTATGCCTGGTACACAATAAGTGGTCAGCTAACAGAAGTTATCATTATTATCATTAGCTATTTATGATCATCGAAAGTAACACAAACCTACTGTAATTCTAATTCATAGGCTACTTAGGCCAAATAATTTTTCCAGACTTTCAAAATGACATAAACTGAAAGGCTGATTGAAGAAGTGTTGCTCAAATGCCCTGCCACCCTATTTAGAGCAGATAATTTGTGTCTCCACATGGCCTACAGTTCCATTCTTAGTTTTTATTGTCGGTATTATAAGGCTGCTTTCTCTTACGAAACAGGAATCAGGAAGCTGCGGCATGAGCGGTACACACAGTCTGGTATCCACGGCCCCCATTCCCTGTCCATGCTTTACTGTGAATTATCCTGATGTTTGGGTGGCCTCACATGGGCGTCTTCAGCTGACTGAGAAAGTAAGATTCCTAGACTGGATTACAGAGGCAGCTGGCAGCCTTTCAGCTAAATTCTATTTTATAAAGTCTATAAATTTACTCAGAATCCAGTTACCAGCTGGTAGGGGGTGTATAAAACCATGGAGTTACAGAAGAGAAAAAAGAGTAATTCGATTGAGATTTATCCAAAGGATTTAAAATGTGATTTACCTGTGGGCCAGTTCCTGGTTTCAAGTGAAAACCAAAAACCAGTTCCAGGTTCACTATTTTTTCCTCATTTTCTTCAGGTTCACCTCCTGAGTCCTAAAACAGGAAACCAAGCACCAATTATCCTAGATGTTGTTTTTACTTCTCATGTAAAGAAGATGACATCTTAGCACTAGTTTTTTTTTTTCTATTCTAATCCATTAACTTTTGGTTATTTTGGATTAAGCTACAAATGATAATTACATCAAGCAAGAGAAATGACATATTATGGCTTTTAGAACTTTGCCAAATGATTTATTTCATGCAGTTCAAATTGAATGTCACTGTCTTACATTTATCACAATGCATCTTGCATTGTGCAATTTTACCCTAGAAATGCACTTAGCACCTCGAGATGCATTGTGAGATTTCAACTTGAGAGGTTCACAACACATAGGGCATTTACAAGCTATTCCCGAAGAGGAATTACGCAGTGGATGGAGGACGCAAATGTGGATGGAGGATGAAGCAGAGGAACAAAACGAATCTTTGAGGGATTAGAGATGAAAAACTATAGCTGTTAGTGAATAAGTAAAGTTCTGTATATGAATTGCAAGTATTTGCTGATTTTAAACAAATTATGCCATATTCCTTTAGAGTAGATTCAAAATGTTAAGTATACTAATATGTTATTCAAACAGTAAACCTCCCATCCCCTATGAAAGTGATGATGGAGCGCTCCAGGGTATGAATTCTCTGTGACTTACATGTTGAAAAGTATCCAGGCCCAGGTGGGAGGCCACGGGACCTCGCCTACAATGTTGGCACTTAGAACTCCTAGCCACTAAAGTGAGGTGTGTTGTTCTTATCATGAACGAATTGTTAATATTTCAACTTGTGGGGAACAAGGGAGTTCAATTTATACACATCCCTTGCTTCAAAGGGCCTTTTGTTAGACAGATATGATGAAATTTCACTTCAAACAACCATTTCCGACATTGGCAAATTTAGGTGTGGATGCAGCAGGTGCATGTGTCAATAAAGGTAGCATTAGTGTCCGTAAGAAAAACCTTACTTACCTTAATTAGCGGTGGGAAGTGAAACAAGTTTATGTAATCATGGGTTAATTTCTCAATGGCTGACTGTAAAAAAAATCATAAGACTTTATTAATGATTCAACAATACCAAGAGAAGATTAAAATCACTGGGTACAAACAAAAACATTCCTTATTTACCTAGTTCATAAAATATCTTGCGGGCATTAATATCCAACGTCTACTGAGAATAAATCTCATTGTCCAAAGCAGCGTAGGTGGTTTGTAATTATTTAAAGGACCAGAAATTTTTAAAAATTATTTTTTCTTTTGGAGATCGGGTCTCATTCTACCGTGCAGGCTGGAGTGCAGTAACACTATCATAACTCACCGCAGCCTTGAACTCCTGAGCTCAAGAGATTCTTCCATCTCAGCCTCCCAAGTGGCTGGGACTCAGGCACACACCACCACACCAGCTAATTTATTTTATTTTATTTTTTGTAGAGATGGGGTCTTGCTCTGTTGCCCAGGCTGGTCTTGAAATCCTGGCCTCCTGCCTTGACCTCTCAAAGCACTAGGATTACAGGGATGAGGCCAAGAAAAGGAAGACATTTTAAAGATGTTGAACCTCAGACTAAGCAATAAATAAAACCATTTTTCAAACACTAGCAGAGTATAGTACTGAGAAGTGGATATTTTAGGGTACAGAATGCAGGTGCCACTCTGAGTAACGGTGAGAAAAGCAACATAGCACATGAGTATAACACCAGACTTTCAGGAAGGCTAGAATCTCACTAAAAGGTTGATTGCATTATAAGAACATTTCTATGGATATGTGTCTAACATCCCCTCTGCCAATGAAACACAAAGAAATCTGAAAGGAAAGGAAGACAATTTATGATGATGTTTTGGATACTCAGCAGGTACAGTTCAGATTTTCTAAGAACTGATTGTGGAGAGAGTAAAAAAGTACCAACCTGAGAAAATTAGATGCATTTTATTTTAAAGCAAAATAAACACTGTTGACAGCTGACAATGTAATGAACACTTATTGGGTGTTCAATCCTACTTCTTACACTCAGCTCCTCCACACGAGGACTTGCAGGCTCAGAGAAGGGAGCCATGGTCAAGCTTAAAGGGAGGGACAAACACACAGCAAAAGAATGGGTCGGGGCTGGGTGTGGTGGCTCACATCTGTAATCCCAGCACTTTGGGATGCTGAGGTGGGCGGATCATGAGGTCAGAGGTTCGAGACCAGCCCGACCAACATGGTGAAGCCCTATCTCTACTAAAAATACAAAAATTAGCCAGGTGTGGTAGCCCGTGCCTGTAATTCCAGCTACTCAGGAGGCTGAGGCTGGAGAATCGCTTGAAACCGGGAGGCGGAGGTTGCAGTGAGCCAAGATCGCACCATTGCACTTCAGCCTGCGCAGCAGAGTAAGACTCCAGCTCAAAAAAAAAATGGATGGATATACTGCTCCACTGTCCAGTTTGATCACCTACCTACCATTCCATTTAAGGACTGAGAGACTCTTGGAGAAAGTACACAACAATTGTGCTTTTCAGTGAAAGCGCAAAGAATAAAGGATACATTCTTACCATCAGGCTGTGTGTGAGAAACACTTGAGACAAGGACCAGGAGGACTCCTCCAGTGTGGATATACTCATCCCCAAAGGCCCAGCTTGGAGCATTACTTACCTTGATCGCCCCGAGAGTCTATGCAGGGCCCTCCTAGAGTAAGTGCACACAACCCTTTCCCTTTATCTTTCCCTCTCATATAAACTTGTTGGAAATCCCCACGCTCTGGCTGAGTTTAGTGGTCACCTGTTGGCTGAGCCCCTACTGGGTAGCCATTCTTACATACAGCTCCAGCCTTGGCAGTAAGCCGGAGGGTCCGCATTCCACACTTTGGAGACTGCCCCTCTGTGAATGACTGTCTTTAGAAGCTCATGCAGACGCACTCAGGAGTTTGAGGGCAGTGTTAGGTCCCGCAACAGATGCAGGCTACTCCTTCATTTGGAGCTCTGGGCAGACCCTCTGCAGAGGTCATAAAAAGAGGACATCACACTGCCCCACTCTTAGTGGTTAAAATAGTTTTTGTTTTTACTTTTAAGTGGCTGCTTCCAACAGGGCTTTTTCTCTCTGTATGTTCCTTGGCTTCTCTGCAGGCTTAGACCCCTGTCCCTATCTTTTTTTTTTGAGACAGGGTCTCACTCTATTGCCCAGGCTGTAGTGCAGTGGTGCAATCACGGTTCATGGCAGCCTCAACCTCTTGGACTCAAGCAATCCTCCCACCTCAACCTCCCAAGTAACTAGGACCACCACAGGCGTGCACCACATGCCTGGCTAATTTTTGCATTTTTTGCAGAGGCAAGGTTTTGCCATGTTGCCAGTCTGGTCTTGAACTTCTGGGCTCAAGTGAGTTGCCCACCTTGATCCCCCAAAGTGCTGGAATTACAGGCATGAGCCACAGTGCCTGGCCCTTAGACCCTTTTGACCACTGATTCTATCTTAAAGCTTTTCCAACCTTTGGCTTTTGTAACAGCATTATCTCCTCATTTCCTACTTTGTGGACACACATTCCTGCCTTCCTCTTCACCTTCCTGGCCAAACACATCCTTTCTGGCAAAGACAGAAAGCTTCCTAGCTGGAAGAAGACTACTCTTGAGCAGGGTGTAGAGGTGGCTGTGCTTTCCTTTGTTTTATTATTACTTTTTAATGAGGTGAAATTCACATGCCATAAAATTAACCAGTACCTCTATCTAGTTCCAAAACATTTTCATCACCCCCAAAGGGGACTCTACTCCCATTAGGCAGTCAATAACCATTGTCTCCTCCCCCCAGCAGCTGGCAATCACTGATCGCTTTCTGTCTATGGATTCACCTATTCAGGATGTCTCGTACAATATGTGACTTTTGTGTCTGGCTTCTTTCATTTAGCATCATGTTCAAGGCTCATCTATGCTGCGGCACATATCGGTGTGGAGTCCTAAGAAGTTAAGTAAGCTACAACAAGGAGGGGGTCCCAGGTGGGGGATAACAGTTGTTCTGAGAGATGGCTAATCACAGACAATCACAACAACCTGTTCCCAAATACCTCATT
This sequence comes from Colobus angolensis palliatus, assembly GCF_000951035.1. Taxonomy (NCBI): domain Eukaryota; kingdom Metazoa; phylum Chordata; class Mammalia; order Primates; family Cercopithecidae; genus Colobus; species Colobus angolensis. The sequence goes on along the minus strand of NW_012115677.1, from coordinate 3,693,867 downwards.
CCGCAAGTAACCCCAGCAGCATGACCTTGTCTGCACACCCTATCTGCACGTAGCCCCTCCAGTATGATCTCATAAAACTTCCCTCAAGCCCCTGCCTCTTGGCAGACAGCCCCTTCTCTGCTGTGCTGCCCATTGCACCCTTGCAACACATCTTCATACTTTCTGTAATAAATCTGCCTTTCTTTACCTATGACTGTCTTGGTAAATTATTTTGTTGCCTGTGACAGCGGCCCCAGCCAGTCTGCCCACATCAATCAGTACTTCATTGCACTTTCCTTCTTGAGCCTGAGAACAGCCCTCTTACCTGTGGCATCTTCCTCTTCTCTCCATGCGCATTTTTGTTACACTGCAGTGCTTATTATTGTCTATATTTATACCCTCCTGTTTTTTCAAAACCCAGCCTTGCCTTTTTTTTTTTTTTTTTTTTGAGACGGAGTCTTGCTCTGTCACCCAGGCTGGAGTGCAGTGGCCAGATCTCAGCTCACTGCAAGCTCCGCCTCCCGGGTTCACGCCATTCTCCTGCCTCAGCCTCCCGAGTAGCTGGGACTACAGGCACCCGCCACCTCGCCCGGCTAGTTTTTTTGTATTTTTTAGTAGAGACGGGGTTTCACCGTGTTAGCCAGGATAGTCTCGATCTCCTGACCTCGTGATCCGCCCGTCTCGGCCTCCCAAAGTGCTGGGATTACAGGCTTGAGCCACCGCACCCGGCCTTCCTTTTTAATCCATTTTAAAACTTCCAGAAGCAAAGTGCAAACATGTCAATTCTCAATACTCCCGACAGCTGGTCATATTCCAGCTTTTCCCCCCAGCCTGAAGTTGTAAGCTGTTCAGGATCTGGCCCCACCTTCTTTCCACTTCAGGTTCCATGCATTCTACTCATCACTCGTGTTCTGTAGACAGCTGTTTAAGCTACTCAGATCGGGACTCATCTTTTCTGTTCCTCCACATTCTCTTCCATTTCTCTTAACTCTTTGTTCTCTCTGTCTAGATTAATGTTCTTTCCTTTCCTGGTCTACATTCCAAAATCTGTCATTCCTCCAAGATCAAGCTCAAGGGCTACCCACTCTGTGAAGTTTTCCCTTTCCATCTCCCACCATGGCCTCTCCCAAGTCTAGGTAATGAATCAGTCCTTTCCTCCCAATTGCCAAGGAGATGCTGTATGCATTCCTTAACCACAGGTTTCTTTGAATCTTCATAGGCCCAGTCTCACAATTAGTAGCCATTCACTGAATTTGTTGAACAATAAACAATGTCTTGCCTAAATGATACCTCTCAGCATGAAAGGGGTACTTAGGTTATCCAGGGCCACCTTTGGAAAGATGTAAATCACTGAGGGCATCTGGTGAGGTATCCCAGCTCACCACCCCGTGTTCCGAACTGATCCTTAAGGAATACTGGTCCTTTTCAAAGATGGCAGGTGGGAAGGGGGGGTGGGAGCATCTTATATGGTATCTGCCAAATAGGACAAGATTTACAAAATTTCTTTTTTGGAGCTCTGAAACATCTCTGTACTGCAGAAAATACTTTTTCCTACTGTGGCCCGCCTAAGCCAGCATAGCTTTTAGGATGGACTTGCCCACACCCCGAGGCTGGGATTACATTCTTTGCCAGCCTTTGAGAAATACACTATGCATGGGTTTTCCTGCCCTTCTTCTAGGAGGGAGAAGACAGCAAGGTCCTCTTTCTGTTGTGGAGATGTTCTCTGGTGGGTGAGTGCTAAGCTGTTACGCAAAAGGTGCTGAGAGTCTGTGAGGGTGTTTCTTCCTGGACCTAGGGTCCACAGAAGGAAACGAATGGGCTCTCTTTGAGTCTTAATGGGGATTTCTCTAGAAAGGTCAGTATGGGTAGCTCTGAGATAGGGATTAGTTGGCATGCTGGTAGAGCCTTTGTGAAGGTGTGGATTTGGACAGGAGGCTGCTTTTTCTAAATTTTCTCCTTTATTCTGTGTCTCTTCTTTCTAACCTATACATGCTCGTCCATCTACCCACACTGGAATGGGGGTGCGGGTTTGGGGAGCAAACTTGATTTTATTCTAAGATGTCTCTTGAAATAAGATTAATCACAATGACCACACAATGCCAGCAATTGTTATTCAGTTTAAGTTGCTAAGTTGAAAAAACAAAAACAAAGAAACAAAAAACCATGACCACAACCACCACAGTGAACACAGAGGTTTAGCTTTGAAACTACTCAACACTTAAGTTTTGGGGGAAATGGTAGAATTTCCTGAGTTAAGGGGGGATTAAAACACATACAAGGTGGCGTCTGTTCCAGGTCATAATGCCAAAAATTACAAATGCCTTTAGGTTGCTGCATTGGCTTACGTTTCCCTCTGGCCATGCAGAAATTCCGGGGTCCTTAGGGATTCCTGATGGACTTTTGTCTGTCTAGAATTAAACTGAGTCACCTCCTGCTATTCCGGGTGGATGGCTGTTGTCCAGGCACCACACTGCCTTTGTGGTATTTTTTACAGCTGTCATTTACCATTATCTCATAAGCAGTATCTGTTTTCTCCACCAGATTAGAGACTTCCTGAGGACGGGGGGTGATATTCAGGTATCTCCCTGTGACTCCTACTACACCACATATGCATCTTTTTGCTGTTGGATTATGAGGAAGGAATAGGGGTGCTTCGGGGCGGCCCCTGATTATCAACCGGTGTAAGCATTTCAGCACAGTAATGACCAGCATAGCACCGTTTCCATCTGCAGCCCCTAACATTTGATCTGCTGCATAGTAGGAGCTCAGTAAAGATTTGTTGATGGAGGTCAGGCTCATGCCTGTAATCCCAACACTTTGGGAGGCCGAAGTGGGTGGATCATTTGAAGTCAGGAGCTCGAGACCAGCCTGGAAAACATGGTGAAACCCCATCTCTACTAAAAATACAAAAATTAGCTGGGTGTGGTGGCACACTTCTGTAATCCCAGCTACTTGGGAGGCTGAGGCAGGAGAATCGCTTGAACCCAGGAGGTGGAGGGTGCAGTGAGCCGAGATCACGCCTATGAACTCCAGCCTGGGCAACAGAGCAAGACTCCGTCTCAAAAAAAAAAAAAAGATTTGCTGATGGAATGTTCTCCCTTTCTGAGGTACCTTGAAGTGAATGATATGTCCCTTGGAGACAATGCCCATGTCTTTCAGGTCTTCTTCCTCCAGCAGCAGTAGCCGCTTCCCTGTAATGTTGTTTTCTTTAAACAAGCTTGCATATACACTCATCTCTGCTGAAGAGTCACCTGAAGGAAGTGATTAGAAAGCAGTATAAAATTAGACGAAATCACATCCAAAACAAAGTTAACTCCATGAATTAAGAAGGTAACTTATTCCACTTGCCTTTTCTGACGAGCTGCTGAACCCAACAATACTGTGAAAGAGAGGACACATATGGTTTTGAAGATTCACACATGGTCAGTGGCCGGTCTTCACAGTAAACATAGAGTTTTCAATAGATCAAAATAGCTTTAATTCCTGGCTCAACCACAGAGGTAAAATAGAAGACTTTCTCTTTGTAGTTTTAAAACCTCAAGCTTTCAAATGGGAGATATCCCTCTCTTCGGGGGTCTTGGACAGTTAAAAGACCATTGGTTTTCCTCCTTCTTTGGGAGATATTTTTAAATCCTTTCAAGAGGGTTCTGACTTATAGTGATTTTTCCATTTATGTGCCACTGGCCCCCTGGATTGCTGAGGGGCACCGGTTTACTCAGGAATTGTATGAGTTCTAGGGACCACACAGCAGTGGACGGAAGGAATCTTCTGTTCTAGGCCAGGTTGTGAAGTAGCCACGTGGCCCCGGCCAAGTCAAAGTATGGAGCTTCCTATGTAGAATGAGGAGACTGGACCCAGTGACCCTTAGTCCCTGTATATCACAGGGCCTGGGTTTATTGGTGGCCTCTCACAGTACCTTGGTGAGGGGAGAAGGATGGGAGGGCAGACTCAGTCCCTCTGATTCTCTGGGGGAGCCCTCAACTCTGGAATTTTATTTAAGTGGCCTGGAAATCACTCAACCTCAGAGCAAAGACTAAAAATAGCTGTTAGAACTCAGTGCTTTTTAAAAAATTTCTTTTCAAATGAGAGGGAAACTTTGCAGCGAGGGATAAAGAGATTACATCCAGGCTTGTGAATAAAGGAGACCCTGAGTCCTCTTTCCTTGTTAAGCAAGGCTGGCAGGAAAGTGAGACTCACTGGGGCTCAGTGAATGGGAAGAAATAGTGGCAACTGGTGCCAAGTTTCCTTACCCTATGGAAGCCAAAGAGGTTAGCTAATGTTGAAAGCAGGTGCACTTCAAAAGAATACAAAGGACAGAGAGGGAAATGCCTGGGCCCAAAACCGGGTTGAGCTAGGTAAACAGATCTTTTGAGGAGTTTCCAGTAGCTAGTCTGCACTTCGTGGCACCTGGTCTGTTCCCTGGGCTGGAGCCCAAACCCACTAAGGCTCACATTACATCTTTTGTTTTTTTCATTTTAATTTAGCGATACCCTGAGCTTGTTAAATAGACCTGGATAGGCATAAGTCCCTGAGTTTTATAGAACTTAAAACAATTTTCTTTTTTTTTGAGATGGAGCCTTGCTCTGTTGCCCAGGCTGGAGTGCAGTGGTGTGATCTTGGCTCACTGCAACCTCCACCTTCCATGTTCAAGCGATTGTCTTGCCTCAGCTTCCCAAGTAGCTGGGATTTTAGGCATCTGCCACCACATCTGGCTCATTTTTGTATTTTTAGAAGAGATGGGGTTTCACCATGTTGGCCAGGCTGGTCTCGAACTCCTGACCTCAAGTGATCCTCCTGCCTCGGCCTCCCAAAGTGCTGGGATTACAGGCTATCTCGCCCAGCCTAGTCCCCAAGTTTTCTCATCAGGAATTTTCTTACCTGTTTTGTCTCTAAGAAAATAGATATGGTGATGTAACTGACTAAGTTGGATTGTTTCTCAGGGTTTCTATCAAGAATGCAGAGTGCAGGACTTCCTTTAGATTTCAATAGTCTGAGTGCAGTCTCTCAAAAACATAGAGCTTATCTGGCTAAAGCTATCGGGAATGTCTGGGCGTGCTTGTGTCTATTCCCGCTTGGGAGGCCAGAGTAAGGCTGGCAAATATGATGCCTCGCTTTCAAACAGGCCTGAGGTAGAAGGAAAGCCAGTTCAGTGGTGTCCCAGTTCAGTTCAGTCCAGCACTGTCTTGACCAGATCCTCGTCTACCACGGCTCAAGGCCATCCCTGTTTTTTTAAAAAGATTTAAGATCACTTTTTTCTCAAGTATGCTCATTTGTTTTCCCGAGCTGCCACTTTAATTTCCTCATTGGTATTTGTTATTGTATTCTGGAATACTTTCAGAGCAAATAGGAAGGTAGAACCCACTTAGAAGAGTTGCAGATACTTGCTTTACTCTTGAGGCCTTATTTTCAATCATTATTGCATTAAAAACAGAAAAAAGGCCAGGTGCAGTGGCTCACAGCTGTAATCCCAGCACTTTGGGAGGCGAGGTGGGCAGATCACTTGAGGAGGTCAGGAGTTTGAGACCGGCCTGACCAACATGGTGAAACCCCGTCTCTACTAAAAATACAAAAATTAGCCAGGCGTGCTGGTGGGCACCTATAGTCTTAGCTACTCAGGAGGCTGAGGCAGGAGAATTGCTTGAACCTCAGGAGGTAGAGGTTGCAGTGAGCTGAGATTGCACCACTGCACTCCAGCCTGGGCGAAAAAAAAAAAAAAAAAATTGTCAACTTCTCCTAGTTAGACTTTCCTAAGGCCCAATCTCTTTACCTAAAAACTTAGGGACAAATTTATGAAATCCCTGCCCAAGTCAAATAAGGCATGAATACAAAGAGCTTACCACATCGTCTTCTGTCCATGCACCAATTTCAAAGGAAGGCAGCAGCTGCATGGGAAATATGCATGAAACGAAAAAAAAGTAATATTATCATTGTCTTTTTGGTTCATCCTCTTGTCTCACTCTTTTAGCTCTCAGCTGCTGCTCTGGCTTGGTTCCTCCTGCAGGTTGGGTTGAATGGAAAACAGTTTTCCTGACCTTAAGAGGCAGTTCTCAGTGCTCCAGTAATGTTCACCAATCTCTCAGTAACAATTCATGTACTTTGGGAGCTGTTTCATATTCCTCTGTTGGTACATGGTTTTTACATCCCACAATAAGGCCTCAGCAGTCAAGACATTTCTGACCTTTTCTCAGAGACCCAGAGTCTTCCTCAGAGTTCTCAGCCAACATGAGGACTATTGGATTAACAATGAAAATTCCAAAGCAACCACTCAGTAACCAGATGATGTATTATGCCTATTCTCAAGAGGAATTTCTAAGTGTTTAAAGATCTCATTTGCACAATATTTTAAAAACCAGATGTTAGCACCCACGGATGAAGAAGGACATGGGAAATTGGTATGGTCCTAAGAAACCCAGGCTGTAGAGTTGCTCTAACTAAAACAGATTAAAATACCTCCCTGTGAGGTTCACAAGTGCAAACAAAGATGTCTCCAGAGGACTTCAGCCTGCACCATTTTCAGAGCCAAAGAGCTACTTACTCTCTTCAATATATGCCCCATGGCCATCTAAATAATAAATGCTTATATAATTTTTAGAAGTCTGTGTGTCCTATAGGTCAAATTCGAGTTTGGTACAGCTATTAGCTTTAACTAGCCTAACTTGACCCCCCAAAATGAATTGCCCATGAGATAATATGGCAAAGCGTCACTCATCTTCTGTTACAAATAATATTTTCTTGTGAGTTTCAAAAAAAGAAGTTGAGTTTGGTTGCTTCTACTGTTAGTATAAAAATCAGAAGGTAGGTGAGTTAACCTTTCTAACTTATAGGTATTTTGTACCCACATGCTCAAAATTCTGCTAGAAAAGGCACAGCCCCTGCCTTCAAGGAGCTTTTAATTTAACTGGGGCTAATACAGGTGTAAATTATACCTGGGGGACTCCAAGGCCACGTGAATCTTGGTTTACTTAATGCCTAACATAGGGCCTGGCATACGATATCTGGTGAATTTTTGTTGAGTCATTTTAAACAATGAATAAAATTAAAGGGTGCATTTACTGGAATGCTAAGTTCTCTAGTATAGAGTTCAATATCTATGGGTATACCATAGACAGATGTATTCACAAAGGGGTTCGTAAAACAAGATGGGAGAATGGAGGGCAGCACGGCTTGAGCTGGGTCCTGCAACACAAGAAGAGAGGTGATTCTGGGTAAAGAGAAGCAACAAGGCAAAACCTGGCATGGCGGGAGAGGGAGGTACAGGAGGGAAGGATGGGAATGGAAGGCAATGAGTTCATGTTGGAGGAAAAAAGGGAAATGAGGCAGACAGAGTGGGGAGGCAAGCGGAAAAACCCACTACTGAAATGGACATGAATGTGCAGGGTTTCAGTATTTATAGACAAGTTGCCAGGACATAAAGTATACACTGAAATCGATCCTGTTCTGAGTATACTCTGCTACCTGCATGTGCTTCCCTTCCCTCCAGGGTTGCCTTTGCCTCCTCGGAAACACTTGAGGTGGGTAGGAATCATCACACACAGTCACCTGCTTTAATAATGGGGAAAGGAGAAAGACTTGAGGAATAGAATCTAAAGCTGAACTGGATCAAAGAAAGTATGACAATTTTGTCTCTTCACAGGGCAGCTGGACACAGCTGCAGAATCATGCCATTCCCTTCTCCCATCACAGAAGCAAACGTGAAATATGGAACTTTTTTGGTTCGTTCAAGAAACAACAGTCTGAGTTACAGAAATATTTTCCTGCATCATGGCTTACTTTTATAGAAACTGGGATGGGGGAGGGGATGTGTAGTGTTATTTTTATAAAATTCCCAAATGTTGTGCTAAACAAAATTGAGAAATAAGTATTTTTTGAATAGAATAGAAGTTGTAAATGAAATAACTAATCACAACCAGAATCTTTGGTTTTAATGTCAAAAGGAGAGGGGGTTGGTTGCACACTGAGGATGGTTCTCCAATACGATGCCTAGGGAAAGGCGCTGGCTTCATTCAGCTGGATGCTCACTCCAGCAGGATTCTTTGCACAATGCTTGCAAAGATCAGTGAGAGGAAGGCTGGAGCCAGGCATTGCTTCATGACGGTTTGAATTTGGCAAGACAGGGGATAAGAGTTAATGATCTCCAGCCACAGAGTGGCTTACCATTTCCTTTATGTTTTCTGTACCTTGTTAACATATCAGTGTATCTGCTGAAGATGAGTTCTAAGCCTTTCTTTCTTTGGGGAATAAAAAAAATCCACCCCATGACTGTCTCATCACTTTACAAATTTATTATTTACACTCCCACTGACTTTAGGAGAGAAAAGCTAACACTTGTGTCCATGCGTGTGACAACAATTCCTTCAAAGGACGTTGGGAATCCAATCTAACGGGGATCTTATATACACAGCAACACATAACAAAGGGATTTACTGTCAAAACGTTTATTGCAAAATGGAGTCTTAGAACAAAGGAAAGCAAAGAAAAGTTCACATCAAAATGAAATGTATGACACCAACTTGGATTTCTGAATACACTGTGGACTTTGTGCTGGAATATCAAATTCCAACTATAAAATCAGTAACTGAATAGTCTTACCACACAAGAGTAAAATTTAATCTTCCATACAAACATTATACAAGATATTTGGCATAGGACTTGCTCAGAATGACATTGCAATAGAATAATTGAGAAGAAGTTTTTGTTAAAAAAACAATAAAGTGATAATGCCATCTATTCAAAGCTCACACTCAAAGAATATAAATATTTTCTATTATTTAGTACAAAAATTTTAAGAGTGCAAAAGCAGTATGTGCAGTGTATCATTTCTGACATTAATAGATATACTATTCTGCACACAATATAAAATAATTAATGTAGGTGCTTGGAACTCTAGTTTGAAGTAAATAATCACATGCCAGGAAGCTCCTCACAGGCAACAGAGTGCAAACAAAGGTGGAGTCTGAGAAAACATGGCTAGTCTTCTAGATGTCCTGATGGACACTCATTTTTCATCATAGAAATGCTGTATCTAGAGCTGTCAGGCTATGCTACAATCGAGAGAAGAGAATAGATTTTTATGTCTGGCAATGCTTAACATCTAAACAAGAAAACAGTCTTACTCAAAAGCAGCAAAAGGTGCCTGATTATAGAAAATTTATGCTCTATTATATATGTGATATGATGAAACTCTGCTACTTTCAAAAGGCTGCAATAAGTCTAGTACAATAAAATTTTTTAAGTATTAATATTTAACTCAGAATAAGTTTTAAAACTGTCTTTCATAAAACTCTTACCATTCAAATGAAAACTCTGAAAAATAAAGTTATATGCACAGTAATTCTGGGAGAAGTCATTCTGGATCACTCCTAAACACTCCCCTATCCCCAATTCCTTGATTTTTGATGGGGATCAAGTTTGACTACCTTAGCTAGTGTTTAAAAGTCTAACAAATTCACTGCATGTTAAAAATCACTGGTTAAAAACCCACCCTCAACATTTCCAGAGCATCAAAAACAGTGAGCTATATGCTTTCAACTTCTTTTCACTGGTTATGTAAAATAGTAAAATGTAATTTTGCTTTCAAAAATGATGGGTAGAAAAAGAGGCTTTAAGTTAACCTATAAAATTGCAGCTACCTCAATGAGTTTTTTTTTTTTTTTCTATTTATTGTGGAATCAGTGTAATGGGAGAGTGACCTGCCCCGGTGGATTTGGCTGTTTCAAGTTGCCACCAGCATTCCTAAGGAGAAAGAAACCATTACCCCGTAGGGAAATGGTGCTTTAAGATAAAGCCATGAAACCCACAAAATTCAGGTTGTATGTTGCTGTAACTCTAAAAATACATTTTTTTTTTGACTTGGGTAATTCTGTTCAGGAGAAAAATAATTAGACACGAAACTCTAAAGCTTCTGGATTTGATAAGTTTGTCAGTGGGGAAGGGACAATGCTACTGCGTTTTATTTATTTATTTTGAGATGAAGTCTCACTCTGTCATCCAGGCTGGAGTATAGTGGTATGATCTCAGCTCACTGCAACCTCTGCCTCCCAGGTTCAAGTGATTCTCCTGCCTCAGCCTCCCTACTGGCTGGGGTTACAGGCATGTGCCACCACACCCAGCTAATTTTTGTATTTTTAGTCGCAACAGGGTTTTACCATGTTGGCCAGGCTTGTCTCGAACCCCTGACCTCAGGTGATCTGCCCACCTTGGCCTCCCAAAGTGCTGGGATTATAGGTGTGAGCCACCACACCCAGCCCCTTTTGGATGGAAGACTTTACTGAGCAAACTGTCCCTGGCATTCATAATGTTACTATTCCGGGCACTGGGCACCAAATGCCATCCCAGTTGCTGTGACAACCAAAAATGTGCCCTAGCCCCAACACTCTCAAACACCAGTAGGTGATAGCAGCACCCCAGTTGAGAATGACTAGGAGGGTCTCATCAAATTCTACAAGATAACTTTATGAATTAAGAAAAAAAGATGAAAGGTGAGACATTTTCAGTTGCATGTCCCTGATAATTACTACAACAATTGAGAGATTTAATTCTCATTTTGAATTTTTACATTTCTGTTTCTTTTAACCCTTCTCTTTCTAAATGTACATTTTTGTAAATCAAGTAATTAGAACTAAATCCAACACTGATAATGGCCATTTCAAAAACTGGTCTGAAAAGTGAATTAGAAGCTGTATAATTAATATCATCATTAGAAATTTTGCATATGGCTAATAAACATTCCTTTTTAAAATTAATAGAGTCTAAAGTCTTCCAAATGATCTTTACAGATAGAATGAGAACACTATAAAATTCTGATTATATGACTGAGATTTCAGGGATGTTTTAACATGTTCAAGCCACTAGAAGGACACTGATTTGGAACAGAAAGTAATAGAGCCAATGTCACGTGGTAGTGATCAATAGTCCGGTTCTACGAGGAGAACAATTTTAAGCTCTTCACCGAGGCCAGTTCTGCTGTATTTGAAATCCTTGCAGGTTCTTGGTGGCAGAGTATTGAGCTGTAACCATCTCTGGAATACTGGTGAGGAAAATAGCAGCAGTAAAGAAATGAGGAAAATATTACCTAATTAATGATAAAGTTAGGTCCAGTATAGAGTCCTGTTATTTTTCTCTTTGGCCCTATTTGGCTGCTTTTATTAATGCAACAGAACTTTACATATAATCATATGGATTTATTAAGAAAAAAATGTACATTTCATTCAGTTCATATGTTCTAAATGTATTGCTGCTCATTCTTAAATGAGAAGCAAGGTTTACATTCTTACATAAAGTGCCGAGATCCCGAAGTTAGCCCCAGAGATCCCCTTGCCTTTTTCAGCCTTGCTCAAATGTTACATTATCAGTGGCGCCTTTCCTGATCATACTTTAAAAACCTCAACATTCACCCATGGGCTTTATCTTCCTTCCCAGCTTCATTTTTTGGCGTATACTTATCAAATGTGAACATATGATGCATTTGCTTTATTTATCATCAATCTTCACTCACTGGCATGTAAGCTCTGTGAGTGCAAAGATTTTCATCTAGCTATCTTCCAGAACAGTGTCTGGCACAGAGAAGGAGCTCAATGAATATGTGCTGAATGAATGACTGTATCTTTGCCTTGTAAACCCCATGCTATTGGCTGTCTCCTCAGGTGGCTGACCACTGCACCCCAGGGCATGCTGGAAAGACAGGAGTCCCAAGCCCTCCCTTCTACTCTACTCCAAGCTTTTCTGCTTGGGTGCATTGACTCAAGTCAGGTAGTACTTCTCTATGTCTGAGCACAGACAGGCTGTGTTCCTGTATTTGTATATGTGTGTGAATAGACAGAGAAACTAGTAGCATGGGTATGTGGGGGAATCCATCTTTTAGGGAAAGGTTTGTCTGCTCTTTCTGCATTTAGTCTCACCTCAGACCAGGTTAACCTGGCCAGGGCTCATAGTTTTCAAAGAGCAACAGAAGAAATCTATTTAGCTTACATTCTAAGAATGTTTTGTTTATCTTTCCTGAAAGCTATCCACTTTTAATTTCATCTCGTACCACAGAGAAAATATTATTTGAAACTGATAGTTTTCCGGAAGGTTACTGAAATCACTTATTTTTCAGTGTCTTCACTGGCACCATTCATAGCAGCTAACATTAACTAGCCACTTTCCACGGGCCTGGTGCTGTGTTAAGTGCTTTACATATATTATTTCTTTTCATCCGCACAATGATCCTTTCAAGTAGGTACTATTACTATTCCCATGTGGAAGATCAGCAAACAGACACACAGAGATTAAATAATTTGCCCAAGGTTGTTGAGCAACTGGGCCCAGGATTCTGAGTGACAGTCAGACTCTGATCCCTTTCTTCAGCACTATGCACCTAGGCTGCTGTACACCTCACACCCAGAACATTCTATTAGTTATTTCTCCCCAAATGAAGCTGGCACAGCATACTGATCATTATGTGGTATTTTTCAGCTCTCAAGGGGCATTAGAAACATGTCACGCTTCAAATTCTAAGAGGCTTTTAATGATCAAATGTAGTTAGAAATACTATTAGATCATATCTATGATGATGTCATTTCTTAAAACTTCCATAAAAAGAACGACCAAAAATGTTTTGGTTTAATAGTCAAATAATGACACTCCTTTCTAATTTAGATTGAAACAAGTCTTAGTTCTTTTGCCTCTTAATATATATAAATAGAAGTGTTTTATAATTTAAACAAGCTTTGACAAATAGGTGATAAAATTCTGAGAATATCCCTGGCTAGCCAGGTTTTCAGAGCACTGCCTGTATCTACTTCTAAAACACCAACATTATGAAGCAGGGTTAAAACAAAAAACAACTCTGGTAGGCTAAACTTGATATGGAAAGGACCTGTGTTTCTGCCTAAGTGAGGATAACTTATCTTTACTATTTCTTTTGTAATATTTAATTTCCTCTTTAAAATAGCTGAGCATATGTTTAGAATCCACGATTATTATGCCCCTTTAAAAAACAAACGCCCACGCATACACCACTTGCTGGAAAACCCAGGAGAGGCATGAATTAACCCCCTGGAAGCATCCCCTTAAGACCACGTCTTTCTCTTTGTATAAAGCACAAGCACAGCCTTAAATGACAGTGTGTTGTTAAGAAGCTTCCATGGCCAGCAGTGGTATGAAAGTTTGCAACATCTGCTGTTGGTTTCAAATCAGAGTATTTTTCCTTCAAATACACTACTGAGAACACTGCTCAGGCTTTACTTTGAGCAGCTGTGCTATTTAGTACTAAAAATTCTCAGCATTTAGGTATTTCTGAAGAGCACTTTGTTATAACCTTCTTTCATCTCAGTATTTTTGTTGTTGGATTTTGTACTATCAATTCTTTCTTTCTTTCTTTTGGTTTTTGAGACAGGGTCTTGTTCTCTTGCCCAGGCTAGGTGCCATCATGACTCACTGCAGCCCTGACTGATGGCTAGGTCTCAAGCAATCCTCCTGCCTTGTCCTCCCAAGTATCTGGGACTACAGGTGTGTGCTACCATGCCAGCTACTTTTTTAATTATTAGTAGAGACGAGGTCTTACTATGTTGCTCAGGCCAACCATTTCTGATATTATAGTGTACTGCTATAAGAAAAAAAAGTAAGTCACAGAATACTATGTGTCAAAGAACAATTAGGAGTTAAGAGTGCTTGTTCAAAATGTACGTTTTAAAAAACGATTTGAATAAAGGAAATAAAGTAAAATACAAACTAAAAGGTACTCATTAAAAAAGAAAAAGCCAGAATGTCATTACTTTAAAAGTCCTATATTGTATATAGAATCACAAATTTCTATAATCAGGCACCACATTTGCTGATTCATAAATATACTTCTTTGGCTTAATTCTCCCCCCATTTTTCTGTAAGCAAAAATAAATCAAAAGTAGAACTGATAAGAAATTACGGTCATGTAAATGTGATTGGCCTAAAATGCAGTGCTTGGTTTTCTGCCTCCTTACTTGTTTTTGTACAGACTGAGATAAACAAATTACTTTTGTGTTTTCCAAACGTTTTTGATTTTATTACTTTGCTTTCTGCTTTCATTCACTATTATCCATGTCATTATCCTCCTCCTCACCGTCATCATCATCATCATCGTCACCTTCTGACAAGTCAAAATCACTGAACCCCAGAGCCATGTTGACTTTCTTCCCCCTTCTCTTAGATGTGGTTTTGGAAGAATTCTGCTTGGCTTGCATGTTTATCTGCATCCCAGAATGCATCACAGCTCCTGCTTTGTTCATTGAGAAGATATCCCCAAAGCCCATCAGCATCATGGCCTGCAGACTTGGGTTCATGCCATGGCCCTCCCCGTTACTTGTTGCTGTGATCTGACATGACATCTCTGCACTGTTTGACTCCTCTGTTTTAGATTCAAAGTAAGACTCCTCAGACATTCTTGCAGCAAGAGGCAAGAGAAGCTATCAAAAGGGAAGAAAGGACAGAAGTAAAAAGAGAAATTAGGACCAATTTAAATCAGGAAAATAGATACCACAAAATTAGTTGGCACTACACAGGAGGTAAATGATTAGTGAAATAAATGAATGTAGGGAATTATGTGAGAATGTATTTAATGGCAGATTTGGCTCCAGCATATTTGCCATAATTTATGACTGACAGGATAAATCACAACCAAAAGTTTGCAAAGCACCACGTGCAAGCCAAATTTCAAATGGAAAAGAAGTTGCAAGTTTTAAGCCCTCATTTTGCTTAAAACCAAATAGTTTTTAGGATTTATCTTAACTTTTCCCAATTTCACTTTCACAAGGAAACATTTAGTTAACCATTATATTTTTTAAAAAAGAAATTAAGCAGAGATTCATTCTCAAATGAAAAATTAAGAAACTTTATGCCCAAAAGAAAGCTTAGAGGAAGCACAAAAAACAGTTCAGCAGTCAATACAGTTCTAGGGAAATGTGGGTTGTTGACTACCTTTTTATCTGGATTAGTGCTCTGAATATACACTAAAATTTAGTCTAGAATTCACTTGCTTCCACTTATTTATTTATTGTAGCCAGAACTAATGTAATACTATTTATTCAAATTATTAAATAATTCACTTGTGAACAAATTCTAGATGCTGTCTCTCACATTTAAGTTAGACATAAGTATGTAAACACATGAAAACTGGGAAGAAAGGAGGAAAATAGTGTTAATTTAGATTGTTCTAATATGCTCTAATATTCAAGTTTTCCTCTTTCAACAGAACTTTTTTCTTAAGATGTCACTGCTCACAGTGGTCACAGACATTTATCTTCTACTTTATGTAATTATTTTGAACAGCCAACTTATTCCCATAAATGTTTGGGCATATCCATTTTAGGGGTAAAACTGTTAGGATATGAAAAACGTTACTGCCTCTTCTTTTGAGAAACAAGCACATCAAGGCTTATGTTTTTGGCATAGTTTCAATATGAATACATTTATGATAAATAATGTACAAATAATATACTGGGATGACCTCTATATTCTGGTACCTAGTATTCAGGATCAATTTCCTAATCTTTTTTTTTTTTTTTGAGACGGAGTCTCGCACTGTTTCCCGGGCTGGAGTGCAGTGGCACTATCCCGGCTCACTGCAAGCTCCGCCTTCCAGGTTCAAGCAATTCTCCTGCCTCAGCCTCCAGAGTTGCTGGGATTATAGGCACCCGCCACCACACCCAGCTAATTTTTTGTATTTTTAGTGGAGACAGGGTTTCACTATGTTGTCCAGGTTGGTCTTGAACGTGTGACCTCGTGATCCACCCACCTCAGCCTCCCAAAGTGCTGGGATTACAGGCATGAGCCACCGTGCCCGACCTCAATTTCCTAATTTTTAAACTGAAGTTGGAGCTGAGTTTTTAAAAAGTAGCTCGCTCTTTTGGGAAAAACCCTCCTGGAGTTGTTAGTTCAATAACTTTAATTTCATATCATTCAACTGAAAAGTATCCATTATATGGAAGAAAACAATTGATTTAGATCCTTAAACACTGGAAACAGGATGTTATTTCCCTGGCAGTCAAACTTCTCAGCTTCTGAAATTTGTTTTCAATTGTAAGATATTCTCAGGAACTCTTTGTGGCTCATTGTATTATTTTAAGCGTCATTCCTCACATTAGGTTTGACTCTAAAGATCTCTATAAATGTTTCTCAGATAAGCCTGTATTCTTAAAATAAATAAAATGTTTACATCAAGCTTCAACTATAATTAGAAAATAAACATTATCCATATTTATGCATAAAGGATTAATCTCCCCAAATATCATTAACTAATGTTCTAGTTTTAGGAAAGAAAATAGTGCCCTTGAAATTAATCGAATGATTCAATTTTTTATGAAGTTATATAAATGTTAAACTTACATAATTAAGACAAGGCCACATACAGGAAGTCTAAACCTCCAGCCACTTCCTTTTTAAAAGGTTTATTTCATCTTTCTCTAAGAAATCTCAGTTAAAGCTAAACAGAAACTGATGTGAGGACAAATGAAAATACCTACTTACAAAATATCTGAACATAAACTTTCTTTCCTTCAGAAATACCAGCTCTAAGCAGAAGAGACATTAAAAGCAAGTACTGTAAAGAAAGAAAACTTATCTCCCATAAGGAAAAAAAGAAGAAAATCTCATTGAGATTGTGCTACAGGCTGTCCATTGTTAGTGGTGGCCCTCAGAGCAGTTCCTTCACAGAAAGTTTCGTGGGGTTAAAAACTCAAGCAGGCAACCTACCGAGCACACAGAGCTTTACTGCAGAGTGTTTTATTATTTATTATGAAACTGTGTTACTAAAAGCAATAATTATGTGCAAGGCAGCCTGTTTCTTAGCAAAACTGACGCCAATAAACTAAAGAAAGGTTCTGAAGCATATGTGAATAGCTGAAGTTTTCTCTTACAATACTACATTCAGAAAGAGTCAGGCCATGCAATGCTTTTACGGCTTTAGATTTCAATGCATTTTAAAACAAAACAAAACCTTGCAGACTTCAGAAGCTCTGTGCTCTAGGGACAAGGTCACATTTTTGCTCCTGTCCCTCATGAGCTCTGGGAGAAGCACTGCTCCTGTGCAGATCCCTAGAGTGAGGCTCTCAGAGGCTGCCTGCTGACACCACATCAGCCAGAACAGGAAACTTCCCTCATCGTTTTTCTCACCAGCTAAGTTAAATTCACAGATAAAAGTGGCACTTTTAAAATGTTCCATGGTAGTGTTATGGATAGCAATTTGGTTCATTCTGGAATTCCCTGGAGAACCAAAGTCCTTTTTTTCCACAATGAATCTGATAGTAAACATTTAGTTTCATTGTATTTTCCTTGTTTGGATATCACGTTGCTTCTCCACGCAAGTTGGGAAGGAGACAAACTATTTTATTCTTTAGACACTGGAAAATACTTTCCAATTGGGCATTGGCTGCTTAATGAAGATTAAGACTTTTAAAGATAGGAAAGCTTTTTGAAGACCACAAAATGAACGGCATTTCAGTATTTTTTGGCATAATCACCATAGCAACTATCAAAAATGAATTTAAAATATATGTTTACTTTTAATCTACTATTACTTGGGTAATTTTAAGTGAACAAATATTGCCCATTAAAAACCCTGGGAAAAAACAATTATAAATGTATACTTAATTCCTGAAAATGTTATGCCATTTAAAATAGGAAAGAATGCTGAAATTTGATTAGACTTTAATAATATCATATCAGCATGTAAGCTCAAGGTTACTGTATAACCAGTGAAATGCTTAAAAAGAATTATTATATTCCTCTAAATACAAGACTTGGGAGAAAACAAGATACTGCCTAGGTGTAATAAATACTGAAAGCTTATCCAGAGAGAATCTTTTTCCAATATTTTGCTGCCCCTGATCATAACACTAAATTGAGTACGAAATATTAATGCTTCTCATTTGCATGTCATCATGGTTAGCTCCATTTTAGAAGGAAAACATGGTTAAGTTCTGACACATCAAAGACTCTGTTAGTCAGTGAGCTGCTGGAGTTACAGTTATTAATGACTGAGTGACTAGAAGGAGTTAATCAGCACCGAGGTGCATGTTCTGAGATTGAGCAGATGGTGTGAAAATACATCGGATTTTATTATTGTAATTCTAATATACAAACACACGGACAGAATAACAGTTCTTAAGGAAGGAGCCAGAAATAGGATAAGCTTTTCTTTTAAATCTCTGGCATTTTATTAATTGAAATTAGGTATGAACGCCGCTTGAGTCCACACACTGGCCCTTTGATACACAGGCGTGAGGCAGGAAATGAGGAGGGGCAGCGGGAGGCAGGGGAAGAGGTGCCATGCTGCCATGCTCAGCCGCGCAGCCTACAAGCAGCATGTGGAAAGACGGCGAAGGGGGAGGGTACTCACCGGGGTGTTGGACTGCTCTGTCAGCTTTTGCTCCCACATCTTTAAACGTCTTTCTCGTTCTTTAAGCTCCTGCTCCTTAAAGCTGAGATCACGCTCTAGTTTCTTTAGCCTTTCAAGAGTTGCCTCAATTTCGCACCTGCACAGGGATAGCTGGTGTAAGTCTCAACTTTACTTAAGAGACATCAAGCGCTTAGTGGGTCCATCAGAATGCTAATCAAAATAAAAGACAAATGCCGGTGCTTTAAAATCAACCAGGAAGCTGCCGGAGGAGAAGGAATCTTTCATGTCCTTAAATATTAAGAGGTAGTTTCTAGCTTGGAAAAATAAGCTCAAAATATTTCAACAAAGCGTTGAAGAGCCACTGGGGTGCAGCATAAGCTATGGAGCTGGTGTCCTGGTACAACCATTTAGTAAATGCTTACATTTATCTAGCTCTTTACAGTTTGTAAGTGCTGTTATCCATGATCTCATCTTATTCCCATAACAGTCCCAAGAAACAGGTATTAATCTCACAATATAGGTGGGAAAATGATATTCAGGTTAGGTGTTAAACAACACGCCATCGGTAAGTGGTTGAGATGACACTTTGGGCTACTCATTGGCTGAGTAACCTAAGCAATCAATTGACTAACCTGACTCAGTTTCCTCGGTTGTAGGGGGTGGTGGTTTTAGAACATTAGGGTTCCCCTACCTGCCTGATCCTTAGACTTACATAGCCAACTTGTTTTTCAAAAAATCACACACCAGAACCCAACAAAACATGGATTTCTAGGACCCTTCCTTAGAGCTCATGAGTCAGTAGGCCTGGGTGGGACCCTGGAACTTTCATTATTTTAGAAAATGAATTTTAGAAAATTTCATTATTTTAGAAAAAGACCCGAGTAATTTTTACAATCAGGCAAGTGTAGAAAACCCTGGGCCAGATGAACTCTAAGGTTCCTTTTAATTCTAATAATTTTTAAAGGAAGTTATCTCCCTTAGTGTCTATAGGCCAACCAACCTCACCACTTGGAACCATATGCCATGTTACAGAAATTTGTCCTTCACAGAAAGTGGAACTGGTACCATGGCTCAGCACAAACGGTTTTCTCCTTTAGGGCTGTCGCAATGTTTAAGTCTAAATTTATGTTTTCAGAACTGGAAGCTCTTTCCCTTGAGTTTCTGAAAAGCCTGTAAGTAAGCCACAATACTGAGAGAATGAGGGAGAGGGAGAGGGAAGTCAAGGCTAGAGAAGGCACTGGAGAGAAGGATGCAGAAGAAGATGGGAACTGGGTGACGAATAGCTGCTGGGTGCTGCCAGCTGCTGCTTCCAGGTGCTGCTGAGGCAGTCCTGTGTTGCGACGGCATAATCATGATTGAGATGTTGACTATGGAAGGTAGAAGCCCCCACATCTAAGTTAATGAATATATGTAACTAAAGTCTGCCTTTTTCTTTCTAGGGAGAATAACAGTAAGTAAACAGCTTACTCTTATTGGAACATTCCAATGCTCTTACAGATACTAACCAAATGAATGAAAACAAAAAGTTCTGGACATTCACTGGCAAAATCCAACTCTGAACAGGTATGGAGGTGGGTCTGGATTTGGCTCAACACTTTACTTCCCTACTTGTCTGAAATGCACCTCAGAGCAAGGGAGGCAGCAATCAGGTTTAAGAAGCCTCTGCTGCGCCGCCCACAAATATCAACACCCACCCCTTTTACTGGTGCCGTTTGAAAAATCATAAAAGGCTGTAAGTCATATTACAGTCCCTAAAGAAGGCAGTGAATCAGCCATCTTTCAGAATTATGACTGTACCATAAAATCCAAATTTTATCCCTGATATTTCGGATAAAAATATTATGACTATGCACGTAAACAAAGTTCTTATTTTTCAATGGAAGACTGAGGGGAAAAAATCAGCATGAAAAACCTTAGGGTAAATTTTTGTCACAAAAAAAGAAAAGACTCATTCATCTTCAGTCGGTGAAGCGGTCAGTAGGCGGCAAGGGGGTGGTGGGAGCTGGTCGGGCTCCGTGTGCGATGGCAGAGGCCTGGGCCGGGGTCTACACGGCGCTTCTGCCAACCCAGTCCCCACGCCCCTGCCAGTGAGACTAATCTCACTGATGTTCTTTTAGACCAGCGTAAATGGCCACTACATTCTATTTCACTTGTAATTTAAGCCAAAGATGCATCTCAAGTTCCAGTTCTGGGAGCCTACTGCGATTGTGAGCACTTCTGGAAAACGGATCAAGAGTTAAATGAACGGGAGGCTGTGACACAGAAACTAACACCGAGTAAATCTCCGTCCTCAATCTGTCTCCTCAGGCCCAGCTTTCCAACAGCACTCCCGACACTGCCCAGTCTGAAATCGTGTGGGAGGTTATATGCCATTAGAGACGTGACCCCAACCCGGGGACGACATAAAAACAGCTGCTCCCTTGGTTTTTTTGGTGCATTGTTTTGCATCAAATGCATTTGTTGATATATTTATATAACCTTCTTGTTCTAAAAATATAGTTTAAATGCCTTAGTTGATGAAAATTATGGTCTTCTCGTAAGCCAAATCCAATCAAGGTCAATGTCAAGTAGTATCAATTTTCCATATGCCAAAAACAGGCAATGAACTGTAATTATCTTCTTTCATCAGACAGAAACTTACTTTGAAATAAAAGGTCAATTTGTAAAAAGAGTGATATAGCGTATATATTACATGATAAATGTATAATCTGTTTATTAAATGTAGTGTTATATATTACATGATTTGTGCTAACATTGCACAAATTGTTTTGATCTCTGGGCTTTGTTTTTAAGAAGGCATGTCATGGTGAGAGTACTTTGGTCACCACGGGAAACACAACCAACCAAGTGTTTTGCCAAGAGACACAGATCTGAACGCTCATCACAACACTGCATGCCTCGTTCAGTGCAGGTTGCCACAGATCTACAGACAATTACATGGTTAATGAAAATCCAAACCAGGACCAACAGGATGACACATTTTCTGTTCTTAATGCTTATTGCCATTATTGCTAGTAAGTCAATGGGAGGAGAAACAAGCTGAAGGTCTGATGAATAAGGAAAAGTCTGACACTAGATTTTGTTCCTATCATTTATTAGGTCAAAGGAAAGAACACAGTTTATGTGGTTTTTAATAATGTAGTTTTAAAACGAGTTTTCAGAATAACCATTCAGTTTTCTAAAAATACAAGTTGCATCTGGTCTATGTGTAGCGGAAGCTCTACCAGAAAATAATCATTTGCCAGAAACACCACAGCAGGATTGGAATCAGGCTTCACTGTGATCACTGTGACTCTAATTTACTAAAACACTCTTTGGACACTAGTCATGTGGTTTTAGATACTAGATAAAAGTTGGGGGGAAAGAGGGAGTAGTTCGAATGTGTTGTCTTTTGAAATGTTGAGATTATCTGATAAAAACACATAATTCTTTTCAGGAATTTACATATTGAGTTAGACACCTTAATAACCTAAAATAATCATGCCCTGTAATATTTCTCTTAGCTAAAAAGGAATTCATTCAAGTGAATATTGCATACTAATGAGAAGACAGCATGACAATGGCCACAAATCTGGTAACCGCACTGTATAGCATGGGTGCAAGGGCAGGCTGTGTTACCAGACCACCCAGGTTCTGTTACTGTATTCTGTACTGGGTTCTGTTCTCAGTACTATATGATTTTGAGCAAGTTACTCAATTTACCTTTGCATCTGTGATATAATTTAGGGTTGCTATGGGGATTAAAAAAGAAAATCTAAATGAAGTACAAGCATCTGGTTAAAACCTAGTAAGTGACAACTGTGTTTATTATTATTAAAATTACTATTATAGTCCTCTCTGTTTTTAACCAATTGCCTACTTCAGTGAAAAGAGCTCTGCTGCTTCTCAAACTGTGGTTTACTGGTTCAGGTCGGGATATATATTCTCTCTCCAGCTCTCAGAACAGGATTAACAGTTCCTGAAAGATGAGGAGGCCCCCTAGGCAACTGTATTCCTTTTACTAAAATACGTCACTGTATTTTACCTCCTTTTTCCCCCATTGTCAATCATCAGTTTCATTTCCCTCACTTTCACCTTCAAGCATTTTAAAAATTGAATTTATCGCCGGGCGCGGTGGCTCAAGCCTGTAATCCCAGCACTTTGGGAGGCCGAGACGGGCGGATCACGAGGTAGGAGATCGAGACCATCCTGGCTAACACGGTGAAACCCCGTCTCTACTAAAAAAAATACAAAAAACTAGCCGGGTGAGGTGGCGGGTGCCTGTAGTCCCAGCTACCCGGGAGGCTGAGGCAGGAGAATGGCGTGAACCTGGGAGGCGGAGCTTGCAGTGAGCTGAGATCCAGTCACAGCACTCCAGCCTGGGTGACAGAGCAAGACTCCGTCTCAAAAAAAAAAAAAAAAAAAAAATTGAATTTATCATGCAACTAGTCCATGTTTAATGTGGAAGAAGTAGGAAATAAAGATATACAAATAAAAAACACTCTCTATAATTCCATCACCCACTGACAACACTGACTTTTTGATACTTTTCTCTGTGTACATATACACAATAATATATTTTATAAAAAATAGAATCATTCTAAACAAACTAGACTGTAGGCTCTACTTTGAAATCATTTATCAGACCTGTGATTTTAGGAATGAGCTTATTATTCTGTGTATGGAGATATAATCATTTTTAATTTATTTTTATTCTCTGTTTATTGTACTTTATACCATTTCTGGTTTACCCTTCTCAATGATGCTTTGCTGAATAAATGTCCCTACATTTTTGCACAGCTTTCTCATTTCTTTTCTTTTTTTTTTTTGAATAGGATCTCACTCTGTAGCCCAGGCTGGAGTGTAGTGGCCTGATCTCGGCTCAATGCAGCCTTGACCTCCCCAGCTCAAGTGATCCTGTCACCTCAGCCTTCTGAGTAGCTGGGACCACAGGTTACAGTAACAATGCCCAGCTAATTTTTTTTATTGTGAGTAGAGATGAGGTCTCTCTATGTTGCCCAGGCTAGTCTTGAACTTCTGGGCTCAAGCAATCTTTCACCTCGGCCTCTCAAAGTGTTGGGATTACAGGTGTGAGCCACCACGCCTGGCCTTGTTGACATACTTTAAAAGACTCCCTATCTTGGGTATTAAAATCTTACTAATCCCTTCGATAATAGATCAAATAGCATTTTCTCCAGAATCCTTTTACCATGTCTTTGGACTAGATCAGATTTCATGGTTATCTGCTCTCTAGTATATTTCTCTGTTATGATACTTGTCAAAATAGAAATGAGATTGTTTTGAATATATTTAATAGTTTAACATTGGACACTTGGGCTGGAGAGCTCCATGTGCCCTGGGACTCTTGTGCTCATTGCTACAGCCCAGTACCAGAATGGTACCAGTTGTTCTCACACCAGCAGAAGTTCAATGAATGGATAATGAATGAATGAATGAATGAATGAATGAATGAATATAAGAAGTACTTTTGTCATGGCAAACAAATTAACTTACATATTTATATTCTCTTGTATAATATCACAATCTCTTTTTATATTATTACCACCATGGTAATTTTCTCTCTTGCTTCCCCAAATATTTACTAAGCAAATGCTGTGTTCAAGGCACATTTTGATGCTGTGAGTGATGAGCAAACGTGATTGTCTGCCTCTCTCACATTTCAGCCCGTGAGACACACATTAAACAACTAACTGCCAAATTACTTCTTAATTCCAATAGTGGTAAAGCCTATGAAGGAGATGCTGTCAGAGCACATAAAGTGGAACCTGATCTGGCCTGGGGTCAGGAAGCCTTTCCCTGCAGATGTATTATTCAACTGCTATGTGAATCATGAACAGGAGTTAACGTGGGGTGTGACGGCAGGCGTGGTTCACAGCTGAAATGGGATAAGTTTTAAAGAGAGGAAACTGTGCTTGTAAAGACCCTGAATGGGGAGAAATATGCATCTGTTGAAGGACTGAAAGCCAGAAATTAAGGGGAGAATGATCTTCTTAAGCTGACGCTGGTGAGGCCAGAGTACTGAGGGTCTTGTGAGTCTTGGTAAGTATTCTGGTCCTTTTTTTTTTTTTTTTTGAGACCAAGTCTCGCTCTGTCACCCAGGCTGGTCTTGAACTTCTGGGCTCAAGTGATCCACCGGCCTTGGCCTCCCAAAAGTGCTGGGATTACAGGCGTGAGCCACTGTGCCAAGTATTCTGGTCTTTGTCTTAAGAGCAATGGGAACTCATATATGGATTTTAAAGGAGAGGAGAGTGATCTGATGACATGTATACTCATCTCTTACTGCAAAAAACAAATATTACTTACATGTTTTGTTTTGTTAATTGTCTCAGCCCAGAAAAAATGTCTGTTATACCTAAACTTGAGCTCACTGTATAATTTTGGTATCCCTAAATAAAAATTCATTTACCTCACTGGCCCTAGATAGATATTTCAAAGGAATAAAAACAAATAAGGTTATTGTAAAACAACAAACAGAAAGCCCAAAGAAGTATCTAGCAATAGGAGTAAACGACGCAGTAATTTTCAAAGTGCATGCAGTATTCATTTGGCATCAGCAGATGGCGTAAGGCGTCATGTTACTGCCCACGGCTATCAGGAGCAGAGATGAAGTTACCTAAATCTCTGCTGAGTCAGGGGGGGAATAATGTCAGCTTCCAAACATGCTATTTATATTCATGCATCATGTGACCTGGCTCAAATGTTTCATCCTGGGTTTACTCTTCCACTCATACAATACAATTTTCTCATTACTAAGTTTATTCAACGAGCTTTAAAAGGATTTATGACATCCAAAGTTTTCTTTTAAGAGTATTTTTTATAGTCTCCCGGTCCCCCTCCACTAGCAGACACAGTGCTCTGCAAATTTCAAGGTAAAGAGTATTCCTGTTTCTTACGGAACAGAGAACAAAGCTTCCTAACAAAGCATAAACACAGAGAAATGTCTGGTAACCATCTTTTGTCTCAGAAGATATGATTTCAATTTTTTTTTTTTTTGAGACGGAGTTTCACTCTTGTTGCTCAGGGTGGAGCACAATGGCGAGATCTCAGCTCCCTGCAACCTCTGCCTCCAGGTTTGAGTGATTCTCCTGCCTCGGCCTCCCGAGTAGCTGGGATTACAGGCATGTGCCACCACACCCGACTAATTTTTTGTATTTTTAGTAGAGACGGGGTTTCCCCATGTTGGTCAGGGTGGTCTCAAACTCCTGACCTCAGGAGATCCACCCACCTCGGCCTCCCAAAGAGCTGGGATTACAGGCGTGAGCCACTGTGCCCGGCCTCAATATTCTTTTCAAATACTTACACAAGGCAACAAGCTTGGAGAAACACTATTTCTTGCTTACTTATGAAATTCAGGACTTATAAGATTTCCAAAATCATAAAAAAACCTTTTTAATTTTTCCCCTAAGCTATGCTCAGAAATCAGGACTGTCACTCAGATCTCTGGTTCTCTTCTTCATTGAGACGAGTGATGGTCTTTCAAAGCCAGACGCTGTGGCCTGGTGTCGGGGCTACCCACCTCCACTCCGCCTTGTTGTGCAGGAATGAGTTACACTTGTCAGGAAGGCTTGTGTCATTTGACATGGACTCCAGGATTGAAATGATTTGCTTGAATGATGGCCGTTTCTGAAGAAGAGAAAATAAGTAATCATTCGTTGGGACTTAAGAAAGGAGCTATTTAAGAGAAAACATAGATACTACAAGCATAGTAATAAACTCAACCCACCATAACAAAATAAAACATGATGCAATGTCCTGATGTAGTTATTTTACACTCATCAGATCACTCAGGTTTAGGGAACTGTATTCTTTATTCTCAGTGAACTATTCACATGGAGAGATTCAGATGTTGTTTTTCTATCATGTGGCCTAAGGTTGGGATAATTCATGTTTTTCTCCAGGAAGAGAGAACACTAATTGTCTCTTTTAGTTATGATTAAGAACTTCTAAAAGGAAATAGTGAAGTCCTTTAAAAACCTACGTGATAAAGCTGGTAAAAAGTTAATGGTAGACTGTGTGTGGTGGGTATGTTAGTGTTCACTGTAAAATTCTTTCTACTTTTCTTTGTTTGAAAATTTTTATGATAAAGTTGGGGGGAAATCTATCTATCAATCTGTTGGAACTAATAAAATTTTCCAAATTGGTTTGTCAGAAAAAAAAATTCAGGTACTATGCTGATCACCTGGGTGAGGAAATAATCTGTACACCAAACCTCCGTGACACACAATTTACCTACATAACAAACCTGGCCATGTGCCCCTGACCCTAAAAGTAAAGGTAAAAAAAAAAAAAAAAGAAAAAAAAATCCCCCAATTTTAAAGCCATCATAACTTCACTGTTCTCAATATTTATTTTCTGTTATAATTGGCTTTAGTGCTAAGACACTATAAAGTACTGTTCACTAGAAATGAGAATTAAGTGTGTTTCTTCAGCTAGCAGTAACTATAACTATTCTAGTCTATCTCTTTAGACTCTAGCCAAGGTTGAGACAAAAGGTTAAAACAAAAATAGAGAAAGATAATAAAAAGGATGATGCACATTCTCTCTTCATCATGCCTCATAATTACACCATTACTGAACAAATTATAGTTGCAGCAATTAAAACATGCATTTTAATTTCAGAGCACAAACACAAGAAGAAACAATGTTGAGGTGGCTTGCTCTCAGGATTCAAGTGCTTCCTACATTACTAAGAAAAGCAATTTTTCCATTTCTCAGAAATATAAAAACCTAGGATATATATTGAGTTCTGCCATTATTACTCTCTTTCAAGGGCACTTGTGTGCATGTGTGTGTCTGTGTCTTTCCCTGAAAAGGGCATACATAGATAAATGTTACTGATATATATTAAGCCTTCTAATAAGCAAAGAGGAAAATGCCTTAAGTAGGAAGCTTGAAAAGTGTTCTATTTATCTTCTTTAACTTTATCCTCCTCTTAATTTCTCCCAGCACGTATCGGGTTTTAAAATGATTTTTTTGTTTGTTTGTTTTTTTGAGACAGAGTCTCACTCTGTGGCCCAGGCTGGAGTGCAGTGGCGTGATCTTGGCTCACTGCAAGCTCTGCCTCCTGGGTTCAAGCCATTCTCCTGCCTCAGCCTCCCGAGTAGCTGGGACTACAGGCGACCACCACCATGCCCAGCTAATTTTTTTTTTTTTGTATTTTTAGTAGAGACGGGGTTTCACCGTGTTAGCCAGGATGGTCTCGATCTCCTGACCTCATGATCTGCCCACCTCGGCCTCCCAAAGTGCTGGGATTACAGGCGTGAGCCACCACACCCGGCCTTTTTTTTTTTTTTTTTTTTTAAGACAGAGTCTTGCTCTGTTGCCCAGGCTGGAATGCAGTGGTGTGATCATAGGTCACTGCAGCCTTAACCACCAGGGCTCAACCAATCCTCCTGCCTCAGCCTCCCAAGTAGGAAAGACTAAAGGTGTTTGCCACCATGGCTGGCTAATTTTTTAGTTTTTTGTTCAGAGGGGTCTCGCCATCTTGCCCAAGCTGGTCTCAAACTCCTTGTCCCAAGTGATCTTCCTGCCTCAGCCTCCTAAAGTGATGGGATTACAGGCATGAGCCATTGTGCCTGGCCAGAAAAATGTTTTAATCATTTGCATAAGAGCTAATTATATAATAAAGGATTTTCATTTTGCAAGGAAAAGCAACAGGAGGAGCTAATGAATTTTTAAAGAATAATTTCCCTACATTTAATCATTCTTCTTTTTTTTTTTTTTAATAAGGTGAAACTCTTCTGTAATTGGATGACCAGCATCCCTAGAAAAAATTTAATTTTATAGTCAGAACCTACTCTTGGATAGAGGTTATCAAAGTGAATATTTAAGAGGTGATAACAATATAGATTTTTTGTGGTAATACTATTCTATGAATATTCTGGTTACAGAATACATATTTGGTCTAGGATCTCATATAAATTCCTCTGAAGGGGATTACGTTCCTTTTACTCATTATTTTGCTTATTCAAAAAAATTAAAATAAAAACTGGGACCATTTATGAAGCATCTACATACATTATTTCTCTATTTGTTACCTTCATTTTATAGGTAAGAACAAGTCTCAGAAGAGCAGGAAGTGCCCAGCATCACACAGGAAGTTACAGAACCAAGGGCTCTGTTCCTAAACTCTTCAACATCTTTTATCATGTAAGGGTAAGATACTGCTTCCTATTGAACTTACGACTTCAACTTATTATTATTATTATTTTTGGAGATGGAGTCTTGCTCTGGCACCCAGGCAGGAGTGCAGTGGTGCGATCTTGGCTCAGTGCAACCTCCGGCTCCTGGATTCAAGTGATTCTCCTGCCTCAGCCTCCCAAGTAGCTAGGATTACAGGTGCGTGCCACCACGCCCAGGTAACTTTTTGTATTTTAGTAGAGACGGGGTTTCACTGTGTTGCCCGGCTGGTGTCGAACCCCTGAGCTCAGGCAATCCGCCTGCCTCAGCCTCCCAAAGTGCTAGAATTACAGACGTGAGCCACCGTACCAGGCCAACTTATTTTTTTCCCTATTTAGAAATGTCATTTTAGGACCTGAATCAATACCCACCTTTCCTTTCTTTCTCCTTCTCTTCAATAAAATATTTTGAGCACCTATTGTAAGCCACTAGAAGGACTTGACATTTACGTAATATCAGCTTCCTCTTGCATACATCACCACCTCCGCCCCGACCCTCATTGCAAAAGAACACCATTTCTATAGGTGGCCAGAATATTTTTTTTTTTTGAGGTGGAGTCTTGCTCTGTCGCCCGGGCTGGAGTGCAGTGGCCCGATCTCAGCTCACTGCAAGCTCCGCCTCCTGGGTTTACGCCATTCTCCTGCCTCAGCCTCCCGAGTAGCTGGGACTACAGGCGCCCGCCACCTCACCCGGCTAGTTTTTGTATTTTTAGTAGAGACGGGGTTTCACCGTGTTAGCCAGGATGGTCTCGATCTCCTGACCTCGTGATCCGCCCGTCTCGGCCTCCCAAAGTGCTGGGATTACAGGCTTGAGCCACCGCGCCCGGCCAGGTGGCCAGAATATTTTAATTTAGATGTCAATACTCTAAAAAATCTAAGGACTTAAAAAAAAAGAAAGTACTTTAATTAACTATTGCTCTACATATGTGCATAGGACTGGCACTAACTTCTGGTTGAACTGCTACATATTTCTAGCCAGAAAATGCATGTACCTCTCAGGAAATGTACTGTGGTCTGGCTACTTCAGGCAACAACAAATTGGGCATCTACTTTCCAAACTGATGTAATGTGCAATAGGGAAACACATGTAACAATTACCTCTACACCCTTATAAAGCTTCAGTACATCTAGGAAGAAACTATGTCTTTAAAAATACAGCTGTACCAGGTAAGGCCCAGACTGTGGTTTAGGAAAAGAAGTGCTAAGCCTGAGGTGGGATAAATAGAATAATCAAGGAAGACTTGATGATGAAATATTCAGAAGAGAAAGAAAAGAACGAAGAGAACAGGTTTGGGAATGAAAGTATGTAAGTGTGTCTAGAGGAGATCGGCAGTGAGAGAGTTGGAAATGTGGGCTGTGGCCAGGTATTTAACCAAATCAAATACAGGGGACATGTCATTGTTTAATCAGAATAAAATATCACGGATTTAGAAATTAAAAATCAATCTTAAACTTCCTTTATACTTCATGTGGCTGGAACGCAAGATTTCTTTGGTCCTAAAGAAGGGTTAGCTTACTACATGTTAAAGACATACCTGCATGGTTTCAACACTGGGCCTAATGTTCTTGTTGTGTAAGGCGCTTATGGTACCATAAATGTACATTCTTAGAATTTTAATTAATGTGGTACTGAGCGCCCAATTAAGAAATTCAAAACTTGCTTTGCATACTGAAATATAATCACAATTATAGAGATCTAGTAGCAATAATCAAATTCAATGCAAATAATTTCAGGCAAAATTTCTATTTATGTATCACAGAGAAACATATGTCCAAAATGACTTACACATCACAACGGGGATATAACTAGTAAGAAGGACAGGGAAGGGGTAGTATGATACCATTTTAACAGTATAAAATAAATGTTTTAAAGCAAGCTTGAAAATATCTGCTTATAGTTTCTACTGAATTAGTTGCAAAGTATAGGCATTTCTCTTAATGTTTAAAAATCCCTATTCTGCAAAATCATGTACTAAAAATTATAGGGCCTAAATGGGAGTAGGGCAGACCATTTAAAAATCATGCAACTGTCATCAAATATTAATAAAAAGAACAACAATCCTAAATAAAATACTAACACAGTTTAAAAACACTATTCTATAGTAAAAATAATACTAGGAATATCTAGGACTCCACTTAAAAAAAGGGTAAGGGAAGTCTAAAGAATAGGACTGAAAGCAAAGATTTTGCAACATATACACAGCACAGTTTGTTGCTGGGAGAACTAGGAACAAATTCTTCCAAGTTAAGCTAAGCCAAGTCAAGAAGGAGCATGTGGAGTGAATAGGTTTCATAGCACTGGTCCCTTGCTGCCTTGTTGGCTGCATTATTACACTTTGTGCTCAGTGCGGAACAATGTGTTGGGAAACACTATGAACAATCAACATGAATTCTGTGTTATACTAACATAGTCCCCAGTCTCCACTGTCACCAACTGCTTCTGAGTTATTCCCACTAAAGAAACATATTGTAGAAGAACAGACAATATTTTATGGCCATTCTTCTTGGGGGTCAGATTGGCACAGGGTTTAAATTCAGTAAGAAATTTGATTCTTTAGTCTTTCTTTTTAGTCTCTGTTTAAAAGATCAGTAGTAATACTTCTATTTCCATAAAAAACTGGACAAATTTAAACCATAAAATTTTTGTTCCTTTGAGTGTAACTGCTTTCTTATTCTAATGTTTAATCTGTGAGAATTTTTTTTATTTTTAACTCATTACGGAAAATTCCAAAATACACAAAAGTAGAGATAACAATATCATGGACCTCTATATATTATCACTCAGCTTCAAAAATTATCATGGCCAATCCTGTTTAATCTATACCATCATCCATTTCCCTTCACTTTATTTTGAAGCAAATCCAAGACCAGCCTATCATTTCATCTGTAAATATTTCCATATGTATGTGAGAGTCTTTTAAAATGATCTTTGCAGGGAAAGGATATGGGCCATTCATGCTCAAATGTGATACGCACATGAAAGCCTAAGCCTTGGAATTTCTCCAACTCTACTGTGGAGCTCAAACACATCACTGATGCTGGACAGGGAGTACATATCAAGATGCTCTAGAAGTGCTACTTTTGTCTGCTCTTTGGCTAGAAAAGCAAAACAGTGCATTGGTTAAGAGCAGGGACTGTGCCAGACCTAGTTCATGTCCAGCCCTACTACCTGGGTTCATGTCCAGCTCTACTACCTAGTAGCTGTGTGGCCTCGAGCTCATGATGTAACCTCTGTATGTCTTGGTTCTTCATCTGTTAAATGAGGATAATTGAGGCATCTATTTCATAGAGACATTCTGAGGAATAAATGCGTTAACATACATAAAGTGTTTGAAACTATGCCTGGCATATTATAAATACTGTGTCTTAGCCATCTCAATAGCATACAGGTGCAATAGTTATTACAAAAATTAAAAACAAAATAATAAAATTATTTTTACTGAATCCAGAATGTCAAAGCGTGCTATAAGAATGAGTTAGTAATGAGTCTCTAGAGATCAAGATTAAGCAGATGTCAACAGAAAACCTTAACAGTCAATCTGGGGCTCACAGGGGCATCAATCCAGCTTTGCTTTATAATGAATTTTATTACCCTAAGTTTTAAAAACTGAAAGCCAAGCAAGAGAAATTTCAGAATTCTAAACAATAACAAAAATACATATGTATACCTTGGCATCAGCTTCCCAACACTGATGTAACAGTTCAGCAAAACTTCTGGGGCAACTGCTTGGAATGGTTAATCTCTACAATAGAGACAGGGAAAGAAAACAAAATAAAGCACAGGGATTTATTCATTCATGTCAGCAAGCACTATTTGAAGGGTCATAATACAGTTAATTTAAGAACATAATCAAGGCATGAAGTTTAAAGCTTCCATTGAGAAATATGTGTCAGGTGACAATTTATGTTTAAATTTGTAATCTCTAAAGACTCATACTTTTTCTTGAAAGGGAACTGTAGTGAACGGAGAAGTCAGGTTCAGTACAACTAATGCAACAAAACATAAAATATCTAAACAGAACTATAGTAGGAGGGGGCAAGTCGGAACTTAAATACTAAATATAAAACCACACATCACTGTGCTTTTATAGGCAACTTACAACACATGTAAATAGGCCAGGTAACTAGAAACCAGTTTAGCTTTGGCAGCAGGCATACAACTCTGAAAACACCTGAGCACAGACCACAGAGATAACTTTAAAACCTGTTCACTTCTCAGTGGTAAATAAGACGTTCTGAATGTGTGACTGGTTATGGCTTTGTTTTGGTCAAACCCATATACTTTAAGGACCCGATACGACAAAAATTATAACGTGAGGATGGTCCTATTCTAACATCCTACAGTGGTGCTTCTCACAAAACTCGTGGTGCCTCTGTTCCACAGAAGCATTTGTGTTTGTTTTAGAGACTGGCGGGTTGCAACCGATTTCTAAGTGTAACAGGTCAGGAATGCTAGACAATTCAATATACCATAAAATCCTGCATAACCAAGAACTCCCTTGTATCCCACAAAATTTCAAAATTTCAAATGCCCCATTTACATTCATGTAAGTAAAACAAGCAAACAACGAGGTTTATAATTTTCTGGGCCTGGAATCTAACTCTAACTTACAAATAAACACAAAGTATTTTTTTTGAACAGTTTTAAGATACACTGAACTTTGCAGAATGCATCTACCAAATGAAATAAATCAAAGGCTTATTGATTCTTGCATGATTCATAACTTTATCAAGATTTCTGACAAATATCAACAACAACAGTGCTACTCCCAGCACTGGAGTCGTTAATACAACCCAACTCCATCCAGATGCATTTGTAGCTGCTGAGTTCTATTTATCCCCTAAAACCACTCCATCATCTCCTCTGGTGTGGTCATGCTTGAGCATTTGTACACTGGAAAACATCTTTCATTTATTTCTCTTTTATATTACAGTTAGAGCATTATGTTAACTTACAACATGATGTGTGTAGGTAGTTGTGTTACCTTTGAATTTCACCTCAAGGGAGTGTAAGGGGTTGTTAACATAGTACAAAATGAGCATTGGGTGTGATGGAGTTGAGAACTGCTGTACTAGAAGTGTTAAGACTTATTCCACAGTTTTGTTTGCCAAAGAAGTTTTGCAAATAAAAAACTTGAAACTGAATTTAGCTGGATTTGGGGGAGGCTATGAGAAACTAGAAACAGAGTTGCCTTGACAAGAAAACTGACAAACTGTATTTTGAATTACAGAGAATCCTAAAATCAAAGCAAAGCAAAGTTGAAAAGCAAAACAACTCTCTCCAAACTAAAGGCCGTGCTAAGCACTTTTAAACTTCTAGTCTTGTGATTTCACAGAATAGAACAAGATGTATTAAACTGTACTATTATTTTACTGTAATGTAAACTGCAGACCTTTTGATGAAGGTAAAAAAAAAATTCAGGTGTTTACTTTTTAAAATATAAAATGTGGTTGGGAGGTGGGAACTAATAAAAATAGACTATAATTCCAATTATGCACTTGAAGGTACTCTGTAACTAAAAATAATGAGTTTTCGTCAATGGTAACATTTTTCAATACAACTTTGTCTCAGCATTTTCCTGAGAACTGAATGTGAGCTGGCTGAATATGGAGGATGATCATTTCGGTGATCTTTTCTTACTGAAAAACTGTTTAGATACCACATCGAAGTCATTACACAAGGAGACACAATTATTTTAAATAATCTGACATGGTCAAATATCAGTTAAATCTAGACTCAGACACTTTATGCAATGGATTATTTTGGTGCATTAAAAAGTACTTCAAAATAGAATTCAAAGTATTTAAGTCCTGATTACATAACTGTGGGCATTCCTAATACATGAAAACATTCTGAAATAACCAGATCTTAGCACCAGGTTTGCAATACTACCTAAAACTTCAATATTTTTAAATAAAAGTTTCAAATTAAAGTATTTCCCAATCACTATACTAAGCATGACATTTTTTAAGGACCATATTCATTTGTGCACCATTTTCTACATAAGATGCAAAATTTTTTTTAAGTCAAGTTTTTATCTTTTTCTAAAGTATAGTCAAGAACAGTGGATTTTTATTAAGATTTCTATGTTAGTCAAATAGTTTTGTTAGTTAGAACACCTTATATGTAAGAATTTAAGTATTTATAAGAATAGAAATTATGCTACCAGAACATTCTGAATGATCACTGATTGAGTTCCATGGAAATGACAAAAGCAAATATACCTATCTGTTCCATTTAAAAAACGTGTGAGTAATGCCCTCTTAATTTCATGCCTTCTATAAAGGTTCATTGTTTACTCTATAAAGTTTAGCAGTGCTTTATGAATCTAGTTTTAATAGGATTTAATATTAGAAAAATGATTGCTTAAACATCTCATTTTATTATTAAGGGATCAGAAGCAAAGATCTTCAGATATAATTTTTAGAAAGTATTGATTTTTCTATAGATGCAAAAAGTAATCTTAAATGGTGAAAATGAGTAAGGTCTATTGTCTGGGTAAGAGTAATGCACCAATCTCAATTCCCTGGTCTTGACAGTATACTACAGACACGTAAGATTTCACCAGTGAGAGAAGCTGGGTGAAGAGTACACAAATTTCTTTAGTTTTTGTTAATTTAAAAAACTTTTTTGGCTGGGCGCAGTGGCTCATGCCTATAAATCCCAGCACTTTGGGAGGCCGAGGCAGGTGGATCACTTGAGGTCAGGAGTTCAAGACCAGCCTGGCCAATATGGTGAAACCCTGTTTCTACTAAAAATAAAAAAAATTTTTTTGAGTCAGGGTGTCACTCTGTCACTCAGGCTGGAGTGCAGTGGTGTGATAATGGTGGCAGCCTTGACCTCCTGGACTCAAGGGATCCTCCTACCTCAGTCTCCCCAGTAGGTGGGACTACAGGTATGCACAACCACACCCAGCTAATTTTTTGATTCTTTGTAATATTTTGCAAACTCGTGTGAATCTATAATTATTTCAAAATAAAAAGTTAAAAGAAGACAACTCTAATACTTGGATATAGGTATTATAGATGACTAGATAACACTTAAAATGTCTTCCTGAACACTTGAACATGTCATTCTTTATTTAAATGAGGCCTGTTAAAAATACAACTTTCTCTTTTCAACCCATAACCCAAAATATTCAATAGTAAAAATAAAGTCAAAGAATTAGAAGTTGAAGGGATTTTGTACATTATATTTCTTTAAGTCAAAGCCTCAATTTTGTTATGAAATGAAATAAACCCTTGCGAATTATCTTAATGCTATGTCAACAGAATTTATTTTGGAAATGGCTACCTCCATTTGTGAGGTGAAATGAAGATACCTTCTTGAATGATGATATTGAAAATTACATTGAAACTTAATTTCCATATTTTTGACAAATCAATATTGTACAGAATGAGAATAGCAGATAAATATCCTTGTAATACCCAATTTTTCTGAAATTCATTAAAAAGTTGAGAAAACGTATTTCACCATGTAGGCTTTCTTCAACTTACCATAATATTTAATGAATACAGTGTGGGAAGTATTTGAGTAGTCTTCATCAGTTATTAGCTGATCATCAGAACATACCATGAATAAAATAGTAAAGTCTACTTTCTGGGATCTCCGGGGAGAAAAAAGATTGCTTCTGCATGTACAGTGTTGAAGAGGTTCTGAAGGTTATTCATGGGTGATTCCAATCCTCAAGTCAACTATCCAGGCAGCTTCTAAATTCATTTTTTTCTTCAGCTTTAAAAATCCTTCACAGATACTCCAATGTTTTAAAGAGTGCTTTAAAATTTATATCTATTCTGCCACCCTTTAGATAAATTATTATTTAAAAATAATTATTATTCTGTCTTATACATATTTGGAAGGTCCAGTTAGCTTTAAAAAAAAACCAAAAATAAAAAAAAAAACCTTTCTCCTAGTTTACCTTGGAATAGTGCAGAGGGAAAAGATTACACTGGATGTTTTGGTTCCAGAGTCTACACAAGGTCAGTAATTTTCTTTGCTTTCGTTTGTAAACCCAGAACCAGATCTCTAATCATCTCACTGGCAAAAGAAATAGAACAGAAACAAGTGTGTCCTCATATCATGACAATATCAGTTACCTGTGTGTCAGATCTTATTTAATAGCATATGAGTAATTACTATCACTTTTAATTAAAACAGAACAGCTCCTGTGAAACAATGAGTAAGGCACATTCTTGCATATAACTCCTTTTCATTTCTTACATTGGCAGCTCTTTCCCATCAGTTTCAGCTATCATCAACATTTCATCCACTTCCAATGAATCAGGAGGAAAAATTATATGGTAACTTTGGATTATGTGATCTAAAAGATGGAAACTTGGTTTCTCCTAGTCAATAGCAGCTTTTTGATTAATCTAGTTTGTTCCTGCACTCACCTGAGAAGCAGATCAATCTAACTCTTTTAGAGCATTAAAAAGGGAATATTTTTATATATTCACCTTTTTGCAAATTATTTTATTTTAAGGTTGCAGTCTTACCCTTTGTGGAGAGCACAGATAAGATTTGGAAATGAAGAAGTTTTGTGAAATAAAGTAGTTTTGCATTGCAAAGACAACTGCTTGCTTCCATTACATGATCTAAGTTCTCATAATACCTTGATATTGGAAGCTTCATCCTTATGCTGAGAATTTCCATGGCTGTGCGTTTCAGTCACAATTTTAAACCTTTCAAAATGTAGTTGCTCTCTTTGATATGAATGTACCATGTTCTCTGATGTAGGCTCATAGGTCCAACTAACTGAAAGCCTCAATTTGTGGGAAGAAGAGAAGCGAGGCTGGGGACACAGCACAAACGGTGTTTACGCCACTGAAGTTCTTTTGAAATGGAAAGGCTCTGCATGAAGAAGCGAGCAGTTATGCCACTGCCTCGCCAATTCCAGTGAGGAGCTCATCTTCAATGTA
Source organism: Colobus angolensis palliatus (assembly GCF_000951035.1). Taxonomy (NCBI): domain Eukaryota; kingdom Metazoa; phylum Chordata; class Mammalia; order Primates; family Cercopithecidae; genus Colobus; species Colobus angolensis. The sequence goes on along the minus strand of NW_012115677.1, from coordinate 3,656,442 downwards.
GTGTTCAACGTAGGTGGCAAAACTGTAATTTTTCCCTTTTTTGAAACTATTTTTTCTTCTTTTATTTTTGAAATTCTCATCTAAGCGACAGTTTCTTGTACTATAGTGACTCCTGCTGGGAGAGGTAAGTTGAAGTAGCTGAAGGTCTCTTACAGATATATCAACTCCCGGCCAGTAAAAAAGATGTCCTAAACGCAGGAGATGGAGTTAAACTGTTCCCCTACCTTGGACGCAATGGCTTCTTTCATCACTAAGAACAAACCCCTAGGTTTTACAATTGAGACTGAGAAACTAGTACAGTACTTGTACAATTTTTGATCTACAGCATCACGACGTGAAGCTGCAACAATTAGATGTAAAGGGTCCATTCATGAGGAATAACATCACTTTGACCCTTTGTGTTAGCTCCTACTGCTAATCTTTCCATAAGCGTGAACTTACTTTCAATTTGAAGAAGATGAAAAAGTCTTTTGCAAAACCCCAATACTGTTTTCTGATCTATGTACCTGAATGGAGAAACGTAGTCTTACCTCGTTTTTTTCCACTACAAGCCAAGCTACTTGTAATCCTTCCAAACCTTTAAAGGGGACCTCCCTTGTTAGCATCTCCCAGAGAACCTGGAACAAAAAGAAAATGGAATTTTTATTCTTGTACTTTATATTTTTTGGTACATATTACTGAAACTTTATCTAACATGTAATTGTATCTAATTACCAGACACAACCAACCCCATCTGTAGAAACTTGGGCAAAACAATTATGCTCATGCACACAACTTCTTCCACATATTAAATACTTTTTATGTTCTTTTTTATAAAGAAAAAACCTGGTTTAGAAATTAGGACATCTAGAGCCAGACTTAAAATTTTATGAAACCAATGGGCCTGACTGATTTAATGTCATCTCATAAATTATTAGAATTTTTATGTTCTCACAAATTAGATTTTGTATTTTGTTAGTTAAAACTCTTTCTACCTTCAATTTCTGATACATTTGTCTAGGAAATAATAACTGGGAATTCAACAATATTTTAAAAGGTTCAATAATGGTCTCATCAAAAATAACTGAGCCCCGAATCCAAATCACTGGCTAACCTACCTACCCCACATTGGTAGACACTTGCAAAATTGTCATATTTAGATTTTACATGTTACCTTTTAGATTTTGGAGAAATCTCCCTCAAAATGAGTGGGTCTAAGGGATCTATTTTCATCTACCTACAATATAATCTATTATACCGTACTCTAAGATGTAATAAACACTTTCTATACATATAAGCTGACTGTGAATGTGAGCTGATGTGTGTGTTCATCTTTGTGCAGTTCTTGAGATCAGTATGATTATTAAATCTGAGTGGAATGCCCAAGGAAAGCAAACTGATGCTAGGAATACTGCTGAATTGGGTTCTCTTGAAACACTGAGTAATGGAGATTTGTATACTACGTTACTTTTCCCTATTTATACAAATGGAGTTCAAAAATGTGAGTCTACCAATACTCTGTAAAGTGCAAAAACAATTCTAATTTTATCAGTAATAGTCCTAATAATAAAAACCACTAGAAGTTATTGAGTACTTATTATATTCCAGATGCCCTTTTCACATATTACCATGATTAATAGCAATCCTATTGGATACATATTACCTTCATTTTATAGGTGAGGAAACTATTTAAAAAGTTAAAAAAAAAAACCTTACCCAAAGACACTCAGTTATCCAGTGACAGAGCCAGAATATGAACCTGCTGGCTCGCCCTGAAGGTCAGGCTCTTGACCCCTTTTAATTTGAGTGAAGGGCAAGTGGCAGTACTAGAGAGAATGCGACAGGCCCTGTCTTACGTATGGCGCCCTGGCAGAAGCAGGAAGAGAACCAGTGGCTTCGACTCATATTTCCCTTGTTCTAAAAACAAAAGCTCATTTCTAATAGGAACGTAGATGGAGCACACATACTCTAGTCAAGCAAATCATAGAAACCTTTCACTCCATATCCACTATTTCCTCAGCCAGGGCTCAGTCTCGTTCGAACCATAACACAGTAAATGAATTCTGCTAATATGAAGATAATTAGCAGGAAAATCAGGGAAATTGGCAGATGCTGCTCAAGCAGGAGAAAAAAAATTCACTGAAGCCTCTCTGGGCTTTTAATCAAGTGTGTAAGGTACTCCTTTAGAGGAGCTACTGAATAATTCTATTTGAGTCACATAAGTGATTAGGAAAAGGTAAGGGGCATCCCACAAGGGGACAGTTCTAGTGATCACCACACGTAAAGGAAGGGTGAGAGCCAGAACAGGTATGCAATCACCCTGACCTACACAGGGAGGGAGGCCAGGCAGCAAGAGTGCTGAGCAGGAAATGGAGCCCCTCAATTGGCTGCAATTACCACTCCACAGGGGGCTAGGGCTGGGGAGGGGAAAGGATATGAAGGGCAAGTAAATTAATGGATGTGGCATTCCTAAGGAGAATGGGAGCAGGGAGTTAGCCTCCAATAAATCAAACGCTCCAGATCCCCAAACGTGCAGATGAGCGGTGCCTCTTTCCTTCTGAGTTTGGCCTGCAGGTATGATGCACGTGTGTACACATGTGCACACATGCACAGATTGAATTTTGTGAAGTGAATTGCAAAACCAAGAGTTTTGGGGGATAACACCAGAAAAACATTTATGTCATTCTTGATTCCAAAATATTCTGCTGGAAAATGTCCAAAATCTAATAAAATTTAAGTTATATTTCCCTGAGAGTTCTAACTGTGAAAAATAAAGAAAAAAATAAGCCAGCTTCATTTGACTCCCTCTGTGTCTCTGAAGAGCTACGACAGCTGAGGGAGTTAGTAAAAGTGTCTGAGGTGGCGTCATCAGCCGCTATGTCCTGAAGCCCAAATGAGGTCTTTAGTTTTATTCCAGTATCAGCACATCTCATGATTTCCTTTTATTAATTCCCTGGATTCGGGAATGTATCAAAAAGTGGGTGGTATAAGATAAGACACCAGCTTTTTTTTTTTACACTAAAAATGACATTTGGCATACAAAAGTAACTTTATTGAGGAAGTCACTTGAAGGTTTAAAAATATATTAAATGATGCCTAAAAATACCAGTTATGAGGATTCAGGCCAAATATTATTGTGATCTTTCACCTTAAAAATATTTTCCGACTCATTTTATATTGAGACGTCCTCACATTTAAACTATGCTCACAAGGAAAATTTCTATTTTCAGTTTACAGAATAGAAACTTGGAAAAGACTACGTACTTTTTCTGCCCTTTCTTTTCCAAACAATAGAAAGCCATTACCTGAGCTCAGCTTGTTCTGGAACAGTGCTCACAGACAACCCAGGCAGCCATGCTGTCTCTTAAGCCACTCTGTTTTCAAGGCTGGTTTTGGCTGAGAAGCTTCTGAGAAGGTAATCCTTTCTGCATTGTCATTAGAATAGCTTTTTTTTTTTTTTTTTTTTTTTAAGAGAAGCTAGGCCTTGTGTTCTCAGAAGGCTTATTCTTTCAGTGATTTTTTGCTTTTCTTTTTTTGTGGATAACACACTAAACACTGTTCGTGGTTCAGTCCTCCAAGAGAAGTTCTCATAAGAGGGTAGAAAAATCTCATTTCTTATAAAATGGAGGGAAACAATTGCCTGCCTAGCAAAGTTTACCAGCGTAAGAGTAAGGATCATAAAATCCACTTCTGGCATTCACAGCACATTTATTTTAAGACAGTACAAGGTTAGTGAGTCTTGCCGTTTGTTAAGAAGCAACAAAGGTTTATCAACCTGGGGAGGGCTGGTAGTTTTGGAAGTAGTAGGGGCTAAATTCTTACAGCAGTCTAAAAAATTAGAAAAACAAAAGGTAAAAATGTATTGCAGTTTTTTGGGTGGATTTCAAAAAAACAACTTTTTTTTAAATGGTCTTATTCATCTGTGTGTGACTGCTGTGTGTAGAGGGGGTTTCAATGAACAGAACAGACTCCCAGTGAACAATGGGATATTTAATGCAAACAAATGCTCCTACTGACAAAGGAGTCTTGGCTACTCACCTATTTTTGAAAAGACATAAAAAATTCAAAATAACCACATTTTGAATTAAAATAGGTATCATTTTCCAAGTTTATGGACCACAAACTTCTAAAACTAAAATGGTCCCAACCTTAACAACTATCCTCACCTGCTCTTTCCTATAACATCTACTTTGAACACATAATGCTTTCTTCATTAAAAAAAAAAAAAAAACTGTGATTGTTTAAATAAAAAGTTGCTGGAAAGCATACCTTGTATTTTTTCTTTCACTAATGGTGTTTATTTAAAACAAACAGAATGAGAAGAGGTCAGAATTAAATACTAGGTTGGTGCAGAAGTAATTGCAGTTTTTGCCATTACTTTTAAATGGCAAAACTTCAATTGCTTTTGCACCAACATATACAGTCCTGAGTTCTTGTTTATAATTAAATTAGCATCTGTATACTTTTCTGAATGGAATTTTACTGACACAACTATCTGAGAGGCAAACCAACATTCCAAGCAAACCTTTCTCTTCAAGATAGTCACACAGCAGAAACTGTTTTAAAACAGACTCGCTGAAGTAGCATTTCTGTTTCCACCAGGTAAGGGAAGGCTGTAGCATGAATGCAGAACTGATATTCCACATCACATGATGGGGCGGACAGGTTCTGCAGAGCAACATCCGGTGTGTAAATACAGAGCAACACTGGAAATGCTCAGCGGCTGGTGGTTGAGTTTATTTCAGTAAGTGAAATTACTCGATAGAATGGTTTGTTAAATCCCTCCAAAACCAAACCAAACCAAACCAAGCAAAGGTAGGGTCAGCACACAAGCAGAGAGAAAAGCTAATCCACAAAGAGACGTGTTCAAGCCCTTCTACTGAAATGTGGTACATAGTTTCTTAAGTGAAAAGATTTTTAATAAAAAACACTGAAAATGTGCAGCTCCAGAAAGGTTGACTCAAACTATGTTTAAGAAGTGGGGTCAATGTGGAATGTATGAAGAGATTTTAAAATGATACAGGAAAAAAATCCTAAGCTCTGCAAACAGAAGTCACCTCTTAACATCTTTTACAGTTTGTGTGTGAAAAGGAATTTGTGCTTGGCTACTGGTACTAAGATTGTACTTCATCTCAGGAAAAGCAGAGGGGTGCATTTCACACCAAAGCCCTGGCAACTGTAAGGCTTTGAAAGAAGGCAGCATAAAGTTTGTTTTCATACATGAAATAATATTGAGACCAAAAGTTCACTCTATGTATAGTTGTGTCTTAAGGTCAAAAATTTTTGAGATAAGGAAATTCAAAGACTTGGGGGAGAATTTTAAAAGTAAAAGCACTGTATGTGTGTGGGCTCATAAGTGCAAAAAGGAACCTCAAAAGTCTTCTAGTTCACATAAATGTGCCAAACAATTTAAAAACTATAACCATCTACAGCAACTATAACCAACATACCTATATATATAACACCAACATACATGTCTATATACATTTATACACACATGCACATGAAAGGAGTGGGAGTGCTGGGCTCCTACTAAGCCACTCTGAAAGGTCAGCTGGAACACTGACTAAATAAGCCATGTTCTTAAGCCACGCTGCTCATCTTCCCGAGCCGCCTTGCTCCATAGAGGCGCCTGCAATGATGGCCTGCTGCAGAAGATAGAGTGGCTTTTTCATGTTTGATGGGTTGTAAGAAATAAAAAACCAACTATGGCATCTATGAAGACTACGCAACAGAGTCTGTAAGTGGCCCGTAAAGCCAAAAAACTATATTATCCGGTCCTTTCTAGAAAAAGTTTGCTTGTTCCTATTTCTACAGGACAAAATGAGACGCCATTCCCAACAAGTAGGATAAGAAAAACTTAAATTACCCTCAGATGGTGTGTGACTCAAATAAATGTTTGGTTATAAATGAAGGAATGAATGTACTTTCACAAGAGGAAACAATCTCACAGAGTCTTCAATTGCTACAAATACCCCATTTTCAGAATATCCCACAGATGAATGTCTGGTGGTTAGAATGTAGTCACATTTGACATAGGAGACTAGTTTTAGAGGCTAGTCTCCTCTGAAACTTATATTTTGTTTTTTCTTTTTTTCAATGAGAAATATTTGATCACTGTCTGTAATGCTTATAGTCTTCATTCTTCAGAAACATCCAGAATCAAGGGATATCAGGTGTTGATTCTTTTTCTGTTTTTGGATATCAGGTATTAAGCCTGATGTTACTGTTGCCTTCTGACCTTTAAAATTCTAGCCTTCAGCCAAAAACATATATTTCATTCTTGAAGTGATTTTTGTCAATAGCTAACAAAATTAATCTTTATTAACTTGGTATACATAGGATGTGTTATGATTTAGAAAGAGCTAGTCACTGAAACAAGTCCAAAACCTGTGAAGCCAGCATTAAATACCTAGAGACTGAATAAAGAAAAAAAAACAGGTCTGACAACGTGAATCTCCTCTTGTGTCATTGGCTACCACCTGCAGTAAGAAAACACAAAGTTCAGGACGAAGAGGCATGCTGATTTGGACCCAAAACAGACTGCTTCTCTACCCATTATTATGAAAATGCCCTTTTAGGAAGTAATAGTATAAATAGCAGGGCAGTATGAGATGTAAAGAAAGGGAATTCCAAAACTATTTTGGATTTTTTTTTTTTTTTGAGACAGAGTTTCACTCTTGTTGCCCAGGCTGGAGTGCAATGGCAAGATCTCGGCTCACCGCAACCTCTGCCTCCCAGGTTCAAGCAATTCTCCTGCCTCAGCCTCCGTAGTAGCTGGGATTATAGGCATGTGCCACCACGCCCGGCTAATTTTGTATTTTTAGTAGAGACAGGGTTTCTCCATGTTGGTCAGGCTGGTCTCGAACTCCCGACCTCAGGTGATGCACCCGCCTCGGCCTCCCAAAATGCTGGGATTACAGGCGTGAGCCACTGCGCCCGGCCTATTTTGGACTTTTTAAAGAATACATAACATTTTAGGGAAAAGTTTATCCTCAACAAAAGGCAACAAATGAATTCCTTCCTCCAGCAAAGAACTCTCCCACTCCTCACTTCCTTCTCTCTGATAATGCAGGTATAACCTGTTCCTCAGGAAATGGCCCATCTCCAAATTCCTCCTCCAGGAGCTTCTGCTCCTTAACTGATTCATTCCTGTGGTCTCCATTCCTTGAGCACTACCCCCTCCTCCCCCCCACATTAGTCTATTCTCCATGTGGCTCTGCTGTGATTCTTATGTAATGCCTTAGAGTCATGCTTCAGATTGTCACTGCTACTCTGAGACTGGCAGCAGACATGGACAAGGTCATCTGGCAAGTGCTAAGTACATTTTCTTTTGGACTTTTAGAAATTGATGAATCAGTTTAATAGTTGAGACTCAAAAGTTTCCTGGTAATTAACTCGCTTGGCAGATCTATTGGTGATTTTATACTGTTTAAGTAATCCATTATAATGAAGTCCTGTTCCAAATGATCCACATTTCCATTGAAATTACATAGATAGTCTACAGTCACATTACCACCCTGCAAAAAATAATTCTCAGGCAAAGTGGAGCCCAACACTATCTCGGGTTCCATTTAATTTGTTGCTTGTAAGTGGTGTTGGTTTCTTCTCAACACAGGACAAAATAACTCCGATGATTAAAAATGATTAAACATTTTGACAACTAGGAAGAGTTCTCCAGTGGTGCTGCTTCAGGCATTCCACCAGCAGTACAGTCTCAAATAAAAATAAAACCATGTTAAACTGTATCTCTCCTCTTCTCTAGAGTGTTTGCTTTTTGTATTTCCTTTAGTAAACAAGAAATGAGAAATGAACTCACCACACCATAGGAATACGTGTCACAAGTTTCTGACACAGGGAGACTTTGGATAACTTCTGGAGCCATCCATGGGAAAGTTCCAACCAACGACATGTGTGTTGTATGGTTATGGAACCGAGAGGCACCAAAGTCACAGATCTGAGAAAACAAGGATCAGTATCAACTTTCTACTTATTGGCTAATTAAGGAATTACTAGTTACAAAAATCTACATCTGAAATTAACAATTTTTAAAGTAAAAGAAATAGTCCTACCTTCAATACTCCATCAGCAGCTATAACAACTAAAAAAGAAAAAAGGATAAATTATGACAATCATCTAATCGGTTTGAGCTGTCTTCTACTGAAAAAACCATAAACTTCTATTTCTGTCTTCAATATGGGATTACAAAAGGTGAAATCAATGTATTTACAGCATTGAGGATTTTGCAAAAGGGGGCTGACATTAAAACAAAAACTTAATTCCATCAGGTACTGATTAAAAAGGCTTCTGAGACATTTATTTTATGTAAATGCAGTACTGTCCAGTAAAAAAGGCACAAATCAGTAGTAGTTAGGAGAACCAAATTTTTACCTGGGTTCTGCCCGCATACTGCCAATGTGACACTGAGGTAGTCATTAGCTTTACTACTTCGTATTATATATAGGGTTTCCTCCCAACTGAGTGATTTTTGTTAAAGGTGGAGAGAATATTCATTCATTCCCTTGCTCATACATTCATTCATTTAATAAATATTTGCTGAGGCTACTGTGGGTAAGGCCATGTACTATGCTGTGGAACAGGACTGTGAGCAAGTCTGGCACTGTCTTTGCTCTCAGGGGGTTTTTATTCTTATCAGAGAGACAATTAAATAAACATCTACAACAAAGTGGGATAGATTCCATGATGAGAGAAACAAACAAACTATAGAGCCAAAGAACAATGATATCTATGTCAAGGGAGGTCAGATGAAGCTTCCTGTAAGAAATGATGCTTATGCTAAAACCCAAAAAACACAGGAGTTAACCAGAAAGAGGAGAGCTGAGGGAGGAAAGCAGTTTCCTAGGCAGAAGAGAGAGTCTATGCAAAAACACAGGAGTAAACAAAAAAGGCATGGCAATTTTGGAAGGTAGGGGCCAGGTCAAGAAAAGCCCTTGTGAGAAAGAGAAAGCCAATGAACAATTTTATGTGGAGGAATGAAATGAGCAAAGGTGCAGAGGGGAGACTATGTCAGAGAAGAATAGACCTGGAGGCAAGGGAATCACTTTGCACTCAAGGTTTTGTGGTCCAGGAGACAGATGAGGACGCCTGTACTAAAGCAGTGGCAAAGGACAGGAGAAAAGTTGACCGAGTCAAAAAATATTTAGGATGTAGGATCACCTAGGCTTGATGAATGGCTGGTTATTGGGGGAGAAGGAAGATAACTCAAGGATAAAATCAGATAAAGAAGCAATACAGATTAATGGTTAGAATAGGAGCTCTGGATTTAAATGGTAACTACTATTTATCTCATTTCTGGCTTGGGCAAACAGTACTGCCACTTGGTAAAGGAAATGCAGGGATGATTTTTCGGGGGTAGCGAGAAAATGAAAAGATTAATTGGAACATAATATATTTTAGGGTCTTAACAAATATCTATGTGGATGTGTCTAATCAGCAGAGAGATATATAGTTTTGAAGTTGAGATCTGTTTTCGAGTGTTAACATGTAAATAGGGCTTTTATGGAAGTGCAGAGATCAGAGCGTAACAGGAGATGAGTCCAAGGATAAAGTTCTGAAGAACTGTTTCAGATGTTTCTTTTGTAAACCGTGCAGTGCCTTGAACATGATAGATGATCAATACTTATGAGTTACCGATGATTTTACCAAGGAGAGAAAATGAGCTTTGTATGATATAACATTTGACAATTGCCTCAGGGTAAACCTGATACTTTAAGTATTAAGCTATAAACTTTTATAAATAGAAATGTAAATATTATTAATTTTATGTTCAGCTTTCTCATTATAAGATTAACAAGTGCTCATTAGAAAAACTGCCACTATAAAAATACATAACACAGAAAGTGAAACTCTGGTTACCTTTCCAAGGGAAAAAGAATTGCTATAAGTTAGTTCTATATTCTTTCAATATGAGTGTATGTGTTTTTCTATTTAGTAACTATAACACATATAACTGTAACTTTTTAAAATGGGGACATTCTCCATTGTTATATAGTCTTCATAATGAAAGCATGGATAAATCCATAATTTTGTTAGTCATTCCTCTTTTGTAGAAGATTTAAGATATACTGAAGTCCAACAATATAGTTAAATTGAAATTCTGAGCATGAACTGAAAATTTACAAATTCATAAAACTGATATTTTCTACTACAGTCTAGATTATTTCCTAATGACTTCCTGTTAGCTGACCATATATCAAAAGTGCTTAGTTCCAGGAAGCTCATGTCTAAGAAGAACCAAAGAATGTGTGATAGCCTAGAAGAGGAAAGGACAATCAGACAGGGTTAAATTGGTGGGCCAACCTGGACTACTGATGAGTGGCAGGTGCCGATAACTTCCCTCCCCGCCCCCATCTCTTCACTCCCTGCTAAATACACACACACTCACAGTCCTGGGGCATGTACAAGGGTACCTGATCGATTCATTCCCTGGTCCTCTTCCACTACTTGTCATCACTACCTGTTCTAAGGATCACACTATTAGCATAAACTCATTTTAATTAAAGATCTCCTAAAAATAGAGAGTTCTCTTCCTCCTTGCTGAGAAGGAGCATTTAGAAAGCATGTAAATAATTAATTGATACGAGGGTATTCAAAATAGTAGCAAACTCTGGTGTTTACTTTAGCTAGTTCTATAACCCTGCTGCCTTTTTCAGATAACTCTGAAGTGACATAACGGAAGAAGCATTGTTACCACTCCTACTTGAAGGTAATGTCTAATCCTGCAAGTTATTTTAAAATGCTCACCCTCCAAATTATAAAATATAGGGCCATAAATAAACTTTAGAAAGTACAGAAGAAGAGAAAGAAGAAAACGAGAGCCTTGACTTTCCAAACTTCCAATCATGTGGCTCATTTTGCGACCTACTCCAGGTAATACAGGTGGGACTGGCACAAACAATTCACACCATGCAATTCAGATGCAACAAGAACAAAATTCAAAATTGATAGTGCACAAAGCCACCTAAAAATAGAAGACTAAAAATATATAATTCAAAATTGATAATGCACAAAGCCACCTAAAAATAGAAGACTAAAAATATATGACTGCACACTTTGACACAGCAGTATCTCTTTTAGAAAATGATTCTAGGGAAATAATTAGGGATGTCTTGAAAAATTTGGCTGAAATAGTAAGCCCAACATTTCTTATCAGAGAAAAAATGTAAACAATTCAAATGTCCACATTCTGGGCTATATTTATACAGTGAAATACTGTGCAGCTTCCTCAAATAATATCAAGGATTTTGTTATTTACTGACAGTAGAAAGGCTTCCATGGTATCAGCAGTGAGTCCAGTAGTAGGTTACAAAAGATATGTAAAAGCATGATGCTCATTTCTACATGCAAGTGTATATAACCTGTAATAAAATAGGTAAAATAAAAACATAACTACATTACCGTTTCTTGACTTGAGGTCTCTGTGAATCACTTTGACAGGAGCCTCCATATGTAAATAGTGCATTCCTTTTCACACAAGAAAAAAGAAAGGCCTATTAATATTTTTCAACATTACATCAGTATTACCTTTCATATTTTTTCAAAGAACTCAAGAGCAGAAACTAATTCACATGTCTTATTCTTCCATGACTGATAAAATGAGAACAGAATATGTCTACATTAGTAACATGTATATGTGAAGTCAAATTTATAAGCTTTAATCTCTTAGAGATTAGGAATTTGACTGTGGGTAAAGCTAACTTCTCAGAATACCTAATAAGGACACCTTAATTTTCTGCAGTCTGCATGAAAATAGTACAGTGACCACTGAAAGGAGTGCTCCACAACTAAGGTATTCTACTACCAACTACCTTCTAAATCTGCCAAAGTTCTGAGCAAAATTTGTGGTTTTCATCTGGCTGTCTGCGGTTACCCAGCTGCAGATTCTGATGTCCAGTTACCAAAGTTCTGGATGTCTATGGTTACCCAGCTGCAGCTTGGCTTATTTTCTCAGTACCCATTCCAACAAGACCTGGGAGTGGATGTGGAGTAGCAGTGGGGAGAACTGGGAGGATTAGTTATGGTTAGTAAACAATTTTATGATCTTCAGATAAAAAAAGTATATAGTAGTTACAAAATATTTCATTCCTTTCACAAGGATAAATCTTTGAGATAATCTGTATTTCAACATACTCCAAAATTCTTTCCATCATATTTAGGATGTAAATCAAATTACTTCAGTATATTGGGTATATATAAACTTTTGAGAGTTTTATTATTTTGAGTCAAAAATTATACTTTAAAGACATATTTTATGGTTACCATCTTAGTAGTTTTTGACCCTTTCTGTATTTATGTACTGTCTACCCCTTTAGAATAAAAAAAGGATGATTTTCTACTAAAATATATCTTCTTTATTTCTCAAGTTGTCTTTTCTAAATAATGGCAGAAATAGTCTCCCCCTCACCTCCAAATCAAACAGGTTTCTTTTTAAAATGAACAATACATTGAAAATAATTTAATAAGAGGCTTTGGCTTTTTAAAGTGTATAGAACATTTTAATTTTATAGAGGTTAATTTTAAAATCTCTTCTTCTTCTACTATTTTAATTATTGTATATTGAAGAATCGTGAAAGGACAAAGAAAATAAAAAAATTTAAACTCTTGCCTTTTAATGACATCACCGAATGATATTACTGAAAAGAGTCAAGTTAACACAAGTATTAGTAATTATGTGATCTTAGATAAGATGTAACTGGGATAAAGGAAATTTCTCTTCTGATACGAAGTTCCACATCCCTCAAACTGCAAAAATTCAATAGCTACAACTTGGGTAGCATTTAATAATCTATCAAATTCCTTAATAATTTTTCAGGTAGGAACCATATAATTACTATTACTGGTAGAGATACTTTCTACACTTGCTGACAAGTAAGGATTTCAAAAAACAAGACTCATATACAAAAGCTTTAAATATAGGCACTTTTCTTCCTCATGGCAGATTATCATAAGCAAAAATACCATAAAGTATTTGTGTACAGTGCATAGTACACATTTAAATAATATTTCATATAAACAATAGTCATCACACTCACATAAAATTCTCTTTAATGTTTTTGTAGATCCATCTATAATTCTGCCTTATTTTTATTGCAAACAATTAAGAAGGCTGAAAAATACTTTCATCAGGTGTACATTCAGGGTTTCCTAAAAAAAGAGTTGACAGGTATAACTGAGGAGACTTTTGGGGAGAATTGGAATGAGTGGTGACCATTTTGAGACTGGATTGGAGTTTAACTGCTTTAATTGTTCCTTTTAAGCATTGCTGATTGACTTGCAGCAATTTCAGATACACTTGCTTGTCCACCCTCCATTTATCCTCACATCCAGAAAGAAGAGACCCTTTTTTGCTTTGAGGAGATATTGTCTCAACAGCAATGATGCTGAGCAATGCCTATTTCAAAATGCATGAATCAACCTTTACTTAAAATAAACTATTCATTTTTTGATTTCTCAACATATCATTGCTCCAGTGGATTCAACCATAGGTCAACCCAAAAGGTACATAGCTGAATTTGAAACAGAATCAACAAAAATCAAGCCTTCCTACTTAATCTCTTAAATTCTTAAGTTCTACACACAGCTTTATCAGAGAAAGCTGAAGTCATTCCTAAAGCCCTGATTTGTTTTTTTATGGGCCATCTTTAAAGGATTTTTTAAATGTTAAGTATTACTTGTGTCCATAAACATACAAGCCTCTTCTCTGTCTCACTCTTCTCACCTGAGGTGAAACACATTAGCCAGACAGGCAAAAGGGATTTTATTAATCTGCAGTTTTGGACACCATCAGGGGCCCAATCCCATTCTCTCCTTCCCTATTTTTTTTGAGACGGAGTCTTGCTTTGTCACCCAGGCTGGAGTGCAATGGCCCAATCTTGGCTCACCACAACCTCTGCCTCCCGGGTTTAAGTGATTGTTCTGCCTTAGCCTCCCGAGTAGCTGGGATTACAGGCATGCGCCATCACCATGCCCGGCTAATTTTGTATTTTTAGTAGAAATGGGGTTTCTCTATGATAGTCAGGCTGGTCTCAAACTCCTGACCTCAGGTGATCCGCCTTCCTTAGTTTCCCAAGGTGCTGGGATTACAGGCGTGAGCCACTGCGCCTGGCCTCTCCTTCCTTATTTTTAACTCTGGTGCCAGTTTGCTATCTAATTCTTTTTTTTTTTTTTTCTAGACTGAGTCTCACTCTGGCTGGAGTGCAGTGGCTTGATGTTGGCTCACTGCAAACCTCTGGGGCTTGAGCGATTCTCGTGCCTCAGCCTCCCAAGTAGTTGACTACAGGCGAGTAGTGCACCACTACGCCCAGCTAATTTTTTGTATTTTTAGTAGAGACAGAGTTTCGCCTTGTTGGCCAGGCTGACCTCAAACTCCTGGTCTCCTCAAGCGACCCACCCACCTCGGCCTCCCAAAGTGCTGAGATTACAGGCGTGAGCCACTGCACCAGGTCCGGTTTGCTACCTAATTAATTCTATTCCTTCTCTTCCTTGCCCTTCTGATGCAGAGCACTAGCACTCTCCAGAAAACGCCAAGAATGACTCAGCTGATGTGGAGCCAAGAGACTTACCCCTCACTCGGGATGATGTGGCACGTGCTTAAGGGGGTGCAGGGAGAAGAGGTTCCCAGAGTGGGAACCAGGTATGCTTAAGTAGAGCACAGCAGGAAGCAGAGTGACTGACGTTAGCTGATTTGTTTGCTGTCTATCTATTCTAAGTGCCAATAAGTAATGACATGGTTGTAACTGGCTGAGCACCCTAAATGCAAATGTGTGTAAGGCGATATGCTGTTAAGTTAAGGACTACCTATATATGCATTTACATTATTGAAGGGTATTTCCACAATGTTGCAGGCAGCTCCTAATCAAGGCACATCACCTTGCTTACACAGAGCTGGTCCTTGTGTTCTACTGACAAGAAGAGAAGTCTCTATGATGTTACATGAAAATATCTTTAAGAATATGAAGTTTCAGTATGATTTGAGATGCCCGATGCATCAATACACAATTAAGCAAATTAACATAGCTAAAGTCTCAGGCACACTACCCTAAACACAGAGCTTATTATTTTTATAATGTAATGAGGCATCATTCAGCAGCAGCATCTAGCATGAAACTCAAAAAAATTTTTTTTTCACTTTTCCTATTTGAAGAATTTGGTAGGTGTTGATGAAACTTAAAATAGACAATTCCCCAAAGGAAACACTACTACTTTTGGAAGTCACACAGTGAAATCAACGCATGAGTTGCTTCCCTTACTGAGTGCTAAATCACATTATATTTGCTTTGTAAAGAGATGCTTGTAGAGAATGGAGTAGTAAAATGTAAAGGAGTTAATTGCCCCAGGAAAATTCAGACACACTTTGTAGGGGTTGCTAGAATACAAATATAACTATCAGTGTTCATTATTTAGATGAAGTTGTTTCCAAAGCAACTCTGACAGTTATAAATAAAGCCCAGAAATGTTCAGTTAGGAAAATGGAAAAAAAAAAGATAAAAATAAATGAAGTTTGAATTGCTTTAGAAAGCATTCCTCTATGCAGGAATGTATGAGAAAAAAGACCTTGTTTAGGGGTTTGGTGCGTTAAAAATATTTAATTTCCAACAGTGATGCCTAAATAAGTTTACATTAAATGTAAAATAAAATCTGAATTGCTTTTACATGGCAGGACAAATAAAAATTATTTTTTGCAAGTGGTTTCTATTTTTAGCATATTATATATACAAAATGAGTAGAAC
The DNA here is from genome assembly GCF_000951035.1 of Colobus angolensis palliatus. Lineage (NCBI taxonomy): Eukaryota > Metazoa > Chordata > Mammalia > Primates > Cercopithecidae > Colobus > Colobus angolensis. Next base: position 3,640,714 of record NW_012115677.1, on the reverse strand, counting down.
TAATTCTACAATAAATCATGTTTTCTGGATACTGAATCTAAGTAGAGACTTTCAGAACAACAGAATTATGATTTTTCCATTTAATGTGTCAAGCAAGCTAGTCAATTATAATATCACAAAACATGACAAACATGTCTGCCCTGAAGCTACAACTAGATTTCATGGATAGAAATAAAGTAGACAAAAGAGAAAGTGAAAACAATTCAGGAGTGGAAAGACAATGACCTAAAATGTTATCTGTACAATCAGCTTTGGAATTCTTACTACTTTTGCTCTGAAAAAAGAACATCTAAAGACAGAATAAAACATTTTCTGATGGTAAGTCCCCATTTCAGGAGGGGAAAATGCACCCCACCAATTCTGTAAGAATATACCAAATATTATTACCTTTGGCTACATCAGTGGCCCAGGTCATAATGTGATCCATATCCATCTCCTCACTTCTATTACTGTTAATGTAATCATAGAGTGATCCCAAAGAAGCATATTCTATTTTAAAAGGAAAGATAAGCATATAATTAAAATCAAGGTACATTTCAGAAATAAGACTTTATATTTTCATTGAGAAAATACGTTAAAGAATTTAACAAAAGACATCAAAAGTATATAAAAAATTATTCCATGCTGTGGTTTCTAAAAGTTAATGTCATCCTGAAAAATATCTGTCAAACACAAGACCAGTAACATACAATGAATAGTAAACTTCAGTTGAGAATCAAAAGCCATTTAGCTGGAACTGAGAAACACGAAGAGGTGTTGGAAGAATAAATCTGAAACAAAGGTATGTATGCAAATAGATATTTCTTTAAAAATTGTTATTCTTATGAGATAGATATTAAATGCATAAATCAGAGAGCTTATATGACAATGCAAACAAATCAATCATTGCCACATAAGGACTTGGAAGAGTTCTCAAAATTTAAGCACAAAAGGTCAAAAAAGTGAGAAAAATCCTTTAAGAATGAAGTATAAATTACATACCATAAACTCACCTGCAATAAGTATATTATTGGATGATTTTTAGCAAGTTCATAAAGTTGGGCAACCACCACCACAATCCAGTCTTAGAACCTTTCCATTATTACAAACAGTTCTCTTGTGCCGGTTTGCAGTTAATCATCACTCTCACCCCAGCCCTACAATCTGCTTCTTCTCTCTACCAATGTGTCTTTTCTGGATAGTTCATATAAACAGAATCATACAAATTGTTCCTTGTGTCTGACATCATTCCCTCAGCATCATGTCTTTTTTCTTTCTATTTTTTTGGAGTCAGAGTCTCGTTCTGTTGCCCAGGTTGGACTGCAGTGGTGTGATCACAGCGTATTGCAGCCTTGATCTCGGCTCACTGCGGCCTCCACCTCTCAGGCTCAAGCAATCCTCCCACCTCAGCCTCCCAAGTAGCTGGGACTACAGGCACACACCACCATGCTGAGGCTGATTTTTTTTTTTTTTTTTCCAGTAGAGATGAGGTCTTGCTATGTAGTCTAGGCTAATCTCAAACTCCTGAGCTCAAGCAATGCTACCTGCCTCAGCCTCCCAAAGTGCTGGGATCATAGGCTTAAGCCACTGCACCTGGCCGCATAATGTTTTCAAAGTTCACTCAAGTGGTAAGCGTACAAGAAGACTTCATTCTGTTTTATTGCTGAATACTATTCTGTTGTACAGATATACTACATTTGATTTATTCAGTCCCCAGTTGATAGATATTTGGATTGTTCCCAGTTTTTGGCTATTACGAATAATGCTCCTATGAACATTTGTGTACATGTCTATGTGTGTAAATATGTTAATTTTTCTTGGGTAGATTTCAGGACTGATATTGCAGGGCCATATGGTAAGTTTATGTCTAACTTTTAAAGAAACTATCAATCTGTATTCCAAAGAGGTTGTACTATTTTATATTCCTGCCAGCAATGTATGAGGGTTTCAGTTTCTCCATGTCCTCACCAACATTTTATATTGTCTTTTTTTTTTGAGAAAGGGGTCTTGCTATGGTGCCCAGGCTAGCCTCAAACTTCAAACTCCTGTTGTCAAGCAGTCCTTCCCTGCCACCCTCTGCCTCACAAGTAGCTGGGATTACAGGCGCATGTGACTGTGCCATGCAGTACTGTCTGTTGTTTTGATTATGGCCATTGTAGTGCGTATAACACTAGTGGTATCTCACGGTGCTTTTAATTTGCATTTCCCTAGTGACTGACGAAGTTGGGCATATTTTATGTGCCTATTAGTCCCTTTTATATATTTTTAAGCAAAATGTCTATTAAAATCTTTTGTCCATTTTTACACTGGGTTGTTTTATTGAGTTCTAATAATTTTTTTTAGTTTTAGATACAAGTCCTCTGTCATATATATGATTTGCAAATATTTTTTCCCAGTTTGTCATTTGTCTTTTCATTCTCTTAAGATCATCTTTCAAAGAGCAGAAATTGTTAGTTTTTATAAATTCCAATTTATCAACTTTTCTTTTATGGCTGTGCTTTTGGTATCATTTGTAAGAACTCTTCTGCCTAACCCCAAAGCATGAAGATTTTCTCCTATTTTTCTTTTAGGAGTTTATAGTTTAACCCTTATACTTAGGCTTATGATCCATTTTGTGTTCATTTTTATGTATGGTCTGAGGTTTGACTCTAATTTTTTTTTGGCATATGAATTTATTTTTGAGACAAGGTCTCACTCTGTTGCCCAGGCTTGAGTGCAGTGGCACACTCTTGGCTCACTGCAAGCCTCAACCTCCTGGGCTCAAGCAATCCTCCCACCTCAGCCTCTCTAGTAGCTGGGACTACAGGTGCACATCACCACGCTGGCTAATTTTTTTTGTATTTTTTGTACAGATGGGATTTTGCCATGTTGCTCAGGCTGGTCTTGAATTCCTGGGCTCTCGTGATCCTCTCGCCTCAGCCTTCCACAATGCTGGAATTACAGGCGTAAGCCACTGCACCTGGCCCTGGCATACGAATTTCTAATTGTTTCAGCAATCAAAGACTGTCTTTTACCTAATTGTCTTGGCATCTTTGATGAAAATCAATTGCCAATCAATGTAAGGCTTTTTCCCTAGACTTTTAACTGTGTTTTTTTTTTTTTTTGAGACGGAGTCTGGCTCTGTCCCCCAGGCTGGAGAGCAGTGGCCGGATCTCAGCTCACTACAAGCTCCGCCTCCCGGGTCCTCGCCATTCTCCTGCCTCAGCCTCCGGAGTAGCTGGGACTACAGGCGCCCGCCACCTCGCCCGGCTAGTTTTTTGTATTTTTAGTAGAGACGGGGTTTCACCGTGTTCGCCAGGATGGTCTCCATCTCCTGACCTCGTGATCTGCCCGTCTCGGCCTCCCAAAGTGCTGGGATTACAGGCTTGAGCCACCGCGCCCGGCCGACACAGTTCTTAAGACAAATATGTTTACACTTGGAACAGTCATGTGGATATCACAAAGATGGCAACTGTAGTCCTGTAAAATTATACCTAAGAAAAGAATGAGTCAACTTACATTCAGGAACTTCTAAAACCCCTCATATTTTAAGATGCTCTCTCCATTACTTTATTTGAACAACAAAACACTGTTTGGGGAAAAATATATAAGTCTGAGATGACCTCAATCAAAGCCAATTTTTCAAAGCTTATAAAGGTCACCTATAAGAATAAGACAAATGGGAGGGAGGGAAGCAGGGAAGGGTAACAAAATTTAACACACAGCATTTATTCCTGGAACCATGAGCTCGCAATCCCAACTGCGGGATGTCACTGAAAACAAGTCTTCTAAAGATCACTTTGAAAAGCAGTCAGTTATGATTACAAATACACCATATGGGACTAAAATATTCAATGATCCTAATGTTATGCCATTGGGTACTTGTAGCTTGAGAAAAATATCCAGAGATAGTATAATACAGAGATTCCCCAAACCATGATATTTCAAACATCTTATACTATAGTTAAGACACTACTCCAAAAACCATGTTAACTTTAAAAAGTCATTCTAATGATGATGAAGACATAGAATATCATTTGACCCAGCAATCCCATTACTGGGTATATACCCAAAGGATTATAAATCATTCTACTATAAAGACATACACACACGTATGTTTATTGCAGCACTAATCACAATAACAATGACTTGGAATCAACCCAAATGCCCATCAGTGACAGACTGGATAAAGAAAATGTGGCACATACACACCATGGAATACTATGCAGCCACAAAAAGGATGAGTTAATGTCCTTTGCAGGGACATGGATGAAACTGGAAACCATCATTCTCAGCAAACTAACACAGGAACAGAAAACCAAACACCACATGTTCTCACTCATAAAAGGGAGTTGAACAATGAGAACACATGGACACAGGGAGGGGAATATCACACACCGGGGCTTGTGGGGGGGTTTTATTTAATGCTAGGGGAGGGATAGCATTAGGAAAAATACCTAATGTAGATAATGGGTTGATGGGTGCAGCAAACCACCATGGCACGTGTATACCTATGTAACAAACCTGCACGTTCTGCACATGTATCCCAGAATTTAAAGTATAATAAAAAAGATACATGATTAAATAAAATGGTTTCATGACTGAAGTTGCAAGAAAGGCAATATTATTACCTTTATTTCATATAAAATATCATCTTTAGGTATGTGGATAGCTAAACTAACATTTAACTATTTTAAATAAGCATTCAATTCTTTCATCCTTTTGGTTTTCCCATTAGAAATTGTGGACTCACTATATACACATATGGTTACATGCTTTTCAAACCACTTCTCCGAAGAAAGTAGTTTACTGGATTTTGGTATAAAGCATTTGTTTCATTTTTTTTTAAGTCATTAAGAACCACATTAAGCAAACATTTCCTTTTCATTTATAAGATGATTCTTCCCTTTGAGTTTTACGGTGACAATAGCTGGCATCAAAAAAGGTAAACATAATATCAGTTTTGTTGGAACAAAACCATTACCATGAAATCTCTTTGTAATGTCACCAAGACCAAGCTTAATTTAGATTATAATAGAATAAATAAATTTATGCAAATGTCTGAAATGTGTTATAACAAAATGTGACACTTGTCTCAAATTGACTAATAAAAAAAGACCAGCACAATATCAAAACATGCAAATTAGATGTATCTGTGCTTAAAATAAATCAAGATCAAGTTAAGGGAAATGAGATTGGGCACTTAAAAATTAGTATGTTTTCCTTGGCTGGGTTTAATGAGAATTTGGGCCTGCTGAGAAATGATGCAGAACTAGTCTCCTCTCTTAGAGGAGTAATAGAGGCTAACGCAGAACAGGTAACTTAAGAGGTGAGATCAGCCCCTGAGAACAAAGAGCAATTTCCAGGCATCTGGGATCCTAAATCACTTCTCTTTGGAACCCGGGGACCCAGTCTGCCACCCTTTTTTTATTCTTAGATTACCAGATCCTCTCCAATCTGGCTTGCTACAAAAGACATGGTCTGGTACCTAACAACTCCTTCCTTCATCTCCCAGGAACTCCCCCTGCCCTCATGTATTTATGTTTTACACACACACACACACACACACACACACACAGAGAAATAAAATAATGGGAGTAGTAGTACAGAATGAAGAGGTTTCCAAAGATCAAAGAAAAGATGATCCAGGCCGGGCGTGGTGGCTCACATCTGTAATCCCAGCACTTTGGGAGGCTGAGGTAAGGAGATCGTGAGGTCAAGAGATCAAGACCATCCTGGCCAATATGGTGAAGCCCTGTCTCTACTAAAAACACAAAAATTAGCTGGGCGTGGTGGCACACACCTGTAGTCCCAACTACTCAGGAGGCTGAGGCAGGAGAATTGCTTGAACCCAGGAGGTGGAGGTTGCAGTGAGCCCAGGTCATACCACTGCTGCCTGGCAACAGAGCAAGACTCCGTCTCAAAAAAAAAAGAAAGAAAGAAAGAAAAAGAAAAAAAGAAAAGATGATCCATTATTGTTTCTTTTGGCTTTGGAGTCTGAGTTTCTTGTCACCCCATTTCTTTGTAGATCTGGGAGAAAGATGTTCATTTCTCTTCAATGGGAAATAAATTGAAAGCTGCCTCTTAGTCTCTTCCCCAGGTCTCCTGATTAGCAAGTTTTATATGTCTGTGATAAAAAGTTTCAGCGAACACACATGCACAACTATACACATACATACATACTCTCACACAGAGATCATGTATTCTAGTCCCTTCAATCACATGAGAAAACTGAGACAGAGAGAGATCATCAGTGACCCATCTATGAAGCTCTGGGAATCAGGACAAGATCTCACATCTCACAATTCCCATTCCATTGCTCATTCCATTCCACCACTCTGATAAATAATTCTTTCAAGCCCTCAGCATGAATGACAACAGCTGCCTGCTGCAACAACCTTTTCTATTAAAAAAAAAAAAAAAACTACCTCAAATTGAATGGATTCAAGCCATCCAAGCTTCCTCCTTCAGAGCCTCCACCATTTGATAAATACGATGAGGTTCACAGAGGGGTATCTGGCTGGGGCTGGGTGATCAAGGTGAGTTTTTCTGCCTATCTTTGTTTCTCTCTTAACTGCCTCATACTAAGACTTATTTGTGCTCACTTCCAGTGGCAGAATAAGTGTCATCATTGCTAATCCATGTGATCTCTTCACTCCCAAACTGGGCTCAGTTATCATATTTTCTACTACCCACGCACACAGCATAGCTGTAGAAGGTAGGTTGAAAGGCTCACATAAATAAGCACTTAGTTAATTAAAACTAACATCTCTAGGAACAAAGATAATCATATCAAATCAATACATTCAAAACACTAAAACTCATCTAACAGGTGTCTTTAATAATCAATCTCACAGGTCAATAAGAGCTATAAATTCACAATCTACTACTGCCTCATAATCTAAAACTTGTGTTGTTTTAATTCTTATGTTTAATGTTAACAGTTGCTTACTTACTGGCTCTACAGGGAAAGAGATATGGATCCATAAAATACAATCAATTTAACTAAATAATTTGGTAGTTGCAAGTATGAGTAGAGAATGCTAAAGGGACGAATGAAATAAAGGACTGGTTAGTGTGATACAAATACCGAATGAAAGCAAACTTCTTGGATTATTTCTCCCTCTTTCAGATGAGGTGACCTAGGGGAAATATGCTGGCTAAGAATGTTTCATATCTTCCCACTGAGAGTAAACTCTTGGAAAAATAATTTCGTATCACCACTCAGGTCCCCTTTTCTTCCCTTCACCCTCACCTCAAGAAACTAGAACACTTCATGAATCGCTCATTAGTTGGCCAAAAATACTTCAAAAAGCATTAAACATCAAGAGTATATAACAAGAAACAGAATTTCTCATCTCTTGGGAGTATCACACTTTCTTAGGGAGGAATAATATCAGCCACAAACGAGGATCAGAACACTGGATTCAGATTTAAAAAGTAAATATAACTAGTTTAAAAAAAAGTAGATACAATGGACACGGAAAAAAGGAGCCACATGGTATATGGGTTGACAAAGAAAGGTTTAACTTTAAATCAGAAATCTGACTTAAAACATGAGGTATGGTTACCTCCCCCCAACCAACAATATACTCCATTCTTGGGTATTCACGTTTGTAGGAAATATAGACTCAAGATAAAAATTGCTGCATGCCCCATTTCAGTCACAGATCTAAAGGCAGTGAATTGGGGATAAAAGTCCCTCGACTTAAGAACTTAGGTTAAAATGCTACTAACAGTAAAAGCATGTTAAACTACCTCCTGCCAGAAGATGGAATAACAGCAACCATGTCTCTCTGAGTTTAAGAACCAGTCAGCTCACAGCTTTCTAGAACCTAGCTTGCATAGAAGAGGAGCTTCTGTGGAGAATCAGCTTGAGGAATTTATAGCGCTTTGGTTCTACCACTAGCTAGGTGACCATGGGAAAGTTCCTTAAGTTAGAGATGTAGTTTCTTACTAGTAAAATAGAAATTATTTTATCTATGTCATAGGATTACTGTAAGGATTAGATGAGATAATTTATAGAAAGTACTTAATACCATCCTTTTTGTTGAGGGGTGGTTTGTTGTTATTTTCTATAAAGACAATCCAGGTTCTCACCTCTATCGTGGGAGAAGATATGGCTAATATTTTAAGGTTTTCTTGTTTGACTTTGTTTTAATCAAAGAATTACCAAGATAAAGATCAAAGTTATTTGTTGTAAAACCGAGTTATTGTAGACCTACAAGCTATTCAGTGGATTATACAAATATGAGCATAAAGTATTAAAGATATGTGTCTTTCTGTATTTTCATGTGGCAAAACTTTCTATGTGCTCCTTTTTAGAAAGGGTATGTCTGTCAGTTATAAACTGCTGCTCCAAATTATATGATAATTTAGATCAAGGTCATTACCAACTTAGTTGACCAAACCTGAAAAATATTGTTCTCATGTCAGAGACCTTGAAGAAAGAATGCTGTAATGGGATTAAAATGCCTTGCAAAGAATTACAACATGAATAGCTCAAGAAATCTTAATTTATAAAAGGTCACAGAGTTACAAAAAACATCTCTCATTTCAGCTAATTAAATGAAATTTTAGTTAAACGGCACCTTGAAATATTGGTATTGCAGCTGCAAGTGCATTTAAATAGCATTTACGCAGATATAATTAGCACAATTAAACATGGGTAGAAGTGGAAACACTATTCTTAATTATATTGATATAATCAGTTTTATTAATGCTTTATAGCAACAAAAGTGACATCTGACAGTAACACACAATTCATGATTGAACCTAATATTAAGCATTTTAGCATATTAAGGAATCTAAAGCTAGGTAATTGGAAAAAGAAAGAAGTCAAATGCTGAGTTCTTACCTGTGACAATGCCATAGTTGGGAGGTTCAAGAATTACTCCATAAAACTGGATGATGTTTCTGTGACTGAGGACACTGAGTATTTCTGCCTGTATGAAAAATAAAATGCAAAGTTGCATAAAATTTCACATTTATAATAGTAGAATAAAACAGGCTTCCTATTCATTTTTTTTTTTTTTTGAGCTAGGGTCTTGCTCTGTTGCCCAGGCTAGAGTGCAGTGGTGTGATCTTGGCTCACTGCAGCCTTGGCCTCCTGGGCTCATGTAATTCTCCTGCCTCAGTCTCCCAAGTAGCTGGGACTACAGGCACATACCACTACACTCAGCTAATTACATTTATTTTTTTTTTTTTAGAGATGGGGTCTATGTTGTCCAGGCTGATCTTGAACTCTTGGGCTCAAGCAATCCTCTCACCTTGGCCTGCCAAAGTGCTGGGATTACAGGTGTGAGCTACCACACCCGGTCTTAGTTTTCTTTTACGTACATTTACAAAGATATATATGTGCCCAACCAGTATGTGATTCTGCTAAAGTTGTCTTTCTTGAAAGTTTAAACATTTCTACTGAAGCTTTCTGAAAATTTAAAAAGAAAATGGGGTTGAAGAAGCGATAAAAGAGGTGTTTACTCCAAGCCCACCTGACTGATAATGGAGGAGAATGACTGAAGAGATACCCCATTTATTTACAGTGAAGGTCCTCTTCCTAATAGTCAAATATATATATTTTGCAAAATGTCTGTTCTGAGAGGCTACAGCCAGACTGAACTTCTGTTGGTTAGATGAGTCAAAATTAAGGTAGGGATTTTTAAATGTTAATAGAATCGATTCAGGTAATACCCACTTATTTATCTAATCATTTATTCAAAATATATTATTGTTCTCCTTCTGTATGCAAGGTACTATAAATATATAAAGGTAGATTTTTGACCTTCAGTGGTGATTTGATAGGAGGCCATATTTATACATTTTGAAACATGTTAAATACTATAAAGTGGTACTGAAGAATGACATGGTAAAAATAAGTTGTATTTATTAAACTTAATTTTTAAAACAAAGAAACCAGATACTATAGTGTATATCTGCTAATGTCAATAGAAAGATGATCACTACATAAATCATATATTCATCAACATTTTATGACTTTTGTGGAGATAAAATATGGCTAATCAAGAATTATAAATATAATGAAGTATAAAATCACATAAGTTAAATATAGAAAAGATTTAGTATTTTTCAATGAAAGGCATATTATTGGCAATAAATAGACAGGAGATTTGTAAGTCCCCACCCCAGAAAGAGGATCATCAAGAAGAATGTCAGCAGTTAATGAAAATGGAGACACTTTGGTCAGAAAGGGACTCCCCTTTGGGAATGTGTACACTATGAGTAGTGTTATTTGCTGTGAATTTTTTTCGTAGGATAAGAGTCGGGGTTTCATTAAAAACAGCCGTGAAACTGGTTTTGAAGATGGTGTAACTAGGTGGAAAACAGAAGTTTGAGGGTTGGCATAGAGTCAATATGAAATTGAGATAAAGAATATCACTGATTGTGAGAGACACTTATCAAGCTTGATTTGACAGTGTTTTCTTTTAGTAATACGTGTGTGGAAGGGGGCTATCACTGCTTAATCAAACAATTCCTTAACACTTATTGAGCGGCTAGTGTGTATAGAGGGGTCTGTGTTCATCAAGCAACCTTCTTCTCATAGTTTAGTTTCTCAAGTAGGAAGAAGATATATTATTTGTGCAACGCAACTATTCATCCACATGGCAACACTACTTCTTAATAAGAAATAATAAATAAGGTTTATTGTAAAAATAGAATGTATGTGCAGTTTGGAAATCACAAAGCCCCATCTTTAAGTGGTAGACCAACTGTTTGTGAATAAAGCATTAGAGTTCAATGTGAGTAAAGCAATAGAGTTAATGTTTGAACCAGTATTTGTCAAACTGAGGCAGTGTTATCCTTCGGAATATTCTTTGGGGCACCTGAATTTTGTCGTCATTAAACATTTTTGTATCAATAAAGAATAAATACAAGAATATTCTGAATCCTTGGATGACCACTTCACAATGCAGCATGATGGGATTTTCAGTGTTCCAGCTAGTTTCCATGTTTATATCTAAGATATTGCCAAGTGATATCTTGAAGAGATAGGATTGATCATTTCAGGTTCCAGTAAGCATGTCTAACAGCTGTTAGGCTGGCAAATGCTAATGTCAAAATAACAATCATTATCCCATATCCCCTTGTTGTGCTCATATTTTTTGCAAAAAAATTTGCAGTATAATTTCCAAGTAAATAATATTTTCATGAAATAAGATTTTAGGTTCTTATATAGTAAACTAAGAATCTGATTTAACATCATAAAAACAACATGTTCCTTTAGAGTGCTGTACTGATTTAATGGAAATGGGCCAACAGTAAACAGAGGCAGACTAAATAAGTAAGTGATATGTTTGTAATAAATGAAGGTCAAATGACATCATGATGTTAGCAATTCAAATAAGCTCCAATAAAAACAAGTGTTAAGTTAACCAAATTATTAAAACCTGTGTTGTTGCAATCATCCTCTGACAGCAAGCAGATATACTCTCTGGATTTTGCCTTTATAGGCACCTGCTCGCAAGAGTTCATGAAAAAAACTGTTGCAATAAATGTGTAGTAAATAATTTCTCACTGAATTCCTGTTTTTCCTTTGTTTTCCAGATTTATATTCTGGGATAATCTAGCAAATGAGCTGCCCGTCAAATAATGGATTAGTGGTTTAAAAATGCATTCACTGTTAAAAAGAAAACATGATAATGAGGAAAGCTAAAATAATGGCCCATCATACAAAAGTATATCTTTTTACACTATTAAAACCAACATAAGCCATTTATTTTCAGTAAACATAACTGGATAACAATTGTTAATTTAAGCTGTATTGATTTTATTTTTGTTTAATTGAAAAATTGATTTTGAATTTACCTATATATGAGAGTTATAAGACGTTATTAATTCTTTGTTTTATGTTTATGTTTATTTAAGTTACACAGGAATAATTTCAGTCAACATGTGAAATCTGGAAGACTAAACTGTTCTATATAACAGAACTACACATTTCTCAGTGTGCAAAATGCTATTCTAAGGAGTCAAACAGATACTCGAAAAGCAGCATTATTCACAATAAACAAAAGGTAAAAACAACCAAAGTGTTTATCAACTGATAAATAAAATGTGGGGTTGTATATAAACACAATGAAACACTATTTCAGCTGTAAACACGAATTAAGTTTGGATATGCGCTGCAACATGAATGGTCCTTGAAAATATCGTGCTAAGTAAAATACACCAGGCACAAAAGGGCAGAAACTGTATGATTCTACTTATATGAACTATCTTGAATGGACACATTCAGCAATAAAGAAAGCAGATTAGAGGTTGTGACCAGGGGCTGATGGGAGGAGAGAATGAGGGGTTATTGCTTAATGGGTACAGTGTTTCTGTTTGGGGTGATGAAAATTTTTGTAAACAGTGGTGATGGTGCACAACACTGTGACTACAATAAATGCCACTGGCCAGGCACAGGGGCTCATGCCTGTAATCCCAGCATTTGGGGAGGCTGAGGCAGGAGAAGAGAAGCACTTGAACTCAGGGGTTTGAGATCAGTTTGGGCAACATAGTGAGACCTTGTCTCTACTAAAAATAAAAAATTAGCCGGGTGTGGTGGCACATGCCTGTGGTCCTAGCTACTCAGGAGGCTGAGGCAGTAGGATGGCTTCAGCCCAGGAGGTCAAAGCTGCAGTGAGCTTTGACTGCGCCACTGTAATCCAGCCTGGGCAACAGAGCAAGACCCTGTCTAAATAAACAAATAGATGCCACTGAATTATACACTTAAATAGGTTAAAATGGCAAATTTTATGCTATGTATATTTTACCACAATAAAAAAGTTTTAAAAATGGTATTCTAAACTTTTGCAGAAATGAATGATCAGAGTCTACATATTCAATATTCACCTTAAAGTTGTACAAACTATGGTCTAAATATTCTTAAGATAAATATGTAATTTTCCAAACTAGGACTTGGAGGATCTAAGAAAAGACTGGGACAGACTGCAACAATATATATTTATATTTAGACAGAGTCTCACTCTGTTGCCCAAGCTGGAGTGCAGTGGCACAATCTCCGCTCACTGCAACATCTGCATCCCAGGTTCAAGCGATTCTCCTGCCTCAGCCTCCTGAGTACCTGGAATTACAGGCACGCACCACCATGCCCAGCTAATTTTTGTCCTTTTTTTTTTAGTAGACACAGGGTTTCACCATGTTGGCCAGGCTGGTCTCAAACTCCTGACCTCAAATGATCCACCTGCCTCGGCCTCCCAAAGTGCCAATTTTAACTGAGGCTCTAAGATTCTCTATAAAATAAAGGGCCCCAATCTGACACATAAACGGAGGAATCAAGGTCTATTCATAAAAATGTCTAATAGTCATGTCCTTATTAGGGTACCAAAATGTCTCTACAGATTATTGTTTGCCTGCTCTTACTGTTTCCAGCTGGGGCCAGTTCCTTTCTCCCTTCCTCTTTCCTTTATTGGAAAAATTACAGAAGTTTTAGTTTGTTAATTAACCTGGGAGGTCGTGAGTATTTTGTTGTTAGTTTTATCAGCATTTCTATAAGTTTACAGGGGAAAACGAGCCATTAGCTCAGTTTGCCATGTTTCTAGACATCGACTAACACACAGGTTCCAAACGACTGATTCAGAGATATTAAAAGAAGTTAAATATCATAGTTTTAATTATCTTCTTTAAAGTATTTCGAACAGTTTAAAAATATCTCCATCTTCAGAAGGACTCTTTTCCTTCGATTCAAAACTTTTTTTCAACCTAATCCCAAATTTTATTTTGTTTATTTAATTTTGGAGAGCTGCCATAGACTCCTTAAAGATTCTGTGTCTTTAAAGCTTGTTTTGCAAACATTGACAAATGGGACTAATTAAACTGAAGAGCTTGTGCACAGCAAAAGAAACTATCAACAGAGTAAACAGACAGTCTACAGAATGGGAGAAAATATTTGCAAACTATGCATCTCACAATCACACAGGTCTAATGTCCAGAATCTATAAGGAACTTAAAAAAGTTTATAAGCAAAAAACCACCCCGTTAAAAAGTAGGCAAAGGACATGCACACTTTTCAAAAGAAGACATACATGCAGCCAACAAGCATATGGAAAAATGCCCAACATCTCTAATCATTAGAGAAATGCAAATCAAAACCACAATGAGATACCATCTCACACCAGTTAGAATGGCTATTACTAAAAAATCCCAGCACTTTGGGAGGCCGAGGTGGGCAGATCATGAGGGCAGGAGTTCGAGACCAGCCTGGACAACATGGTGAAAGCCTGTCTCTACTAAAAATACAAAAATTAGCTGGACATGGTGGTAGGCACCTGTAATTCCAGCTACTCCAGAGGCTGAGGCTTAAACCCGGGAGACGGAGGTTGCAATGAGCTGAGATTGCGCCACTGCACTCCAGCTTTGCGACAGAGCTAGACTCTGCCTCAGAAAAAAAAAAAAAAAAAAGTCAAGAAATAACAGGTGCTGGTAAAGCTGTACAGAAAAGGGAATGCTAATACACTGCTGGTGGGAATGCAAATTAGTTTAGCAATTATGAAAGGCAGTTTGGCGATTTCTCAAAGAACTTAAAACAGAACTACCATTCAATCTAGCAATTCCATTACTTACATTCCATTACTGGGTAATGGAATACAATGGGGAAACCCAAGGGAATATAAATCATTCTACCATAAAGACACATGTTTGTCACAGCACTATTCATAATAGCAAAGACACGGAATCAACCTAAATGCCCATGAAAGGAAGACTGGATAAAGAAAATGTGGTACATATATACCATGGAATACTATGCAGCCATAAAAAAGAACAATATCATGTCCTTTGCAGAAACATGGATAGAGCTAGGAATACTATGCAGCCATAAAAAAGAACAAGACTGTGTCCTTTGCAGTGACATGGATGGAGCTAGGAATACTACGCAGTCATAAAAAAGAACAAGATCATGTCCTTTGCAGAAACATGGATGGAGCTGGAGGCCATTATCCTAAGTAAGCAAAGGCAGGAAACAGAAAACCAAATAAATACAACATGTTCTCACTTAAGAGTAGGAGCTAAACACTGAGTACACATGGACACAAAGTAGGAAACAACAGACACAGGGGTCTACTTGAAGGTGGAGGGTGGGAGGAGGGTGAGGATTGAAAAACTACCTATAGGCTACTAAGCTTATTACCTAGGTGATAAAATAATCTGTACACCAGTCCGCCCGTGACAGACAATTTACCCATGTAACACACCTGCATGTGTAACCCTAAACCTAAAAGTTAAAAAACTTGTTTTATACCTTTTGTATTTCATTAATATACTCTATATGTATTTATTTGATAAATATTGTAAAAATAAAACTCAGTTCACTTTTTGTGAAAGAAAGCAAAGATACCAACAACAACTTGTTGATGGGTATAGAATGAAAGCAATCGTTTATGAAGCCCCACATCATAAGGCTGGCAGGCTCTATTTACATCTTATACTCAGAACAGGCTTTTCTCTCTGATTGTCAACAGCTACTTCCCTCCATCTAGCAGCAGGATTGTGTGCCAGTGGAGTCCATGCTTCTGTGTGTGATGTGGCACTGACACAAGGTATACACTTCTTTTGCCCACGAATGTCAACTACTCATTCAAGTCCTCTAGTAGTGGGTGTGTGGTATTTAAGCACATAACTCCACAGACCCTGATCTCCAGGTCCTCATCATTTTTTTTTTTTTTTTTTTTTGGAGATGGAGTTTCATTCTTGTT
Source organism: Colobus angolensis palliatus (assembly GCF_000951035.1). Lineage (NCBI taxonomy): Eukaryota > Metazoa > Chordata > Mammalia > Primates > Cercopithecidae > Colobus > Colobus angolensis. The sequence goes on along the minus strand of NW_012115677.1, from coordinate 3,625,043 downwards.
GCCCAGGCTGGAGTGCAACGGCACGATCTCGGCTCACTGCAACCTCCGCCTCCTGGGTTCAAGCAATTCTCCTAGCTCAGCCTCCTGAGTAGCTGGGATTACAGATGCCCACCACCAAGCCTGGCTAATTTTTGTATTTTTAGTGGAGACGGTGTTTTGCCATGTTGGTCAGGCTGGTCTCAAACTCCTGACCTCAGGTGAGCTGCCTGCCTCAGCCTCTCAAAGCTCTGGGATTACAGGTGTGAGCCACCATGCCTGGCCGGTCCTCACCAATTGTAAGAGTTTATCATTTTATCAGAGTGTGGTAGTAAGAGAAAGAAAAGTAGTTCATCTAATCACTCAGCTGAAGCCATCTCCTCACTGCACTCTACATCCAAGGTCCAAGGCTCTCCCCAAAAACTGTATCTCCAAAATACCAATATGATCCAGAGTCACTATATTTCCCCAAAGTTCAAGAATATAGGAGATGATCCTACATTTTTTAAAAATAAAAATTATGTGTATAGAAAAAAGGCAAGGAAGAAAGAAAGCATTATTGTGGTCATCTATTTCTAAGTGGCAGAAAGAATAGGGATCATAATTTTTTTTCTATTTCCCAAATTCTTTACAATAAGTCTATGTAATTTTTATAATGAGAAAAAGCAGTACAGGCATGTTATATGTAATACATATAAGAACACATGAATATGAAATTTAAAATATTTATTTGCATGGAAAGATTCTCCCTAGGATTGGGTCAGGAAGAAGTGAAGCTCTTTCCTTAACCTTCCCAGGACTATGGTAGGCATATAAAGACTTGTTTAGTTAACCACTGACCTGTGATTTTCTCCTGATACGGCTCTGGAACAAACTAGGGTTCACTCGGGTTACTCTTACAGAAGGCCACAGGTTCTGAGAGGCCATGAGACCAAAGATGTGGATACTGGAAATCGCGTGGGCTCTAGATGGACTTCAACCTACTCGGTATGCATGTGGTTCAGCATTTTATTACATAATGCTCCTCTCCCTTCTCATGTCTGCTCCTATGGTCTGCTACCCTTTAGAAGAGTCTTTGCTACTTTGCTCCTCTTGTAAAATGTCTAGTATAATACCACATGAGTGAGAAAAGTCAGATACCTTATATATGGGAAGCACTCAGTAACATTTAAAGGATGAATGAACAGTATTTGATGATACTGATATTCAGTGTGTTTAAATAATTATGGAGAGCCTATGTCAGCAAATGTTAACCCTGAACCGTACAGTAAGAAGAGTAAAATGCCGGAAGGTATGGATTTGCTTCAGTATTCATTCTGTTCTTTTACATGTTTAAGGGTTACTTAGGGTACATTTCATAAGAATAACAGTCAATCAATTATATAATTGCAGTAGGAAGCACAGTTGAGAGTTATGTTCACTAGTTCATTGTGGATTTAAACTTCAAGAATGAGGATTTGGACAGCTGCACTTTGCCTCTTTGTAGGCTCTGTTGTCCAAGACAATTACATGAGCACGATTTCTTGAGAATCCTTTGCTGCTTTGCATTCTTCAAGCATGCCCTTGCCTTTGCATTGTATTTTTACTTTGCCTTGTAGGATTTAAGATTAAGCAAGGATGAAAAGCTTGCTTAACATTAAACCCTCTATTTCCAATTTTCTACCCAATACATTTTGCCATGTATTTCCAAAATCACCTCTACAGATGAGCCAGCCTTTTGCCAAGTCCACATTCCATACCCATTATTCAGCCTGAAAGCTATGGTAGGCACTCCTTTGCTGTGTGCTGACAGATGGACCCCTGGTTCTCAGTAGTGAGGCCACATTGCACACAAGCTCCATTCCTAGGCCAGGGCCAGTATCATAAATATCCACAGCAAATGAACCAGGGTCCCCTCAGTGAAGCATACCTCTTATCTTTATCACTACCGAGTACAGAACTATGCAGCAGAAGGTGAACGCAAGGAGAAATTACTGATTTAGAAACTCCTAAAACAGTATTTACAAATCTATAAGGTCAAAACAGCTAGCTATTTCAGGAAAGATGTAGGGAGAACTTCTCTTGCCTGCTAATAATTTCAGGTTTCGATTATAAAGAAAACAAAGGAAAGTTTTCAATCTCAGTTACCAAAAGTATAAAAGTTTCAGGATCCCAGGATCTTGATGGAGTCAAAAACAAAACAAAACAAAATGCTGCTTAATTCAGTGCATGTTTACCCCAACAGTATCATAACCAGGGGCTTTTTTTTAATAAAAAGAAAAAACTTCATTCTTACATGTATGACAAGATGGAAAACCAGCCTTTCTACATCCAAAACTGCTGTGCTACAAGAACAACTTTAAAAGTAGGCTTGGGGGATTTTCAATCCTGTATATAATCACCAGAGAGTCATATACAGGTCATGCCCTTCGAGTCAGTTTGGGCTTAACAAGACCCATTCAGTCACAGTCACATAAAAAGCAGCAACCTTCACAATTCCACAGGTTCTTTTTCAAATGATGCTCTTTAGGTATTCAGGGCAATAAAGAGGGATAAATGGACTGAATTCAGATCCATAATAGAATACCTATATTCTGAATGATGTTTGACATCATGAAGACTTTTCTTTGGAAGAGAAACAGTTAAGAATGCTATGAAAAAAAAATACACCAGTCATTTCCCCACTCTTCTTAAACAACTGAGATGGAGTCATGGGGGATATTTATTACAAACATCACCAGTGCTGGGAAGTCTCCTATTGCTCAATGGTTTTCCTGGTGTGATGCAGCCGACTCACTGCGTGCAGCCACTTGGGAGGAGCCTGGGCTTCCCTCCAGGGATCTAGAGCTGCTCTCTAGTTAAGTACATACCCAACTAAGGGCAGACTCACCTGGCAGGATAGGAGGGTGGCAAAAACTGAATGAAACAGAGTGAAGATTTAAGAACAGGGATTCAAGAGCTATTTCCAAATCACAAAAAGGCAAAGAGATTTCACATTCTTTGTGCTCACACCAGAATGTCACTGATAACATGAAAAAAGTAAGGTCAGGTGTGGTAGCTCACCCCTGTAGTCCCAGCATTTGGGAGGCCAAGGCAGGCAGATAACTTGAGCTCAAGAGTTTGAGACCAGTCTGGGCAACAGAGTGAGACCCTATCTCTACAAAAAAATGCAGAAATTAGCCAGGCGCAGTGGCATGCGCCTGTAGTCCCAGCTACTCAGGAGACTGAGGTGGGAGGATCACTTGCACCTAGGAGGTCAAGGCTGCAGTGAGCTGAGACCGTGCCACTGCACTCCAGCCTGGGCAACAAAGGTCCAGTCTCAATTAAAATAAAAAAAAGAAAGAAAGAAAGAAAAAGTAAAATACATTGAAACAACTTGTACTCAGTTTGGGTGACAAAAGCACAAACAAGAATTCAGTCGGCTTTCCATCAAACAACTTATGTAACTTGGTCAAAGCAATTACATGGAAATTATCCAGAAAGAAAATCCCCAAATGAGGCTTCAAATTGGAACTAATGAAGGATTAGGCATCTAAGGAATTGAACAGCAATATAACTTAATCAAATATTGGACTAGGTGGGTAAAAATTTAATTCTGTTCCAAAATGGATGGCCCTAAAGCGACCTGGTCACTCTGGGCCTTTTTTCCTTCCTACAAAATGACTTGGTTGCACAAAATTATCATTCAGATCCCTTCATGCTTTCCATTTCTATCCATCTTTGTGAAAAAATCAATGTATTATTAACACCACACAGAATAGGTGCTCAATAAATATGTGACAAATAGATTGGAGGTAATTAACCATGTTGTATTAGGACATCCTCTGTTGTCACGCAGGCTTCGTTATAATGTCAGCTCTGCCACTTATCAGTGAGGTGACTTTGAGCAAGTAATTTAACCTGAGACTCAGTTTTCTCATCTGTGAAAGGCAGACAGTAATCCTACTCCAGTGCCCAGCAAATGCCAGGTTGCTCCACCAATGCTAAGTCCTTTCTCTGACATCTTTCCCCTTCCTTTATAATCAATGATCATTCAGAGGCAAGTCAAGCTTATACATAAATTTCCTATGTCTTCCGTCAATGGATTCCATTTACATATTTTGCTTGTTTTAATTAGCCTCATGTATTTATTATATTCGACTGTCCTTGTTTACTTATGTTTTTACCTAAAAACATATATTTTAGGTAAAATATACAGCACTTTGACAGTTTCAAAGTATTTATCTTACCTGACTCTCACAAATGAGATATTACATTGTATTTAAGTGTTGAGAAAATTGGGTCTTTGATTTGATTTTCTCAAGCTTACTTGCCTAGTAAATGTCAGTAATAAAGTCTGATGCCAGGTCGCCTAACTCTGCCTCTTTTTGTATATTTTCTTCCCCCTTTCTCCCTTTAAAAAAAGTCCAGTAAAATCATCGGTCTTTCTAAACATTTTTTATTAAAACTTTCCCCTGCTCAAAAGAGATTTCAACTTGAAGACCCCTCTATAATACTAGCTAACGTGTATTCAGTACCTACTATGAGCTAGGCCAAAAACTTCATGTAGATTGAACCCTTAAATTCTCACAGCAAACCATGAGTTAGGGCTTACTATTAATCACCCTTTCACAGGGGAAGAAACCTAAGTAAGGAGAAACTTTAAAACTTGCCCAAGGGTATAAGGAATGGCAAAGCCAGGTTTTTAATACAGGTAGTATGATCTCAAAGCCCTGCTTATAATCAGTAAACCATACCACTCCACTTCACAAACCCAATTTGAATACAGAATAAAATGAACAAAGCAAAATTAATGGGTCTAGAAAATTCCAAAGCTCTCTTTACTTACAGAAGCGTGAGAAACAACTCATCAGCTTCTCTTAGGGCCTCAGCTGTTGTCCCCACTATAAGGTTTCCAAGCCTTCCTGACACTCAACTGTGCAGGATCAGGTCAAGAACCAGCATCAACCAAATTTACAGCTAATAAAACCAGTTAATTGCACAGCAGGAGGCACTCTCTCTCTCTATGCAAAAATTACACGGTTAGAAATTTTGAGCGACTCTCACAATCTGATTAGATAAGTGCTTTATACTCTCCAGTGAAACAGAGTTTGATTATTTACATCCCATAAGAGAAATGTTTGCCACATTTATTATGGAAATCTACAAAATCATTTAAAAGAATTTAGCAAATTTAATTTTAAAATAGTCTGAAAGTCCTTTAACATCTTTTAGACTCCCATTAGACCGTGTCTTGAACACTTGGATTCTTCAGCTACATTAATGATTTTACTATTTTGGGGTTCTGTCTGCATAAACTATAACTAAAGGCATATGTGTGATAGCTGGCAGACATTTTTAGTTTTATTAATTGCAAAAAAAAGAAAAAGGTACCAAACCCTAACTAATATATAGTAAAGATAATCTGGAATGATAGAATATTAAGAATGGAAGGGATTTGAAGTCTTCCAGTCTTTTCCTTTCTAGTCCTAACTACAATCCTACTTTAAGGCAGCTCCACTCTTAAAGGCAAAAGATCACTTCTCCCCTAATGGCTTGATGAACAGATCACCTCCATTTGAATGAACTATCTCATACTTAATAACCATCACTCCAGCCATCATCTTTCCTTTCACTAACAAAGGAGTCAAAAGGGACACCCAAATTTTCAACTGCACAGGGGTTGGTGCCCCTAACCCCTGCATTGTTCAAGGGTTGACTGTATTTTTATTTATTTATTTATTTATTTATTTATTTATTTATTTATTTATTTATTTATTTATTTATTTATTTTTGGAGACAGAGTCTTGCTGTCACCCAGGCTGGAGTGCAGTGGCCGGATCTCAGCTCACTGCAAGCTCCGCCTCCCGGGTTCACGCCATTCTCCTGCCTCAGCCTCCCGAGTAGCTGGGACTACAGGCGCCGGCCACCACGCCTGGCTAGTTTTTGTATCTTTTAGTAGAGACGGGGTTTCACCGTGTTAGCCAGGATGGTCTCGATCTCCTGACCTCGTGATCCGCCCGTCTAGGCCTCCCAAAATGCTGGGATTACAGGCTTCAGCCACCGCGCCCGGCGACTGTATTTTTATAGTATATCTCAAATTGTAGTCTTTAAAAGAAGATTCCAGGGGTTCACAGATTCATAGATCTTTGATGGCCCACGAAATAAAAACTCAAAGAAACACTGGCCTAATCGAAGGGTTACCTCTTGGTTTCCCATCTGTACATACAAATACTATTTCCTTGACTTTGTCTACTCCAGGAACTTTCACCAGCATTCTACTTTAGCTCCTTATGACCATCTCTTAGGTATTGGTACCAACAGTGGCCTGTTAGGAACTAGGTGGCACAGCAGGAGGTGAGCAGCTGGCAAGCAAGCACTGCCGCCTGAGCTCCGCCTCCTGTCAGATCAGAGGCAGCATGAAATTCTCAGAGGAGCACAAACTCTATTGTAAACTGCACATGCAAGCGATCTAGGTTGCACGGTCTTTATGAGAAACTAATGCCTGATGATCTGAGGTGAAACAGTTTTATCCTGAAACCATCCCCCACCACCTGCCCCATCTGTGGAAAAATTGTCTTCCACAAAACCAGTCCCTGATGCCAAAAAGGTTGAGGACTGCTGTCTTAGACCCTTTCATTACCCAGCCACCTCATTTAGAAACTCTTCTCTGACCTCGATCTCTTATGCTTACTCCCATGAAACCAGCTCTTCGGTTGACCAGGTTGAGGCTTCTAGTCCCTCAATTCCTTTCTAATAAATGGGGTTCTACTAAAAGAAACAGAGATCCAAAATAACAGTACTTTAAACAAGATAGTTTTACAACAAATCAGTCTTGAAATAACAAAATGTCTCAAAATACAAAGGCTGCAAGAATCCCAATATGGCAGCTCAACAATTTATTATTCCACCATCCTTAGCACTGGTGTACATCCTCGAGGTTGTGTGGTAGGCCTAGTGTAACCCCTGAAGTTGCAAACCGTTAAATTTACATTCCAGGCAGCAAGGAGAAAAGTACAACAGGGTGTCCTCTTAGGTCAGCTTCTTTTAGAGAGCTTTCTCAGCAATCTCATCCAGAAAGTTCTGCCTATATCTCATAAATGAGTTATATTTTCAGGAAGGGCTGGGAAATGTCGTTTTAAGCTGGGTATAGTGGCACATCTAACAATACAGAAATCCTAAGGAAGACCAGGAGAATATTATTGGGTAGGCAGCTAATAATTAATGCCATATCTATCAAGCTATCAGAGATCAAGGTTCCGTTTAATGGAAGAGTCATTAAGGTAACACAAAACATTTTGCACTCCTTGGTCAAATATTCCCAAAACATTCTTGCCAAAATGCTAAAGTTCCAGTCCTCATCCTACCAATCTCTAAGCATGGAAAAAAAATCCACTAATTACCTTTCTATGCCCCTCAGTACTTTCAGGTAAGCTTTTCTGACAGATCTGTACTGAGATAATTAACACGGTGTAGTTATAATCTGTACATGTACTGAAAGCTAAAGGATGAAAGCAATAATTTTGAGTCTCTCCAGTTAGTTTCCTCTTTCATTCTCCATTCAACATTCACCCAACAAATATTTATGAAGTATATATGATGTGCCAGGCACTATTTTTTGGCACTAAGGACAGTGGTGAATGAGATAGCAACACCTTTGTCCTCATGGAGCCTACTATCTAGTTGGAGAAGACAGACAATAATGATGTCAAGAAATACACAAGATAATTTTCATGAGTAAGCTACATCACACCTGACCTCTTCTCATGTCTTCTAGTACTCTTGTTTTCATCCTCAATAGATTACTATGAATACTCTCACATTAGGGAAATAGGTAGAACGTCCCTCAGCACTCCTACCTTACACCTACGCCTTTCTCTCTGTCTCAGAGAAAAATGTACCCCTTCTCTTCCCCAGATTTTACTCTGACAGGTCTTCTTCATACCTCCCCGTCTTCTCTCAGGACATCGCTCTCCATCAACATTCTTTCTGAAATCTCCCATCTCTTTCTAGTTCCATCCTCTAGGCCTAAGAAAATGCTTTTCATCTCCCCAAAAAAACAACTTTTATTGACCCCTGCTTTTCAAACTACTTTCCTGAACACCAAAACTTCTTGAAATAATACTTTACACCAAGTTCCATTTCTTTACTTTCTATTGGCACCCTAATCCTGTTATACTTGGTTGGATTTTTATATTATTGCTAAAGTTTCCCTAAGTAACTTGGAATTCTGATCTTTTCTTTCAAATATCCTATATAGGTTATAGTTTGAGTTTTAAAATTAAATGTAACCATGCCTCTCTTTAACATTCTCATATTGTCCTTAGTATCTACATTATTTTATATACTGATATGAATTAAAACAAGGATGGCAGAGTACATCCAGAGTGCTGGAAGTCAAATAAAAAGAAATAAACTCCTACTCTCAAGGGCTTGTCCACCATCACGGGAAAAATAAAAGTACATATTAACAAGATGCCACATAACCATCAGAAATACAAAACATGTGAAGGATCTGTATAAATATTAGGGAAGTTGGGAGATAATGGACAGTATCAATTAGACCATGAAGAATGGATTAGGCTGGGTGCTGTGGCTCACACCTGTAATCCCAGAACTTTTGGAGGCCGAGGCAGACAGATCACCTGAGGTCAGGAGTTAGAGACCAGCCTGGCCAACATGGTGAAACCCTCTCTCTACTAAAAATACAAAAATTAGCCAGGCATGGTGGTGCACGCCTATAGTCCAAGGTACTCGGGAGGCTGAGGCAGGAGAATTGCTTGAATCTGAGAGGCGGAGGTTGCAGTGAGCGGAGATCACACCACTGCACTTCAGCCTGGGCAATAGAAAAAGACTCCCTCTCAAAAAAAAGAGAATGGATTCTATTTAGGTTCACAGCTGGGACAGGCTGCATGCCTGAGAAGCAGCAGCACTTTAGTTTGGCTGGAATGTTGTGTAGCGATAGGGTAACAGGCAGGTAATGGAATTGCTAATACATAGCAGTGTGACTGCTAACTTATGCCAAGCTGATTTTTATGTCAAATTTCAGTGAGAGTGACTCCTAAAAAGCAAGAAAACAGTCGACTCTCTGTATCTGTGGGTTCCATATCTGTGGATTCAACCGACCACAGATCTAAAATACTAGAAAAAATTTAAAAATAACAATACAACAACAAAAAATAATACAAGTAAAAATATGTGATAAGAATTATTTACAGAGCATTTACATTGTAATAGGTATTATGAGTAATCTAGAGATGATTTATACAGGAGGATAAATGTAGGTTATGTGCAAATAGCACATAATTTTATACAAAGGACTTAGGCATCCACAGATTTTGGTATCTATATGAAGTCCTAGGACAAATCTTCTGCAGATACCGTGAAATGACTAATTCTCAGGTTTACTTCAAAGAAATCTTCCAGGATCAGAAAGGCCTACAGAGGTAAAAGAATCACTACTTTCCCATAAGTTAGAACTTAAAGGTCATCTGCTCCAATTGTCTAATGAAGTAACCCTCTTAGTAATATTCTAAGAAACAGGCATCCTACTGACTGAACACTTCCAGAGACAGATGAACACCAGGGAAACAGTGATGCATTGTTGGAAATTTGGAAATGATCAACCTAAAGCGGTGTCAGCAGAGATATGTCAAGTCATCCTAAACTGAAAGACGCTTCCAGGCCAGGAGGATGGAGAATAACTTGATAGAAAGTTTCAACGTATTTAATAAAATTGTATGAGTATTCAGAGGTAGTCACAGACGGTCAGTTACAAAGATTTAGAGAAAAGTTAAAGAGATGATAAGCCCTAACGGGGGAGGGGTGAAAATGGGCGGTGTAACAACTTCTCCAGTAAGGCGGGCCTCCTGTTGAAGGGTAGGTAAATCGATTATCAGCTGAGTGTGGTATCAGAACATATTCAAATCCTATTACCAATGCTCTTGCTCTGAATTCACATTCATAAAGCAATCTTTTATAAGTTTGTTTCCCATACACCTTACTTAAAAATAGAAAATTTAGAGATTAGTAAGATGGTTTAATTAGTCTCAATCAAATTATGTGTGATTTAGCATCCTTGAGAGTCCATTCAACTCTGAACTCTTAAGATTAAATTTCCAAATGCATAAATCAGAAGCCACTTCAAGAGGGACCTATTTGGGCAGCTACCAGCATTCCCTAGAGTGTGCCTTCACTATATTCTTGGGAGCCTCAGGTCTCCTACAGTAGAAAACTATTTTTCAAGATAGCCTATTCTACTTCTACTATGTCAAATTACTAGAGTTGACCTATGGAACTTGTGGTGCGAGTCTTGATCTTGCTTGCTGTATCTGTTTCAGCTCCGATTTTTATCTCCTGATTTCTAAATAGCATCTCACTCCAAATTCTGATTTTTCTCTTTGCTTGAAGATTCAGCGGGGTGTCCTTAATCTGACTGCCACTCTACTTAACACCTTACTATCTTTGAGCAGAAAGATTTTGTTCAAAGGACCCCTTTAAGAGCATTTGATAAGTGGTACTTAACGCTGTAACTGGTCCATTCTTCCATGCCTGTTGAATGAAGCAGTGTTTGTGTAACAGATACCATTTATTTCATGCAACAAAGCTTAGGACCTAAGGGAGATAAGAGACAACAAGCTTCAATCTGTATTTTGAGTTCTCTAGGTAGAACTCTTCCCATGTAACAGCCTGTAATCATCACTAAAAGTTCCAGACAAAATAACTCAAGATTTTATGCATAATACTGCTTACCAACTACACACGACCTTCAAGAGACAAGAATCGCTCGTCATGTAAACAAATATAAACCTGGTGATGACTGATGCAATATACCAATCTACATCAGAGCAACATTCTGGCAGCCTGAGACATTTATTAACAAAATACACAGAAGGCCACTGCTGAATTAAGCTGAGATATCATGGTCCAAAAGTGAGCCCAGAGATGAAGAAAATAAATTAGAACATCAACATGTTTTCCAGGAGATAAAAAATCATGGGCTATGAAGCATGAGAGTATAGACCCTGTTTAGAGCCTATAGAAAGTATGTAAAATTTGAAACAGATGAGGCAGACCACATAGTTTATTATAATTCTTTTGCAATGAATGAATGCAATAACTATGGAGTTTCAGAAGTTGTGAGTACATTCTGACTCATACATTACAATAGCTAACACCTATGGAGCACTTCCTGTGTATCAACACTGGCTCATCACTTTACATTAACTCATTTAGTCCATAGGAGGTATACCACTATTATTCCGGTTCGTCACTAAGAAAGTAAGGAATAGAGAGGTTAAGTAACTTGGTCAGATAGCTGAGAAGCAGTGAAGCCAAAATTCAAACTAGGCAATCTGGCTGCAAAGCCTATGAATTCAATCATGACATATGAATATAAATTCTCAGAATCACATAGATGTACATGCCTGCACATTTCTATAATATTACACATAAATAGACAAGTTCACCTATCACTAGACATATTTCTAGGCCTTTGTATACAGTAAATGTTCTAACATATTTAGTAATAGTTGATTTGAGTATGGAAGCAACTCTAAGATCATAATCAAGACACCTATATCCTAGGCTTGCTTCTGATACAGAATGGCTGTGTGACTTGAGGCGTCAGCTTATCTACTGATAAAATGTCAAAATGTGGAAGTAAAAGGGACAGATGGAATGATCTAGTCTCTTCAAGTCTAACATTCTGACTTAAATCTAATTTAACTGGTATAGGGTGGGGCTCAGGCATGGGTGCTTCTTAGAAGCCTTCCAGCTTCCAAGGTGAGTCTAATATGTAGCCAGGATTTAGGCCTACAGCCTAGAGAGTAGTTCTGTGGCAAGCGAAACTGTAGTCTAGTTGCCTTGGAGTCTGAAAACCCTGGAGCTAAATTTCAGCTCTATCATGTATGAGCTGTGTGGTCCTCCAAGTCTCTCAACTAAGTGTGTTCTTTATGTGTAAAACAAAACCAGTATCCACTTAACACAGTTACAAGGACCAAACTCTCATGTAAACTACATGCTAGGCACATGGTTTTCCTCAATAAATGTTAGCTGCTAGAAATTGTACCTACATTAAAACAATATTTTTGGCTAGGTGTGGTGGCTCACGCCTGTAATCCCAGCACTTTGGGAGGCCAAGGCGGGCGGATCACAAGGTCAGGAGTTCAAGACCAGCCTGACCAACATGGTGAAATCCCGTCTCTGCTAAAAATACGAAAATTAGCCAGGTGTGGTGGTATGTGCCTGTAATCCCAGCTACCCAGGAGGCTGAAGCAGGAGAATTACTTGAACCCGGGAGGCAGAGGTTGCAGTGAGCCAAGATCACCCATTGCACTCCAGCCTGGGTAACAGAGCAAGACTTTGTCTCAAAGAAAAAAAAAATTTCTTAAGGGTATGCAGAACTGAACTCGGATACACAGAACATCAGTCAGAACACTCAGTTGCTGGAAAACAGATCCACAGACTGGCAGCAATAGCACTCTCTATTTTATGAGAGGCCAAAACGACTCTGTGTAGGACACTGACCACAAACCAAAGAGAATCTAGAGAATAGAGCATTGGAAAAGTGTTAGAACACATGTCATCCTGCATAGTCACGTCAGGCCACAACTGGTGGAAGAATCTAAATTCAAAGACCAAAATATACTGAGATGACCACAAGTTGTTAGTAAGCCTTGTTCTGCAAGCTTCCAAATAAATCTCTTAAGTCACCCTGCTATTTTTAAAAATAAATTGCCATGTTGACAGAAATTGAACATCACTTCTCTTTTCCACTTACAGGATATGGAATCTGGCATACCATCTTTAGATTCACAATTACCACATTTGCAGAACAAATCTGAATTTGATGGGGGCAATTCTTGTGTTTCTATTTTCTGTCCATTCACAGATTTCTGTGTCAGAGATCACAGAAGACACCACTACACTACTCTTCTTTTTCAAAACTACTGCCTGTGGGCGTTAGCCATCATTCATCATATCTTCTCTATATACTCCCTAAATGAGATTTCTGTTGTACTGGTTTAATCAAATGGGCCCCAAAATATGTACTGTATTCTCCATTCAAATAGGGAAGTCAACAGTCACTTGAAGTCTACAGGAAGCATATTTTTGAGTTATTTTTCCAGTAGTGAACATGGATGGCAGTGATCTCTGAACTGTAAAATGAAAGTATCATCTCTCAACCCTCAAAAGGCTGTTGGGAGGATGCACAGAGATGAAGTAGGCAGAAAGCAGTGGATTATTCCTAAGGCAGTACTCCTCAGTACTCAGCACTCAGGTAGGAATGCAAGGACTCGAGTTTAGGTCCTGGTCTTTTACCACCTCCCACGCACTGTGCTATTGAGCAAGGTTCTTAGCCTTTCTCAGTACCAATCGGGGAATGAGGATAATGAGACTTGCATTGGCTAGATCATAAGGGTTTTTTTTAAAATAAACTTTTTTATTTTGGAGCAATTTTAGATTCAGAGAAAAATATAGTAGTGTTCCCATATACCTCTCACCCATTGTTAACATATTATGTTACCATATATAGTACATTACTATTAACTAAGCTCCAGACTTTGGACTTCACCAGTTTCTCCACTAATGCCCTCTCTGCATTTCAGGATCCAATCCAAGGTGCCACACTGCATTTAGTTGTCATGTTTCTTTAGTCTCCTCTGGTCTCATATTCACAGAGTTTTTATAAGAATCAAATAAATATAAGAACACTTTGTACAGTGAAAAGTACCATGAGAATACACTTTACTATTCTTATGCATTAAATGAGTACATGCACGTAAAGCACAAGGAAAACAGCCTGTCACATATTAAGCTCCAAATATTGATTTCAGCACTATCATTATAAATATTTCTACCTATCCTACACTGTGATCAATTCTATATGTCTACAACAGATGTCTGGGGTTCAAAATTTCTTTTATGACCACAGATTTTACTTTCAGTGTAAGAAGTCAGCTTTACAGAATTAGCCCTTGACCAGATTTTCGTAAACACCTGGCTCAGTCTGGGAGAGCAGGAAACAGAAGAAGAGGCAGAGTGAAGGAAGAGGTATTAATGGAACCTCAGGACCCATTTAGGTTTCCCTTCATCATCGAACATCAATCTCACACAGTCAAAGAAGAGAAGAACTCTGCCAAATTTGGCAAACTGCGAAATTCAAGAAGGGACATTCCACAGAGATCAGCAAAGTAACAAATACCCACACGTTTCCTGTTAAACAATCTGCACACCACTTCCAGGCACTGTCAGGAGGCTGGAGCGACCTGGGGTAGAAGGAGGCAGGGAAGGGATGCTTTTCTTTATCCCGCAGTGGACCAGCTGGTTGACTCTGCCCCTTCTGGTCTTTCCTGCTGTCCTAGACTGAGCAAGGTGTTTATGAAGGTCTGCTCAAGGGCCAGTTCTACAAAGCATGACCAGGACCCACTCTACTTACACCACTCATCCTAAGGATACCAGGAGATAGTGGAATAAATTCCAAGTCCCTTTAGAATAGTAAAATAAAGAACATGTTCTGGCACTTAACCTAGACTGAAAGCCATGAAACAGCCTACGTCTCATAGCACAAAATTTTACCAGAAAGTGGTAAGAAGGTTTTCTAACCCAAGAGCAAGGGAGAATGCTAAGAGATTTCAGTAGAGAGGCCAAAAACATGTCCACTTAAGGGTATATTTGTTAAACCCGTTAAAATTATGTAATGTTAGCCAACAAAGACAGACAAGAACCTTTGTGAGGGGGAATAGGGGAGGATAAGGGGGCAGAGAGCTGGGTAGAGGCATAAGAAACAGTGAATCCCTTCCAGCTTGCAGGATTAGCTTCACAAAAACCATACTAACAAAAATCAAGAAAATTTATTTTTGAGTCTTTTTGTGAGGCCATTTATGGATAATGCTTCTTGGTCAAAGATTTTCAGAGAGGTCAGGATACAAGCATATTAACAAATAAAATCAGATAACTTTTTGACAACGCTTCTTGGCCAAATTCATATTTTAAAAAGGCTGGAGTGGCTAGGCGCGGTGGCTCACGCCTGTAATCCTAGCACTTTGGGAGGCTGAGGTGGGTGGATCACGAGGTCAGGAGATCGAGACCATCTTGGCCAACATGGTGAAACGCCGTCTCTACTAAAAATAGAAAAATTAGCTGGGTGTGGTGGCACATGCCTGTAGTCCCAGCTACTTGGGAGGCTAAGGCAGGAGAATCACTTGAACCCAAGAGGCAGAGGTTGCAGTGAGCTGACATTGTGCCGCTGCACTCCAGCCTGGCAAAAGAGTGAGATTCCATCTCAAAAAAAAAAAAAAGGCTGGAGTTTGTTGGTATACTATTTTGAGTCAAAATTAAAAACAGTATACACTGTGGCAGATGCTGCTAGTTGCATTCTATTTTGTTTAGAATAGCAATATGCCCCCCCAAAATTTCATTTCCCAATCCCACTTGAAGCTAAATGTGGCCATATGACATATCCTGGCTAATAAGATGTAAGTTATTATCTACATAAAAAAAAAATAAAGTTAGATCCCTTCCTCGAAACAGACAAAAATTAAAATGAATCACACACATGAATATATGAGCTAAAACTATAAAACTCTTCAAAGAAATTTAGAAGTAAATCTTCATGACCTTAGGCAAAGCCTTCTTAGATATGACAACAAAAGCACAAGCAACAAAAGTTAAACTGAATGTCACCAAAATGACGAGCATTTGTACTTCAGTAGATATCAAGAAAGTGAAAAGACAACCCACAGAATAGGGCAATAAATATTCATAAATCATATACCTGATAAGGGACTGGTACGTGGAATATACACAAATTCTTACAACTCAATAATAAAAAGATAAATAACTGAATTAAAAACAGGCCAAGAATCCAAATAGGTATCCAAAGAAGATATATACAAATGGCTAATAAGTATAAGAAAAGATGCTGACCATCATTATTCATTAGGGAAATGCAAATCAAAACCAGAACTAGAAACCATTTCACACCCACTAGGATGGTTATAATTAAAAAGATAGAGAATAACAAGTGTTGGCAAGGGTGTAGAGAAGTTAGAACCCACATACCCTTCTGGAGGGAATGTAAAATGAAACACTTGGAAAACCCTCTGACAGTTACTCAAAGAATTAAAGAGTTACCATGTGACTCATCAATTCTACTCTTAGGTATATACACTCAAGCGAATTGAGCATACACGTCCGCAAAAAAACTTGTATACAAAGGCCGCATGGTTTTAAATTCTATTTATATGAAATGCCCAGAATGGGCAAATCTCTGGAGACAGAAAGTAGACTAGTGGGTGTCTTAGGTTGGGGACTTGAGGGGAACTGGGAAATGATGCTTAATGATTAGAATATGGGTTTCTTTTGGAGGTGAGAAAAATATTCTAAAAGTGATTGTGGTGATGATTTCATAACTGTGAATATACTACAAAACACTTAACTGTACATGTTACATGAATTATATGGTAAGTGAATTATACTTCAATTCACATTCAGTATTACATATATGAATAAAATAGCTTGTATGTACACTGTATATGTGCATGTATGCATGTATACACACACACACATTTGGTTATTGATTGGTGCTTCCGGAGAATCCCTCTAAAAGGCAACAGACTAGACTGGCTTGTTCCTTTGCCTTAAAAAACAATAACAAAGGCCGGGCGCGGTGGCTCAAGCCTGTAATCCCAGCACTTTGGGAGGTCGAGACGGGCGGATCACGAGGTCAGGAGATTGAGACCATCCCGGCTAACGTGGTGAAACCCCGTCTCTTCTAAAAAAATACAAAAAACTAGCCGGGCGAGGTGGCGGGCGCTATCTATAGTTCCAGCTACTCGGGAGGCTGAGGCAGGAGAATGGTGTAAACCCCGGAAGCGGAGCTTGCAGTGAGCTGAGATCCGGCTACTGCACTCCAGCCTGGGGGACAGAGCGAGACTCCGTCTCAAAATAAATAAATAAAAACAACAACAACGACAACAAACCTGAAACTTTTTTGTTTCTTCGAACTGAGGTAAAATTTATGTATAATAAAATACACAGACCTTAAGTGAATAAGGTAGAGTCTTGAAAATGTATGCACCTATGTATGACCTTGATCAAGATACAGAATATTTCCTTCTTTCCATGTGTCTACCCTTCAGTACCCAATCCTCATGGTCTCTGTTCTGCTTTCACCATCATAGATAATTTTGCCTTTTATTGAACTTCACCTAAGTGGAATCATGATGTAGTATTTTTTGCCTTTTGTGTTCAACATTTTGTTTTTGAGATTCATCTCTGGGGTTATATATATCAGTAGTTCATTCTTTTTATTGCTAATTAGTATTCCATTTCATCAATAGTCTTTATCTATTTTCCTGTTAATATTTGAGTTGTTCTCAATTGTTGGCTATTATAAACAGTTGCTACAAATATTCTTACACTAGTCTTTTTTGGATATATGTTTTCATTCCACTTGGGTAAACCATAAGTTGAATTGCTGACTCACTATAAGTTGAATTGCTGACTCACAGGGTAGGTGTTTAATTTTTGAAGAAACAGCAAAGAGCATCCCAAAGAGGTGATACCATTTCACACTCCTCCCAAAGACATATGAGAATGTGCTGACTCACATTCTCAGCAACACTGGGTGTTTTGGATTTTAAAAATTTTAGCCATTCTAGTCTGGGTGTAATGTGTCTCACTGTGGTTTTCATTTGATATCCTTAACCACTGTCATTGAACACTTTCACACATGCTTATTGATTATTCACATAACGTTTTGTGAGATGACTATTCCAATCCTCTACCTATCTTTGAAAATTGTCATATTTGTAATATTGACTTGCAGGAGTTCTTTAAATATTCTGGAAGCAAGTGCTTTGACAGATAAATCTCATTATAAATATATTCTCACAGTCAGTGGATTGCATCTTTATTTTTCAAACAATTTCTTTGCATAAGCACAAAATTTGGATTTGATAAAGCTCTGGTCACCATTTTTTGGTTTCTTTTTTTTGAGACGGAGTCTTGCTCTGTTACCCAGGCTGGAGTTTTATTTTTAGCACCTGTTATGGTTTGTCTAAGGAATATCTGGCAAACAAAGGTCATAAGAGATTATCTTTGCTTTCTCATAGAAGCACTATAGTTTTAGCTTTTACATTTAGGTTTACCCTGGATCTTGAATTAATTTTTGCACCTCATATAAAGAAGTCAAGTTTCACTTTTTTTCATATGCATATCCTACTGCTCCAGAACTATTTATTAATAAGATTTTTCTTTTCTGCATTTAATTACATTGGCATGTTTGTTAAAACTCAATGGATTATAATATGTCTGGGGCTAAACCTGAAATTCTGTTGCATCTATATTTTTGTCTTTATATCAATACTATACTGTTTTGATTGCTAGAGCTTTGGATTAAGTCTTGAAATCAGGTAATGTGAATCCTCCAACTTGGTTTTTCTACAGATCAGTTTTTGGAGGAGAGTAACATTTTAATATTGAGTCTTACAATTGGACTTATGGAAAACGCATGTCTCTCCATTTATTTAGGTCTTTTTTGTTTGAGATAGGGTCTTGCTCTGTCACCCAGGCCAGAGTGCAGTGGCAAGATCAGGGCTCACTGTAGCTTTGAACTCCCAGGCCCAATGAATCCTCCCACCTCAGCCTCCCCAGTAGCTGTGATCACAGGTACATGTCCCCACTCCCAGCTAATGTTTGTATTTCTTTTCTTTCTCATTCCTTTTTTTTTTTTTTTTTTTTTTTTTTTTTTTTTTTTTTGTAGAGACAGGGTTTCAGCATGTTGCACAGGCTGGTCTTGAATACCTGGGCTCGTGTGATCTGCCTGCCTTGGCCTCCCAAAATGGTGGGATTATAGGCATAATTATACATGCCTATCATTTAGGTCTTTCAAAGTTTCTCTCAGAAATGTCTTGTAGTTTTCAGCATAGAGGTTTTGTATGTCTTTTGTTGAATTTATTTCAATGTATTTTTTGTGCTTAATGCTAATGTAAATAAAATTGTTTTTTACATTTTGTCTTTAAAATTTTTGCTGCTAGTATATAGAAATATAATAAACTTATTTCCTGTAACTTTGTTAAATAAATTGATCAGTCCTAGTATTTGTTTTGTAGATTTTTAAAG
Organism: Colobus angolensis palliatus; assembly: GCF_000951035.1. NCBI lineage: Eukaryota > Metazoa > Chordata > Mammalia > Primates > Cercopithecidae > Colobus > Colobus angolensis. The sequence goes on along the minus strand of NW_012115677.1, from coordinate 3,605,981 downwards.
ATTTTTAATGTAAACAATCATTTAATCTGCAAATAAAGACAGTTTTACTTCTTCCTCTCCAATCTTAACGCCTTTTGTTTCTTTCTCTTGTCTTGCTGCACTGACCAGGATCTCTACAAAACAGTGAACAGAAATCATGAGAGCAGATATCCTTGTCTTACTCCTAATTTTAGGGAGAAAAGCATTCAATATTTCACCGTTGAGTTAAAATGTTAGGTGTAGGCTTTTTGGCAGATCCCTTTAAAAGACCGACAATTATAAAAACTTATTTTATGATCTATCTTGGAGAACACTCCATGTGCACCTGAAGATAACGTATATTTTGTAGTTATTAACAATAATGTCTCAGTTGTTTAGGGGGGGATATTTAAAATTTACAAATGTTTAATTGTGAATTTGTCTGTTTCTTTTTCTAGTTCTATCAGTTTTGCTTCATGTATTTTGAAGCTCTATTATTAGGATAAATATTCATTTATGATTGTTATATCTTTTAAGAAATTGACTTTTTAAAAATCATCATTATTAAATCATTTTCTTTATCTTTGGTAATACTTTTGGTTCATGAAGTCCATACTTTGTCTGATATTAATAGAGCCATTACACCTTTATTATGCTATTTGCATACCTTTTTTTCCATTTCATGTTTTCACTTTCTACAGATCTGTGTCTTATATTTAAAATACACCTCTTGTAGATAGCATATAGTTGGGTCTTGTTTCATTTTTCTGTTTTTTGTTTGTTTGTTTTTGAGACAGGTTCTGGCTCTGTTGTCCAGGCTGGAGTGCAATGGTGTGATCACAGCTCACTGCCGCCTCAAACTCCTGGGCTCAAGTGATCCTCTTGCCCTGCTCCCAAATTGCTGGGATTATAGGTGTGAGCCAATGTGCCTGGCTGGATCTTGCTTTTTCATCCAGCCTAGCAATCTCTGCCATTTAATTGGAGTGCTTAATTCATTTATATTTAATGTAGTTATGTATATTATTGGGCTTAAGTTTACTATCTTGATTTTTAAAAATTCATTCCCTGTGTTTTTTGTTCCTCTGTTTCTCCTTTCCTGTCTTTGTTTTAACAATTTTTTTCTTAGTATATCATTTTCATTCATGCATTGACTTTGTAGCTATACCTCTTTTGTTTTGTTTTGTTTTTCTGTGGGGGTAGTTAGTGGTTGCTCTAAGAATTCAACATATATCTTTGTCACAGTCTACTTAGATTTAATGTTGTGCTACACATAAAAAGTAAGATGTTTGCTCACTTCCCCATCCTTTGTGTCATTGTGTTATATATTTTAATGTACACACATTATACAACCCATAATATAACACTGTAACTTTCGTTTTAGCTGTTGGTTGTCGTTTGAAGAAATGAACAGAATTTTTTAAATGATCATTTGTATTTACCCTCATATTAACATAACTGTATCATTTCTTGTAGTGAAAATCTGTTGGCAATAAATTATCTCAGCTTTCATTTACCTAAAAATGTCTCTATTTCATCTTCAGTTTTGAAGAGTATTTTAAGCAGGTATTGATCTCTAAATTGGCAGTTATCTTTTTTCTTTTGGCATTTTACAGGTGTCATTCCACTGCCATTTGGCCTCCCTTGTTTCTGGTGAGAAGTAACTGATATTGCTTCCTTTACGTAATGTGCCTTTTTTTTTTTTTTCTGGCTCTTTTTGACATTTCTCTTTTCATCATTGATTTTTAGCAGTTTAACTATGATGTGACTGAGTGTGGTGTTTTTGGTTTTCATTTTTAATTTATCCTGCTTCCTCAAGGATCTAGAACTAGATGTACCATATGACCCAGCCATCCCACTACTGGGTATATACCCAAAGGATTATAAATTATTCTACTACAAAGACACATGCACACGTATGTTTATTGCAGCACTATTCACAATAGCAAAGACTTGGAATCAACCCAAATGTCCATCTGTGACAGACTGGATTAAGAAAATGTGGCACATATACACCATGGAATACTATGCAGCCATAAAAAAGGATGAGTTTGCGTCCTTTGTAGGGACATGGATGCAGCTGGAAACCATCATTCTTAGCAAACTATCACAAGAAGAGAAAACCAAACACCGCATGTTCTCACTCATAGGTGGGAACTGAACAATGAGATCACTTGGACTCGGGAAGGGGAACATCACACACTGGGCTTATCATGGGGAGGGGGGAGGGGGGAGGGATTGCATTGGGGAGTTATACCTGATATAAATGATGAATTGATGGGTGCTGACGAGTTGATGGGTGCAGCACACCAACATTGCACAAGTATACATATGTAACAAACCTGCACGTTATGCACATGTACCCTAGAACTTAAAGTATAATAAAAAAAAAAAAGGAAAAAAAAAAAAAAAAAAAAATTTATCCTGCTTGGGATTTTCTGAGCTTGTTGGAACTATAAGTGTATGGTTTTCATCAAAGTTGGGGAACTTGAAGTCATCATTTCTTCACATATTTTTCTATCCATCCCCCACTCTCTCCTTTCTTTCTGTGATTCATTTAATGTATATTAGATTGATATTGCCTCATGTCTAACTGAGTGTTCAATTAAAAAATTTTTTTGTGTGGTCTTCAGATTTGGTAAGTTATATTAATCTGTCTTCACATACACTGACCTTTTCTTTTGCCTCTCTCAATCTGCTGTTAAGCCCCATGCAGTACAATTTACATTTAAAGAGACTGTAGTTTTACAGTTCTAGAATTTTTCAGTTTCCATCTTCTTGCTGAATTACTGATTCTCCTCTCTCATTCTTTTTTTTTTTTTTTTTTTTTTTTTGTGACGGAGTCTTGCTCTGTCGCCCAGGCTGGAGTGCAGTGGCCGGATATCAGCTCACTGTAAGCTCCACCTCCCGAGTTCACGCTATTCTCCTGCCTCAGCCTCCCGAGTAGCTGGGACTACAGGCGCCTGCCACCTTGCCCGGCTAGTTTTTTGTATTTTTTAGTAGAGACGAGGTTTCATCGTGTTAGCCAGGATGGTCTTGATCTCCTGACCTCATGATCTGCCCATCTCGGCCTCCCAAAGTGCTGGGATTACAGGCTTGAGCCACTGCGCCCAGCCTCTGCTCTCTCATTCTAACCATGGTTTCCTTTAAGTTCTTGAACATGTTTATAAAAGCTGCTTTGTAGTCTTTTGTCTGCTAATTACAACTTCACATGTCTAATAAGTTTTTACTTCACATGTCTAGTTTTTCTAATAATACTACACAAGAATATAATTCAGTATAAAAGTAAACGTGAAGTAAACAAATATTATTTAAATACAAAATACAAAAGTTATTAAAAGGAAAGTGGTAGCTCTACATGTATTCACATAAAAAAGTGCCTCAGTATACTAAGTTAAAAAACTAAGCTGTGAGGTGATTTACAACTTATACATTGAGACACCTTTTTATGATACATATTTATAAAATATAATCTAGTTTTTTAAAGTTTTTACTTTGAGATAATTATACACTTGCAATTATAAGAAATAATACAGAGAGAACCTATATATTTTTCAACCAGTTTCCCCCAGTAGAAATAGACATTTACAGAATCCACCAACTTTATTCAGATTTCACCAGTTTTATATGCACTCGTGTGTGAGTGTGTGTGTGCTTAGTTCTACATAATTTTATCATACACGTACATTCAAGTGATCCCTACCATAGTCAAGATACAGGACAATTCCATCACAAGGTTCCCTCATGCCACCCTCTTCATATGATCCATTTTTATGGGAGGAATGGTATTAGCAATAGTTATAAACACAGAGAAAAAAATACATCTGGGCTGGATGCAGTGGCTCACACCTGTAATCCCAGCACTTTGGGAGGCTGAGGTGGGTGGATCACCTGAGGTCGGGAGTTCGAGAACAGCCAGACCAAAATGAAGAAATCCTGTCTCTACTAAAAATACAAAATGAGCCGGGTGTGGTGGCGCATGCCTGTAATCCCAGCTACTTGGGAGGCTTAGGCAGGAGAATCGCTTGAACCCAGGAAGCAGAGGGGCTGCGGTGAGCCGAGATTGTGCCCCTGCATACCAGCCTGGGCAAAAAGAGTGAAATTCCGTCTCAAAAAAAAAAAAAAAAAAAAAATCTGGAAAGTTACTCACAAACTAAACTAATGATTTTAAATTACAGGATTGTGGTCAGGTGTGGTGGCTCATACCTGCAATCCCAGCACTTTGGGAGGCTGAGGTGGGTGGATCATAAGGTCAGGAGTTCGAGACCAGCCTGGCCAACATGGCAAAATTCCATCTCTACTAAAAATACAAAAATTCGCTGGGCGTGGTGGCATGAGCCTGTAATCTCAGCTACTCGGGAGGCTGAAGCAGGGAAATCGCTTGAACCCAGGAGGCGGAGGTTGCAGTGAGCTGAGTTTGCGCCACTGCACTCCTGCCTGGGCAACAAGAGTGAAACTCTATCTAATAAATAAATAAATAAATAAATAAAGTATAGGATTGCAGGGAAGGAAAATTGCTTTTTTACTTTCTATACTGCTGAAATTTCTTGTTTTACACTGAACTTGTATTACCTTTCTAACATAAAAATTTAAAATCTGGGAAGTAAATATAACATGGAAATATGTGGGTATAAGTATAGTAGGGCCACAGTAAACAAATGGCTAAGAATAGAAACTTTAAAAAGAAACATGATACTGAGTGTGTAAAATAAAATATTTAGGAATCTACTTTTCTTTTATTAGTTTACTAACTATATCCACATTGGTTCCTTTACTTACGTAAGCACTGGTCAGTTTTTATTTTTTGGAAGAGATTCCACCAAGCAAGAAAAAGAACTTAAAAATTCACAGAAAACTTAAAAGCTAAAATAAATGAAGTTATTTTACTTATAAGTAAGTTAAGAATTAGGGGGAAAATAGGCAATTAATAAATGTCATTCTGTAAGAGTTTTCTGAAGAGTATAATTTTAATGTTGTTTTTAAATCATATTACAGCATTACATTGATCCTTTTATCCTTGGTCCAAACAAGCACTGTTAGACAGCATATGGTATAGATTCAGAATAACTCAGAGAAGAACTTTCTAATAGTCAGTTTCCCAAAGGTAAAAGGGACTGGCCCAGGAGGCTATTGAGTTCTCCTTTATAAGCAATCAGAATTCAAACAAGAGGTAAATGCCCATTTGTGGCAGTAATGTTTCAGAGGACATTAAGGCATCAGAAATATGGTCAATTAAGATCCTTTCCAAAGCTGAGATTCTATTATGGATAGAACACACACTGGGTCCAAAGCCAGAAAAACCTAAGATTAAGCACTGTACTTCTCCAGTGTGCTTCTGGGAATCATATGTACTTGCTTCATCATTTGCAAGGAAATAATGTAAGTAACAGTGCTTTATAAATGGCAAAGCACCGAGTAACATTATTTACTATCATTTGAGGATACCGAGTTTAAACCTTAACAAAAGTTTCTTAAGCCAGCCATTAAGCAGAACTTCTGAATGGTGAGGATAATTCAGCCCACTTTCAGACAGCCTGTGGACTTTTAACAAGAGATATAGAATTTGCAGTGTCTGAAATGACTTAGCTACAATCTTGATCTAGAACAGCGATTCATGTGGTACTATGGCCCTAGTTGATAGAAGCACTAGATGAAGAAGGCAAACAAAATGACCTTTTGGTGCTAATGTTAAAGTGTTATCAAATAAATGGCTCTCATTCAGGAATATCAAACTTTCTCTCTCGTCACAAACATCCAGCAGGTAGTCGAGTATCATTTAAAAAGCAACAGACACAGAGGGAACCTAACAGGGTGTAAGAGCTCCAAACCAGCAAACCAAAGACCTGGGTCCTTGAGCTGAATCTATTGCTACCCAACGTCACCTTTCTGAACTTTGACTTACTGATTGTTAAAATGAGGGCTTGGAGCTGTTGGACTAAAATAGCTATTAAAATTTCAGTTTGTGTACTGTATTCAATTTCTAAGAGAACAGTAGTTTTATGTGAAAACCTACCTGTTAAGCAAAAAACCTGCACCACACTGTTGATCCTTCATCATCTTTCAAATCTTCCCCATATTATAATGCCATGAATGTGTACAAAACATCCAAACCTTGACACATCCATAATTAGGAGTTCAAAACACACAAAATAGAAAAAGTGCACATTTCATAATCATGGACGCTTTCAGATTTTAAATGTCCTTTTAAAATCACAAATATTTGCCAGGCACGGTAGCTCATGCCTATAATCCCAGCACTTTGGGAGGCCAAGGCAGGCGAAACATGAGATCAGGAATTCAAGACCACCTTGGCTAACATAATGAAACTCCGTCTCTACTAAAAATACAAAAAAAGCTGGGCATGGTGGCAGATGCCTGTAGTCCCAGCTACTTGGGAGGCTGAAGCAGTAGAATTGCTTGAACCTGGGAGGCGGAGGTTGCAGTGAGCCGAGATCGCACCACTGCACACTCCAGCCTGGGTGACACAGTGAGATTCTGCCTCAAAAAAGAAAAAAACAAATAAACATTTATTAATCTATGTATCTTTTCAAATAAGCTACTTACCTGGAATAAATGAGGATGGTTAAAATAGAAATTGCTAGGTAATTGTTCAAACAGATTTTTGTAGTTTGGTTGGTTGAAGAACACTTTTACTTTCTGTTACTTAAAATCTTGCTGCCCACGTGTCAACAGCACTAGCATCAAGAAATTTTACGTGAGTTACAATTAAAGCCAGTACTTTAAAAACTGTAAAATAAAATTTCCTTCCATTTCTGCTCATAGATTCCCATTTCTTTTTTCGGACGCATAGATTCTCAAAAGAACATTTTATAAAATACATTAAGAGCAACATATCTATTCACAGAAAAAAGGAAAAAGAGAGAGAGGGAGAAAAGAGACAAAATAAAATATGCACACTTTTTACTCATATATGATTATATACTAGACAATTTCTCTTACTCATAAAATTACTCGACCAGAAAAAAAAAATCTATAATGTCAGCTTGAGATGCTTTTGTCTTCTGCATTCATATTTATGCTTGCCTTCCCAAACAGAGAGCATAGGGTATTTATAATTCTCTTCTGTACACATCTACACTATACCGTATCTCTCAATAACAAGGTGACTACCAAGGTAAAAAAGATCTAATAAGCCATAATCACTATTATTCTTTAGTCGAGGTGTTTTGGCAGATTCCTAGTCTAGATCCTGACAGTAAATGGGGAATTTTACATATATAAATTTTAAGGTAAGTCATTGTGACATTTAACAATTTTTAAACAGATTAAAGAGCTTAATCGAATCTAACGCTTTAACACTCGCCAGCTACAAACACAGGAAAGCATGTTTTCCCTCGTAAAGTTCACAAACACAGCCATCGATCCTTTTTAGGTCGGAAGAGAAATTGAGAAGACCAATGTTCCAGAAATTTTCACTGCTACTCCCCTTAAAAAGTGGCGCTTCTTGCAAGAAAAGGATAGAACAAAGATCTTAATGTTGCAGGTTTGAAAGACAACCACATCAAAACCAGGTATAGTGGTCCTAACCTAAGTAGCTGGCAAACTGCAGGATGGATGTGGGCACTCTTCTGCCTAATAAAATCTGAATCAAACACTTTGCATCTGATTCTCTATGTGAGCTTTTATGCAAACTTCTAAAGTGCAAGGAATCCTGGGGTGGAAGAGCTATTCTGAGAGATTTCACATAGTTCATGTAATTAGGGAAACCACTTCCTTTGATTGTAAGTGTTCAAAACAGCTGAATTTCTCCTATCAAAGGCACTCTGTGATTTGGGTCACCTCTTTTACTTTCTCTTTCATGTTCCTCAGGATGAGAGGTGAAGCCGGAGAGCACATTATTTAGGGAAAAAAAGATCTTGCTTTTTGTTTTAGGGATTGAACTTGCACTATTCAAAAGACTGTCATTTAGAATCTTCCTTTCGTTCTCACCCTCTGCTTCTTTCCTTCTCTATCGAGGCTCTTCAGGCACTACAGAGAACACAATCCAAAATGCCAATTTAAAGCTGATGGAAAACTGTCAGATTGTGTGTAAAAGAATTCTAATTTTCATGTTTGGGTTTAAAACATAATTAGAGCTGTTATCTGTAGGCTCTCGATCTCCATATTATGCATTTTCTGTTGTTATGACAGTGAATAAGTCAGAAAGAGAGAAAGAAACATGAACGAACAGGAAAAAGGAGCCCCACACCCCAAAAATCACTCTGTTCTTTCCCTATATTCCTGGGGTATCCTTTTTCCCTAAAAGTGGAACACAGGCTATTCAACAAGGTGGCCCATGCTGCTTTTGTTACAGCTAATTTTAGCACTGATGTTGTTAAGGTATTCAGTACAACTTATTCTACAACACCTTGGTCAATGTAGCACACAGGTTTGTCAATGAATATCTAAACTAAAAAGCGGTGAAAAATAATTCACTATTTCCCAACCACTTTGATGTTCACATTTCTACTGAGTGTTTAAAGCAAGTCTAATAATAATCTATATGCTACAATCTCTAAGATTTTAGTTAATTTAAATTCAGTTAATTAAAATTATAGATGGTTAATAAAAACTGGCGATACTAAGTTGTCACTCATATCAAGGAAAAGGGTTTTGAAGCATATGAAAAGATGTGATAAAATTGTCTAGAGTGATAATGATATCGCCTGCATTCATTATATTTGACATTTACAATTCAGAGAAATATAACTGGGCAGAAATTATCCCCATTTTGAGAAACCCAGTCCCAAAGAGCCTGGCTGATTTCCCAAACAGCAAAGGAGGAAAAGATCTAAAACTTTAAACAGAGATGAATAGAGTATGATCTCCTTCATTCAGGATTCTAAAATCTTCCCATCACAGTTTGAAAATCACATTAACTTTTCTGGCAAATATATCACATTTTAACTCACAATAAGCCCCAAATATAAAATGTCCTTCTGTTAAGCCACATCTTCCTCATCCTCTATCAATCCTTAGCTTTCCAGAGTCTCCATGCAGGACTTTCATTTCCATCTGTTAACTCACTGCTCTAATCTGTTGAAATCTTTTCAGGTTCTTATTCTTATTGCACCTTTTAACATGTCAATTACTCTTCCGACTGTCATAGGAACTCAGAGTCAATCAGATGCTACCTAAATTATTAATGGAAGTGTTGAATAGGACATTGAATAAAATTATTTAATTTAACGCTACAAGAATTAAATGCTCTTTATGTACCTGTAAAAGCGTTTACAAATCACCTAATTTGTATATGGAAATTTTACTTCAATATTTTTATTTCAGGACCAGATAAACTTTGCCATCCAAATAGTAATACATCCTCTTTGCTTCTATCAGAATGATCACCCCTAGTATATTTTTTAGCCAAAATGTATTGAACACTTACTATATGCCAAGCATTGTCCTGAGGCAGGTCCTGTTATCTTCACTTTAGAAATGAGGAGACCAAGGCACAAAGATGTTAAAGAACTTGCCTGAGGACTAAGCTAGTCACATGGCAGAGCTAGGGATTTCAACATGGGTCTGACGCCAAAACCCACACTTTAAACCACTGCCTCTGTTCTGAAGATATTTACAGGTTTCTTTCTCCCAGTTTGACTATAAGATCCCTGTGGGTCTCCAACTTCCAGCACAGTTCTGGCATATATTAAGTACTTAATACATTAGCATTAAGTTGAAACTACAGTACAATAAGGATGGAAAGGGCTCTGTAGCCTAAATAAAAGTAAAAAGAGCATCATAGCTGCCTGCAAATATCTGAAGGCTGCCACATAGAGGAAGTATCAGTTCCAATGTATGCAGCTGCAGAGGATAGTACTAAAACCAATGGGCAGCATTAAAGTAAAGCAACTTCTAACTAAGACCAACTAAGTCAGCAGTAATGGGCTGGGGGCAGTGGCTCACGCCTGTAATCCCAGCACTTTGGGAGGAGGATGAGACGGGTGGATCACTTGAGGTCAGGAGTTCAAGACCAGCCTGGCCAACATGGTGAAACCCC